>NC_080741.1:28745817-29048847 GCF_020826845.1 Diceros bicornis minor
TAAGCAAATTTCCATTTTTCATAGAATGCTCTTACTTGTAAATACTCTGTTCTCAAGCATATACAAAATTTAAGCTCTTTTATTTGATTTCATCTTCTGAAGTTTGTTTTTGATGTTTTGTAGTTGTTTTTTAAAACTCTCAGATGCTTTATCATATTCTTTATATGAAATCCATTACTTAAAATATGCCTATATTATGGTCTTCAGACCTATGAATAATTCTCCCTCATACAAAATGAACTATCCAGAGAGCACTGACAATTATGAGATAAAACAAAGAGGTCAACAGTTTTGCTGTACCAGATGCTTTATTTACAGAAGAATGTCCAGAAATATTTTTAACCTTTTTTTCCCCTTTCTTTTTCTGAAAAGTATATACATCTGCATATCATCTGGCATTATTTTATTATTCTCAATTCTACTTTCTGACTCTACTACTGTTGCTTTCTAAAGGGTCAAGAGCTTATTTCATTCTACATCTAGTTCTGATATGGTATCATTAAAAAAATTCCCCAAAAATGTATGACTCTTACGAGATAATTGGAAATTTGAAAACTGAGCATTTGGTATTGAGGAAGTATCGCCAGAAATTTTTAGGCATAATAAAATGAATTGTGATTATGAATTTTTTCTGTGTCCTTACCTTTTAGAGATACATAATGAACTATTTGCAAATAAAATTCTTTGATATCTGGGATTTGCTTAAGAGTAATCCAGAAAGATTGGAAGTAGGTAGATATGTGGAAGGTATCAGATTGACCATTACAGTTGTTGAATCTGAGTGATGAGTACATGAGGGTTCATTATACTGTTCTGTCCACTTTTGAATATGGTTGAACTTTTTCATAATAAAGATTTTTTTTAGTTCCCAAAGATTAGTTATACCAGCAGTGTAATCTATAAAAGGTGTGTGACTTGGTTCTTTTGCTCTGTGAGGGAATCATTTGAGCTCTGACCCTCACCCTGTGTATTTCGTTCCCCTGTCATCTGCCCTCAAACTACAGTCTGCATCATGGTGCAGCGTGAGCCAGCAGGGTCCTGCATTCATAAACAATCGTGAAATCTTTGTCTTCAAACAGGTGGAACTGTATAGGCCGGGTCAAATGAAAACGCTCTAAGCATACCCACCAACATCAACACTCAGGATGGATGAGTTCTTCCCCGTCCTCCATCACCTTCCAAGTAAAAATCAAGTATCAGTTACTCCCAGTCTTAGATTTATGCAAATCTTTATTAGAACAACAAATAGAGCTAAGAATGGCAGCTAATTAACCCTCAGCCTTACACAGTGATTAAGCTGAGGGTGAGCACAGCTGCAGCTTCATTGGTAAGAGCTTTATTCTTCTCAAATGGACTGAGCAAATGGAAAGAGGAATTTGCTCCCAGTGGCTTTTTTATAGTGTTCTATAAAAGGTCGGAGAAGGGCTTCTTCCTCCTTCTCCAACATCACAGCCCTTTGTTTCAGATCTCTTAGGGCCCGTTTTTTAAACAATTAATACAATCCTTATCCATAAACTGTCTCAGCTACTTTAACTTTGATTGTTATTAATTGCTTGTCTTTGACCTGGTTATGATTAGATAGTAAATTATGTTACTAAATATTAAAATTTTATAATTGATAATGACTGCTAGGGGGTAGGGACCATAAAATAGGATTAATTATTTCAACACAGGTGTATTTGTGTAGATTATTTATACTGTTTGTGATTATTTACACTGTTTACACTGATGAAAGGTACATAAATGGAATTTGAGGATTCCATTTCTTACTCGAGCAACGTGAACCTTGCTTCTACGTATTCCATTCTAATACACCTAAGAATTGGCAAAGAACAATTTCTTTAACTGAAATTCATGTAAAGTTATAGAAATGATAAGCCTACCTGTTTTCAAAGTAGACTATTTTACCAAGAATTCAAAAAAGTTTTTTTATTTTTCTGGAACAGATGTTACAGATGTCTTCGTATACATCAGGGTTCTTCTGATGGCTATGAATTTTTTTTTAAGTGAGAAACTTACAAAGTAGAAGTACATGATACATCATATAGCTAACTTCAAGCTGTTTTCTTTATTTGTGAAGAATTGGCTTCTCTTCTAGAATGTTACATGCTAAATTCCAAAAATCGTTCTAATCGATACTTCCAAATATGAATGTAGATAGACTATATAATTTATAGCCATTTAACTTCTCTGATACCTTATACAAAGAAAAGGAAAGCTGTAGTTATATGTAGTTAGTCAATCTACTTGATATTTTAAATACCAGGAGAGTAAATAAGGTCCAAAAAATGTATAAAGGACTTTGGGTTCTAGCTCAGTATTATCTGTAGAATCCTGGAACACTGCCCCCTCTTGCCTCCACAAGTTCTTATAGGCTTACTCAGATCCATTTGGAAATATGCTATCCATGGTGTGGAGGTTCTAGAAAAACAGAGGATTCATTAAGAAAGATGAATAAAGTCAGGGAGTACACACCATTAAAGAGAAGAACATTTCTGTTTTGTGAATTAAAGAAGTTTCACAGAGGTGATTCTGTACCATGATAAATTCGGTTTTTTTAAAAAAAAAAAAAAACAGAAAATAGCAATTCTGAGATATTCTTCTTGACCTATATGTTTATAAATGTGAGTTTTAAATGCTATTAAAAGAATTGTTTCCCTATCTTGTCATTCTGTAAAAAGAAACTCTTTAGTTGTCTTATAAGGGATACTGGTATAGAATAATGTAAACTGAAAGATCCAATTGTATGTAGCACTTTATCAAAGAATGATTTTCTAGGAAACATAGAATGAGAAAGGAAAGCTAAAAGTACCTGATCATGGGTTTAGATTTTGGATTACCGTGTAGTGAAACAAGTAAAAAGCATTCCTCTTTCAGTCAAAGAATTGCCAAGAAAGGATTGGTGGCTTCAGTATGTAGGTGAGAAATGACTCCATGACAAGGCAAGTGTCCTAATTAGCCCTTGGTAATTCTTCTTTGTGTAGGCAAATCTTTATTTAACATAGCCATCAGTTTGATATCTTTCCTGAACATCCAATTTGCCTAGGTTAAAAAGAGCATTAGCTGTTTATTATTTTTTGATAGATCATTGTCCAGAAATGCTAGCCTACAAAATATATAAATATATTAAATATATAGTTAAATATATAATATATAGTTAAATATATCTCCTTGCTAGGTTTGATTCTTTTAAAGATGGTAAAAACTAAACTATACTATATTTGCTGATATATGGGATGCATTTGTGTCTGTAAAGTTGCACCCTTGTGTCTTACCTACAGAAAAGGGCCATTGGAGAAATTGCTCCCATTTGGTAAAGAAGAAGATACAACCTTGTGTTTATCATCCTCTTGTTTCTTTTTCTCACTTGTTTCTTAACTCTGAACCAGGGAATAGCTGCACTACCAGTATTCTTAAAGGAGGAGGATGAATCTCGAGGGTGGCAACCTGTAATTCCTTTACTGTTTCTTTTTGACTATTACAGAGTTGTCCACTCATCTTTGTAGGATTGTGATTGGTGTGTCCTATAATAGCATGTACAGTAAAATCTCACTAATTCAGTATAATTAAGAGAAGGTCAGCCTGAGGAGTAATTTTTTAATGAACTGTAGGGAATTTTAAGTGAGTGAAGACCTAAGACTTTTAAGTACATATAGGAAATGTTAGTAAAATGTTTAAACTAGGTGGCCTATAGACTCTGCTTTACCAAGGAAAGGGATGAAGTGGGTTTTTCACATTCACAAAAGTAGATAGAATGATTATAATGAACCGTAATGTATCCCTCACCCAGCTTCAAAACTTAACCTTTATTTAGGGTTTAGGTATTTTTACAGGTTAACAAGGACTTTCTTTAGCCAGGCTAAATAGTCTCAGAGAATATTGCTTTACACCATTAATTTTCATGGCAACTCTTTTTTGTTTTATTTTATTTTATTTTATGAGGTCATAACAGTTTATAACATTGTGAAATTTCAGTTGTACATTATTATTTGTCAGTCACCATATATATGTGCTCCTTTACCCCTTATGCCCAGCCCCCAACCCCCTTCCCCTCTGGTAACCACTAATCTGTTCTCTTTGTCCATGTGTTAGTTTATCTTCTACATATGAGTAAAATCATATGGTGTTTGTCTTTCTCTGTCTGGCTTATTTCGCTTAACATAATACCCTCAAGGTCCATCCATGTTGTTGCAAATGGGATGATTTTGTCTTTTTTTATGGCTGAGTAGTATTTCGGTGTATAAATATACCACATCTTCTTTATCCATTCATCGGTTTATGGGCACTTGGGTTGCTTCCACGTCTTGACTATGGGAATAATACTGCAGTGAACATAGGGGTGCATAAGTCTCTTTGAATTGTTGATTTCAGGTTCTTTGGATAAATACCCAGTAGTGGTATAGCTGGGTCGTATGGTATTTCTATTTTTAATTTTTTGAGAAATCTCCATACTGTTTTCTAAAGTGGCTGCACCAGTTTGCATTCCCACTAGCAGTGTATGAGGGTTGCCTTCTCTCCACATTCTGTCCAACATTTGTTGTTTTTTGTTTTGGTGATTATAGCCATTCTAACGGGTGTAAGGTGATATCTCAGTGTAGTTTTGATTTGCATTTCCCTGATGATTAGTGATGTTGAACGTCTTTTCATGTGCCTATTGGCCATCTATATATCTTCTTTGGAAAAATGTCTGTTCATACCCTCTGCCCATTGTTTGATCGAGTTGTTTGTTTTTTTGTTGTTGAGTTGTGTGAGTTCTTTGGAGAGTAACCGCTTGTCAGATATATGATATGCAAATATTTTCTCCCAGTTGGTGGGTTGCCTTTTCATTTTGTTCCGGGTTTCCTTTATCATGGCAACTCTTTTTAAAAGAGATAATATAGTAAATTTCAGAATAAGTTTCTGCATCAGAATTATTATTAATATTTGTTACTGAAGGGTGCAGTATGTGTTGCTGTGGAGGTAGGCCACTGAGGTCTTGATTTTTTAAGGAGAAATTAAGATAAATTATTTAAACAACATATTTAAATCATACATATTTGAAGTCATAACAATGCACAGGAGTGTTTTAATAAGGAAATTACAGAGTTTTGAAACAACATAATAATAACCCCTCTAATTGCCCAGAAATTCACTTGTGTAGACAAAATATCCAGATGATTGGATAACATTTTGCCTTTTTAATCTGGATATTTGAGATCGTATTGTGTCTTGGGAGAAATGTCATAATTATGAAAATTTGAAGAATTAATGTAATCCTACCAATGTCTGAGTTGGGAGCCCTAAACAACTAAGCAATTATCTTTGTTTTTCCTTACTTTCTAACTCAGCCTTCCATTCTATATCTGGCCTGGGCAAGATGCTGTCAGTAACAATACTCAAAATAATTCTTATCTTAAAAAAAAAAAGATGCCTCTAAAATGTCAGACTAATTATTCCTACACAAGAACAGTAACTTCTTTCTTTTTTTCTTCTCTTTATATTTGTCCCTTAGGAGATCCTGAAGCCTAATGCTTATTATGGGTGTTGAATTTTTGGCTCTGTCATATTGGTGAAGAATTTGCATATAAGCAGTCTGGGAGTTCCTTTAAACTACAGGCATATTTCTTTCCATGACAAGTGTGTTCCTGGAAAAAAATTATAAATCAAAATAATTTAGATGTTTTCGAAGAACTTTCTGCTTAAGAGTATCCTATGGAGAAACCTGTTGCCAAATGAAGCGTTTATAAATTTGAATAATGAATGCTCCCATTTGTCTTTTCTTGAAAATACCAGGGTTTTTTCCCCCCCGTAGTTCAGCACTGCCTCGCCTCTGAGGGCATTTCCCCAAATAAGTCATATTGTTTGTGATACTCGAGTGCCTAGGCCAGCCTACTAAAGCCTATTCCGCTGTATGCCTCTAGGTAGGTGTAGGCAGTACGTTCTGGGGCAACTATTCACACCAGTGAGGTGCACCACCTTTTATTCAGAGCATTGTGGCCACACATGTACTCCATCCAGTGACTAGCTTTCTTGTCCAGACTGGCTCCCATGATGGAAACATGTTCATACACAGTCTAATTCAAATACATAAAGGAAATTAGGACAAATGGAGACCTAGAGGAGATGTCTTTATAGTTTATCTAGCTTTGGATGCTAGCATTAGATTTTTATAAGAAAAACTCCAGAAAAGAGCACTCAGCTACAGTGCATGAATGAATAACCCTGCTTCACTGGAGCAAAGGCACATAGGAGCGCCAGCCACCCCTGGTACTTAGTAAGAGAATACATTTACCTGAGGAATATGTTCATGTTTTCTCTAGGCAAAGGTCTGATAGGGCTGGTGTATTTTAACTTTAACCTCATTCAGAATGGTTCCGTGCCTGCAGAGAATGCATCCTTTCAGTGGATTCATATTCAAAATATTGTGGATAGTTTAGAGTTGGGATTAATCATTTCTGAGTTCAAAATAGTCTGTGTCCAATTTGGTAAAAGTTTTTAAGTGAAAGATTACTGTTTGGGGAGGTTTTTATTTGCTTGTTTAGTTCTCTGGAAAGGTGATTTACAGTTACTGTAACTAAGCAAAGAAGTCCTTGATTTATGTGTGGGAGTTGCATTTGGGGAATGAGGGCCATGTGTATATTCATAGTTTTCACATTGCAGGGAAGATATCTTAAGGTGAACAAAAAGGATTCCAGGTATACTCGTTGATAATGTATCTGTATGGGCTTTTTCTTTTTTTCAAAATGGAAATATCATTATTGTTTTTTTCCTAAAAATAATACATGCTTATTAAATTTTTCTATCCTTTAAAAATAAGTATTTAATTTTCATTTGAGGCTCTGCTCTGCAAACTCAAATTTGGTAGGACTCAACAAAGTATATTTTTCAATTAAGTTTGTCTCATTATAATCCTGGTGTAAATTTAGACACAGTGACCTCAACTTTTAGCCCTGGTTTTGACCTACTTCTACTACTTAGCATTTCCCTATGCATGTTTTATTGCCCCTTAATTAATATAAATCTAGACATGGAGTAGCTGTTGCTACAAATTTTGTGTTATAAAGTCTATTGCTATCTGTACAATGATAACCTTTAATTTATTGGTTTGGAAGTTGATCTCATTAAAAAGCTGCTGTATATATTAACTTATGATGAAAATTCTCTTCAGTTTACTTTTTAGAAAATGTCATTTTGGGGTTTTCCATTTTAGAAATCACCAATGATCTATTTTTTGTTTAGAGAAACTCTAAGGAAATGATAGGGTGGTCTAGATCAGTACTTGTCAATTTCTACATTCTCTCAAAACCGGTCTTCCTCCATTAAAATTAATTAATGAATGTCTTTCTTAGTGTTAAGATTTAGTCAATTGTCTGTATTTGAGGTGTTTTTCTCCTCCTAAATTATCTTCAAATCTTTGGCATCTGATGCTCTTTAGGGAATTGGGTAAAGCTGTGGAAGCTATGTGTTCTGTCCTTGTCAATGAAAGACCCTGAAAACACAAATAAGGAATTAAAATATAAATATAAATGAACGCCATTGTTTGCTCACATGGGAATATGTCTTTTACTTACAACTATTTACCCAAGGAATGATTCAAAGACTATCTTTCCCTCACTTGAGGAATTCCTAAAGAGTCAAGAACATTTAGTCTAGATTTTAATTAACTTTTCTTTATTAAATGAAGATAATTAAAAGATAACAAAGATTACAGTGGTGAATAAGGACTCAGATTAATTCTCCTAATTCTAGAGTAAAAAGGTTTTTTTTAATGATAGGGAAGGAATTATGCAAGAATTGGATATTTTGGGTCAAAGATCTTTCCTATTCCCCTAGATAACCTCTCCCAGTGTTTTTTTCATTTTTTATAGTTTAGGACCAGTAATAAGTTTGTAACTCTTTAAAATTAGTCCTTTTTCCTTCTATAGTCACATTTTTTTTTTTTTTTTTACTTTGGCCTTCAGGTAGCACAGCACTAATTAATGCTCGGTTGCAATAACTACATTAACCCTTATAATTAGTATACTTGCTAATTATACATGCTTCTTTCCTGTACTTCTATCCATACTTTTTATTTTGACTTAGATTATTCTGTTTCTGTTATAATTATTTTATTGAGCATATGTATTTTATTGCAAATCATTTGACTCCTGTTTGGCAAAGTGAGGCATGTAAATAAGAGATTAAATTTTTTGCTTGAGGTAGGTTCAAGGAGCACATTTCATAACTCACTATTTGGGTTTATTTACAGCTTCTGTCAGGAGAGACATAACTGTGCCAGGCTTTGCTAAGCAGTTTCATTCCAACAACAAGACTTATTTTTCCTGTGTCTGTTGTCCAACTGTTCTGTAGTCTCTTGGTCTCCACACAAACAGAAAGGTTTCAGGTGTTATTCCCAGGCAGGGATTTGCCACAGGTGTCTTTTCTGCCACTTAAAATATGTAGAAATGATGAGATTATTAAGTAGCTGACTATGGTCTGATTCTCTTAAATCTTCACTATGTGCTGCATTTGAAACTCGAAGTGCTATTTCTTTGTTGCTTAATTTATTTTGCATTTAAACCGTCCTCATTCAGTCTATATCCATAATGTGGTGGTTTATTAACACGGTAGGCTTGTTATTGGTAAATAGAATTATTCTAATGATATTTATTATCAGAAAACACCTGTGCCTGGTTGATAACGTATCATGGATTTTACTTTATGTAAATTTAAAAAGTAAATACACTTTTAAAATCTTACAACAGCGTGTAAAACACCCTCCAGGATGTTGACTGCCCACCCTGCACTCAGAAGGATCCCTCAGCCTAGAGGCCACGGTGCCCTGATCTCTTTTCTGTCTCAGTACAATTCCCCATGTGGCTGTCATATTCTCCTTTCAGGGAGTACCACCTTCTGAGACCACTGACACCACCCACACACCACTGAGGAGGCCCCTCTGTGACCACACTGACTTTTAAGGAATCAGAGGATCTGTTAATGAAGCTTTTCTGTACTTTGTTAGTAGTTGTCTGATGTCCTACGGGACCAGGTGTGAAAACTGGAGGGAAGAGTGATACCTTAAGGTGAAGCGTTCGACTCTCCTTCTGCCTGCAATAGAAGTAGCCAAAGCAGCGTGAACCATGGAGCTTTTGCTTACGTTCTCACATCAGCTTGTTCATTACTGCTTTCTAAAGACTGCCTCTTTCAGGAATCCTCATAGAAAAAGCAATTAAGAAAAAGAATGGACCACATCAGAGGTTATCCGAAAAGTAGTATAAACCACATCATCTTTTGAAAGAGAGAGATACTAGAACTTCATATAAAGCTACATTTCTCAGCCTTTTGTGACCCTACAGTACTTCGTTACTCATCTTTGACCTGTCTCCAGGGACTCTGTTGTACTTTACTGCCTGCAGTTTGTAATATAAAAGCAATTGATCTATTGTATGTGTTTTCAGAGTACATATGCACAAACTCCACCTTCACCCCAGGCTCTGGTTTGACTCCTCCCTCAAGCCTGAAGTGTTTCCCTACCCTCTATAAGAATCACTGAGCTGGAGCCATGGCAAAGTGAAGTGGGCCGGCCCATATTTATTTCTTTAGGACAGAGCTTTGTGGTGTATGTATCCTTGGTTAGTCGTCCTTCTTCTTTCTCCCTTTTCCTATTAGCTGGTCTTTTCTCTTTTATCTATATTGCCAGCCTCTTGGTTTTTCTGCTGCTGCTTCTCTTTTTTTATCCTTGTTGGTCACCTGCTGCTCTCTTAACTCTTAACTTCTTTTAACCTTTCTTTCACTCAGTAAAATGTTTAAAAAAAGAAGGAAATCCAAACTATCTTTTTGATTTGTTTTTATTATAAAAGAGTTTTATTTATCATTATCTCTATAACCATTTGACTTACCTTCTAGTGTCTATTGGTGTAGTATAACCTTGGAATATTCCTTTTCACTTCATGTGCCAAGTGGTAACTTGTTCTTCTGGTGTGCCGGGGCAGGAATGTCCTCATCAAGTCTCGAAGGGGTATGGTGTCAACTCTGAAAATATGGCTGAACACTGTGCAAAATGTTGGAGTTGTTGCCATTCTCAGCCAGTACATACCTTCTTAATGCTATGGCCTCTTTCTCCAGTTAAGCAGTTTCTTTTTTTAATCTACTTTGGGAAATATATTAAATATAAAGTCCTATGCTCTGTAAGTAGCATTGCCAAAGCAGTATCATGCGCATAGCACAATAATCTCATTTTGATGTTCTAAATTTCTTTGTCCTGTGTATGGATGGCAGGATTTTAAATGAAAACACTGGAATTGGTCCATAGTGTAAACTGGTTTATATTGTTTAGCTCTAAGCTGTTGCCCTGATCTTCACTGCATTTATGCCTGACTTCTCTAAGTCATAGTGACATACCTTTGCATGCGTCTTTTCAGCAAACCTATGATACCCCTTGCGAGACTCACCAATGTCAGATAGATCATGGACACAGTGAAGGTTATACTTTGCCATGTTAAAAAAGATTAAGTCAAAGGAGCCAAATTATACTGAGTTTTCAAGATGTCACGGGCCAGACCTGTGGCATAGTGGTTAAGTGCACCCTCCGCTGCTGGCGGCCCAGGTTCGGATCCCGGGCATGCACCGATGCACCACTTGTCATGCCATGCTGTGGCAGCGTCCCATATAAAAGTGGAGGAAGATGGGCACAGATGTTAGCCCAGGGCCAGTCTTCCTCAGCAAAAAGAGGAGGATTGGCATGGATGTTAGCTCAGGGCTGATCTTCCTCAGAAAATAAATAAATAAAGATATCAGGAAAACTAGGGTGTTGCCCAGCTCTCTCACTCACTAGATAAATCAGTGCCCTCATTTGTGAATTGAAGACAGTACTTCCAGCCCTGACTACCCTACAGCATTATTGTAAAAATAAAGTGATATGTATAGACCTCTGTAAATACTTTGAAGGCTATGAGTATGGTTATATGGAATGTATTGAACTGAACGCCCATATTAGCTCTGCAAGGTCTGATGTCCTGGCCTTTGAGATGTATAAAAAAGCAATTTCATTACTTCCATAAAATCTTTAAATGGCTTCTTCATAGTTTTGTGAGTTTGGAGTTTCATATGTGACAGAATTTACTTTCTAGAAGTAAAACTAATAGGAAGAATGAATTACAAGTCAAACTTGACTTAATGATTTCAATTTGCATTAGGCTCTTATCTTTATAATGTAGGTAATTTAAATGTTTAGCATTATCCTCTGTTATCTATAAAATGAAGTATAAGTCTGCTTCTTTATTCCCGGCACCCATAATGCACCAACTGTATGCCCTCATACAACCCCATCTGACCACAGAACTCCCTGGGAAACTGCCTTATTTGAAGCCCAAGCCTTTTTTAACCTTTACTCCCACCCTTAGTGTTCCTTTCCTCTTACCTTGTATAAGATGTAAGTCTCAGGTCTAAACACAACTTAAAATATGTCAGGATATTATATTGAATGACAAACTCCTGAAGATCATAGACTATGTCTAGTTAAGGTGGGAGTGAAACCTAGCTATTGGTAGTAAGGTTTATGTAAGTTTAATTACTGAACTAGATATATTTTATTATCTGGGTTGTTTGTTATGTTTTTAAAATATATCAGAGTGGACTTCTGCTTCTGGCCATGAAGAAATAACAGGAACCAGATTTACACTCCTACCTTAAACAAGTAGAAAACTAGACATCGGACAACAGGCAGCCCAGGACTACAATCGCTGAGAGAAGAGAAACAAATGGAGTGAATTCTATAGTTGCCCCAGCTTACTGCCTAGAGGCAGTTTCCAGGCTGCAGTACAGAGAGGAAGAAGCCAAAGCAAGAGCCCAGCTATCTCACTGAGTTGAGAAGACAGAGATAGGAGTTTGGGAAGACCAAGATGGCTTGTGTTTGTGGGGCAGAGACCCAAAGAAAAGGGATTGCACAGAGAGAAAGCTCCAGAGATCTGAAAAGGGATCCCATGGAGTCTTCAGCTAAATTTGGCTTTGTGCATTTATCACAATAAGCCACCTGGGGCCAAGGAAAGAACCTCCACAAAGGAGTAGGTTGAATAATTCCTGGAGCTCACACAAGGCTCTCTATGAGTGGAAAGACCTCACAATAGACAGGAAATCGTGCAGTACTCAGAAGAAATTGCCTTAATAGTAGGGGTAAATTAGCTCTGCACTAAAGGCTACCCTGTACCTGCCCTAGCAAAGTTTAAAAGCAAGCTCAAAAGGATCAAACTTTTTCTAAATAAATATGTGCTAGAACAAAGTATAACATTGTTTAAGGGAATACCACAAATTCCAACAAGGTAAAATTCACAGTGTTGTACATGCAGTAAAATATTACTGGGCATTTTAAAAGCAGGAAAATAGAACCCATAACCAGAAGGAAAATTAATCCATAGAACCAGACCCAGAAATGGCAGAGATGCTGGAATTAGTAGGCAAGAAGACTAAAACAGCTATTATAAATAAATTCCGTATGCTTACGAAGGTACAGGGAAACACAAAGCTGATGAAAAGAAACACGGAAAATGTTAAAAAGATGGCAATGAAACTTCTAGAAATAAAACATACAATATCTGACATAAAAAGTACATTGGATGGGAGTAACAGCAGATCAGATATAGTATAAGAAAGGATTGGTGAAGTTGAACATAGTAATAGAAACTATCCATAATAAAGCAAGAGAAATAAAAGCCTAAAAAAATAAAATGTACAAAGCTTCGGTGAACTATGGGACAGTGTCAAGCTAGCTAACATTCTTGTGACTGGTGTCCCAGAAAAGGGAATCAGGAAAGAAAAAAATATTTGAAGAAATAATGGGAGGAACTTCCACTTCCAGTAACAGCGACTGGATTTGCCCTCCTACCTGAAACAACCAAAAGACAAACAAAATATATAATACAATGGTTTTCAAGACACTGGATTCAGGCAGCGAAGGACAGTGATCCCTGATACATGGGAAGCAAACGAAGTGAACCCTAGATTACTGCCCTGTGAAAATTTCAGGCCGTGGTGCTAGAAGGGTAACCCAGGTGGATTTCAGCAGACTCTCTAAGTTGAACAAACAGAACTCAGTCCAGGGAAACTGAAGCAGTGTTCACAAGACAGAGTACAGAGAGGAGAGAGCTGCACAGATTGAGAGAATCCCAGAGATCTGTAGAAGGTACTGCTTGAGTATTCATCAGAGTACTGATGAACACATGCATGCAAGGAAACTACCCAAGTCTGGGGAACGAACTCTTTTGTTCACCTCCTCTTTGCCACGTTGGCAGGGGATGGATTCCCACCATAGGGTGATGGGGAGTGGCCAAACACACAGCACTCAACACTGGACAGATGAGATTGATAACAGTTTGTAGTCCCATATATTGTTAGCCTGGGGGAGAGGACATCACACACCATGCAGGGCAAATGGGGATTGCACTCAAGAACAGAGTGAACAACCAAGGGCTGTGGGAGACAGACTTTGTAGTCTCAAGAGGGTAGAGTGCTCCCTGATTCCTGCAGGAAGATGTGATTGACTTGTTTGAATAATTCCACAGGCTGGCGGGAAACTGAAGTCCACTGCTCAGTGATAAGCAGGAACTGTTCCTGGTGCCCATGATAAAGGAGGATTATTTGTCTAGGGTCCCTTATCCGTGGGAGCAGAGTCATGAGGGGAATTTGTGATTAGGCCATTTGAGGCCTTCCAGATTTTCCCAAGGTGTCAAAACAGCACATAATATTGAACCTTAAGTTTAGGTCTTATACCACAAGAACGATCCTAAAAGATTAAACGGAACAGTGCCTTTTCCCCCTGGCCAGACTGGAAAGATTCGTAATTCATGGGACATTGGATACACAGGAAGGTCTTGCCTCAGTTGTGGAAAATAATTAGCCCTAGACTAAGCACTGCTTCAGCCCACCTACCTAATCAGAAAAGCAAAACTTGACAGAATCAAACTGTCTTCAAGAATAAAGCTCAAGAATATTTATAATACAAAAATATCTGGCACCCAACAAGGTAAAATCCACAATGTCTGGCATCCAGCCAAAGATTACCAGCATGCAAAGAAGCAAGGAAAACATGACACATGATAAGGAGTATAACCACTCACTCAAAACTGACCCAGAACAGATGTAGATGTTAGAATTAGACTAAATATTGGTTGATATTTTTCCAAAATTTGATTAGAACCTTGAACACACATTCTAAGAATCTTGATGAACCCCAAGCAGAAGAAATGTGAAAAAAACCACACACAGGCACATCATATCAAATTGCTAACGAGTGGTAAAGAGAAATGTTTAAAAGCAACTATGGGGAAAAAATGGTCATATTATTACAGAGAAGCAAATGTAAGAATGGGAAAAAAAATCTGTTCGGAGACTATGCAAACCAGAAGACAGTTGAACTACGTCTTTTAAGTACTAAAGGAAAAACTGTCAAGCAAGAACTCTATACCCAGTGAAAATATATTTAAAAAATATATTTTCAGTAAGATATTTAAAAATCAGATATTTAAATATCAGTAAGATATTTAAAAAATATATTTAAAAAATATATTTTCAGTAAGACATACCAAAGCTTATGAACATTGTAAAGTTTGGGATTGGAGAAAGGCCTTTATAATCAAGATAAAAACCCAAAAGGCATAAAGAAAAAAAATCAACAGATTTGACTACATAAAAAATTTTAAATTCTATGTGGCAAAAACATCATAAATGGTTAACAGAAAGCAGTCTTGCACATATACAATAGGCAGAGAGTTAATATCCTTAGTAGAGGAAGAACTATAAATCATCAAGGAAAAAACCAACAACTCAGGAAAAAAATGGGAAAATGATCTAAGCAAGCAATTCACAGAACAACTAAATATGACCAAGAAACATAGGAAAAGATGTTCAGACTCTAGTAAATACCAACTAAAATGAGATTTCTCTTTTTAATCACTGGATTGACAAAAATCAAAAGATTAATAACATCCTATATGGAGGGGGGGCTGTAGGGAAGGGCACATTTATACACTGTAGGAATATAGATTAGTACGTTTTTGGAGGACAATTTAGAGGTACCTATCAAAATGTAGAATGCACATAAATTCTGACCAGCAGTCTCACTTCTAGGAATCCATCCTGTAAAAATACTCATAAGTGCTTATAGATATATGTACAAGGAATTCTGCACAGCATTCTTTATAATAGCAAAACTCTGGAAAAGTTCTTAATGTGCATCATTAGGGAATGGTTAAATAGATGCTATGCAGCCGTGAAAAAGAGAAAAAGGAAAATCCACAATATTATGTAGTTTGATCTAATAAAAATAAAATAAAACTGGCCATACACATACGTGAAGACCCTCACACGTATGTATTTGACTATAAATGCATAGAAAATGTGTGGAAATATACATACCAAAATGTTAAAAAGCAGTTACCCTCTGGGGAGTTGGAATTTGAAAGTGTAAGGTAGGAGAGAAGGATTTTCATGATGTACTTTTATATTTGTTTTATTGTTTGAACTTTTAAGAGTTAGTAAATAATTTAAAATTTTTATATAACTAAAATTTTTAAAGATAAATATTAGTAAATTAAAATGAGAAAGGCTGAAGTTAAATTTTAGTTGAAAGGGCAAGCTTTTAAGTTAGTTTCTGAAGCATTATTATAGTTTTTAATTAATATTTTCAAATTTATTCAACTCTTATCTTTATGAAATGTAAATGCTTAAGAATTGACAAGTATGTCTTTTGCTTAATTAGAACCAAACTATTACATGTTAAACTGGAGAGAAACTCATGTTGGCTGCAGTAGAAATGTGCAAATAGCCATACTATTCACACTTGCAGTAAGTTGTTACCAGGACTGTACTTCATAAACATTCTCTGTACCCTTTTAAAAGTTTTAAAGCATCCATCTGTTTCCATTCACTCTAGTCACTGATGATTCATTCCTAAAATTAAGAAGTTTCCCATCTTTGTCTTGAGGAATTACTTCGTTTTTAATGAATAATTAATAATGTGTGTGTTTACTGCTTACTTTTCCTATGTTAAATTTACAGAGAATTAGAAACTCATTAGGAAACAAAAATAATAAGATTTCAGAATTAAAGGAGAATTAATTTCCACTTTCTTCAAGGAGTGTTAGTGAAGAACTGTTGCTTCAGCTCCTCTCTGCTGTCAGCAAGTTGATTCCTAGAGGTACCCTCTTGAGAATAAGGGAGCATAGGAACAGGCATCATCTTCCATCTATGGAGCATCAGGAAAAAAAATGTAACCCTCTTGTTTCTTTTGTGGTCTTCCTAATATATAATTAGAATGCCTTTTGAGAAATTTTAATTTTTACTTTTAAAATGTTTATTATATATGTATTTTAATATATCATCCGAGTGACATACATTGCCATTGTAGTAATCAACCAGAAGATAGAATGGAAAATTTTTTTAACACCAGGAAGGAGATTCTTAAATGGCTGTGACGTATTCTTCTTAAAGGTTCTCTAGTCTAATATTCTTTAAATAGTTATAGAGGTAGTAGGTGTTATGCAATGTAAGTAGTCAAATAAGTGATAACATTATTATCTCCATGCTGTCATCCCACCCCCTGAAAATCTATTTATAGTGTAGATGGCCTGGTAAATGAAAATTAAGTCTGACTTCATGTCTTAATTATGCATCCGCGTGACTACAGTTGGGTTCTCACCAGCCACTGTTTGATGATTTCACTGCCCATGAAAATAAACGTTTTTATGATGGGAAGAAACTTAGACCAAGGTCTTAGTAAATCTTGGTTAGTACCAAGGTGTGCAGGCTGCATGTGGTGCAGTACTTGAACCAAAGAAGACCCTGAGGCATTACCCAGGAGGCCCCTGGTCACTCTCAGGGTCATCACTGGACTTGAGGGGGTAAAGAATTGTCCTACAGGTTGTTCCTGGGGAAACCATAAAACATTGCCCTCCAAGAATCGCCATCCAACAACAATTTGAATGTAATGAATGCCACTGAATTGTACACTTGAAAATGGTTAATATGGTAAATTTTTCGTTATACATATTTTACCACAATAAAATTTTTTCTTAAAGAATCACATCCACTTGCTAAAAGCAGCTCCCTAGAGACACCAAACAGCTTAACCTAAAGGTTAACTTGTTGAGTGACAGTTTGTCCCAGGATGGGAAAGACAGGAAGGAATGTTGAGAAGCAAGCCCTCTCTGCCACTGCAGCCGAAATGGAATGAAACCAGCAGCGTTAACACCCAGGCAGCAGTGAGGGTAAGTAGTGGCTGTTGACTTTTCTCCTATTCTTTTGCCAGGTTTGGCAATGGTAATGATAATGAATATAGTGATAACAATAGCAGCAACAGCTGGCCAGTTTTGAGCCTACTAAATACCAGGCAGTGTATTTATTGCTTCACCTTAGTTTTTTCCTTTAATCCTCTCAACCACCCTATGAGGTGGGCACTAACGTTACCTGCTTTTTGCTGATGAGGAAACAGGCTCAGAGAAGTTATGTAATTTGTCCAGGTAAGGGTCATAACTGGGATTTACATTCAAGGAGTTTGACTCCAGAGCCTGAGCTGTTAACAGCTGGGTCATACTGCCCCATAGTCTCTGTGTGACACAGCTAAGATGTGGCTTCTGTGCACAGACATCACATTAATGCCTTAATCTCAGTCACTTGGTTGTTCAACAGATATTTACCAAGCTCTGGTTCAGGCCCAAGGTCAGGGCAGGAAGAAGGGAGTAATAAAATACTTAGGTCAAAAGTCCCTGTTCTTGAGGAGATTAAAGTACAAGAGTTCAACAGTAAGCAAATCATCACTTAAAACCATAAGTTGGGCCGGCCCCGTGGCTTAGTGGTTAAGTGAGCGCGCTCCGCTGCTGGCGACCCGGGTTCGGATCCCGGGCTCGCGCCTGCGCGCTGCTTCTCCGGCCATGCTGGGGCCGCGTCCCAC
Source organism: Diceros bicornis minor (assembly GCF_020826845.1). Lineage (NCBI taxonomy): Eukaryota > Metazoa > Chordata > Mammalia > Perissodactyla > Rhinocerotidae > Diceros > Diceros bicornis. Next base: position 28,763,717 of record NC_080741.1, read on the forward strand.
ATGCAGCGGCTAGAAGGATGTGCGGCTCTGACACACGGCTATCTACTGGGGCTTTGGGGGGGAAAATAAATAAATAAAAAAAAAAAAAAAATCTTTAAAAAAAAAAAAAAAAAAAAAAAAAAAAAAACCATAAGTTAGGGCCAGAACTGGTGTTCACCTGTGGGTTATGATGACCAATGAGGGAAGCCCTCTGCCTCAGGATGCCTGCTCTGCTAGGATGCAAGGTGCTTCCTTTTAGGGAGCCCAGAATGCTTTTTATCAGTATTTCTGCAGTGTCTGTCCCTTTAGCTGGGTAGGAGACCCACAACACAGTTAATTCAGGGGGTGGAGGCATTATCTGGCAGTCACTGAGCTCTTTCTCAGGCATCAGACTCCCTTACCAGGGTGGGTCCTTAATAACCAAACACATTAGACCCAAGAGGTGAATTTCTACAACACATTCTACTGCCCTTCCATCTGCCCCAAACAAAGGTGCCTTGTCTCCTCCAACCTTCCTATTCAGAGGACCCTAGTGATCTGTACAAAGAGACCATGAAGAGAAAGAGAAGAGCTCTGTGTGGGCAAGATTCCAGAAGCTGATTTAAGACAAATCACCCTCAAATGTGACGTTATTATTAACTGATTTATTCATTACAAAAGTCCAGTGTAGCACACTCATATGCACACTATAAAATATGCAAATCACACTCAAAATCTCCTCCAGGAACACAATTTTAATTGTGGGCTCAGGATTGGCCAAATTGGGGTAAGGTAGAGGAAGCTACCTTTCTAGTTCTGAAGTACCTCAGAACCTTTATACAAACAGGAATGAGGTATAAATGCTCTCTGCGTATATTCTGTGCGGCGTCCATTTTTTTCTCTGTATAGTAGTATATCTGCCAATATTGACATCTGGTGATTCCAAGATTCCAAATCTTTTCCAAGGTACCTCTAACTACAGGATATCTTGCAATTGGCATTGTAACAGCACTCTGCAAGTCTCTCTGTGAACAAATGTCCAGGGGTAAGCAACCTTTTCAGATTATTCTTCATCTACCCCAGTGTTTTAACAGTATTTCATTTATATACTCCTGTTCACACAAGCTGTTCTCACAGATTTCTGAAGGTAAAATAATTTTCCTGTTCACTATTAAAATAGTCATTTAAAATTGGCCTATTAATAAATAGCCATTGTAATTATTATTAATTACTATAATTTTAGAGAAACTCCAAGCATTCAATTCAACAGATATTTAGTTTTAGTGCCAAAAGTTGGAAAGAACTGTACTGGGCCTTACGGGGGGTTCTACAGGGGCTATGATCACTACCACTACTACTGCTACTACAGGAAATATTCTTCTAGCCATTTACATCAAATGGAGGGTGGGTCAGAAATAAGGGAATACAAGAATAGTGTGTTGCCTCATTGGAGCTTGGAGAGGGTGTGATTAGAAAGGTTGGGGGTAGCTAGGAGAGGATTATCCTGAAGGAGTATAGGACAAAGAAATATGGGGATGAGAATGTGAGAACGATGACTAACTGGAAGGCTTCCATGTCGGGAAAGGATGATGGAGATGTGAAACTGCTATAACTGGCCCCCAGGATCAGGCAGAGCAGCCTCTAAGGGTGTGCTATGGACTGAACTGTGTTCCCCCAAAATTCATCTGTGGAAGCCCTAACCTCCACTGTGACTATATTTTGGAGATAGGACCTATAAGGAGGTAATTGAGGCTAAATGAGGTCAATAAGGGTGAAACTCTGATCCAATATGATTAGTGTCCTTTTAAGAAGAGACGCCAAAGAGCGCTCTCTCTCTCCCTCTCCCTGCTATGTGAGGACACAGGGAGAAGCCAGGAAGAGAACCCTCACTGATTGGCCCACACTTTGGTCTTGGGCTTCCCAGCCTCCAGAACTGTGAGAAATAAATTTCTGTTGTTTAAGCCACCCAGTCTGTGGTATTTTGTTATGACAGCCTGAGCAGACTAATACAGGATAAATATAAAGTTTCAATGAGAATGTTGGTAAAAATATTCTGCATCATGTACCAATAGCTAGGGGACTGCGGGTGTTGACTAGACCTGGACTTCCTCAATTTATTTAGGACACAGCACTATCCACTGGCCTCAAAGGAGGGTCTTGTGTTTATTTTATCCCAAATTTTAGACATAAGGGCAGGAATTGATCTTCCTCCTCATCTTGCTTGCTTCTAGCAATATGTCCAGCATTATAAAAGTCTCATGGTAAACATCTATTTAACTGAATAAAGATGTCGCTATTATCGAGGCACAAGGTAAAGAGTGCCTAAACAAGGAAAGGTTTTTGAGTTTGAACATTTCTGCAATTCCAAGAACTAAGTAGTTAAGAGGTAGCACAAAGAAGAGGTACATTTATGTGTGCATTCCCACTCTGCAGCTCTAGTGTCTGTGCAATCAGGAATCCTGGTTCTCTCACTGTTTGTTATTTTATAATGACTTTTTTTACAAATTGTACTTTTGAACTTTTAAGAATATAAGGTTTTGTGGCATCTCTATTTGCTGACCTCATCTCTTGATCAGTTTGCACCACGTGAATGCAAGCAGAGTCTGCAGTGCTCTTCAACTACCATTCAAGGCTTTGAACATGCAGCTATGGCCATAAATCATCCAGAAAAACATTGACCTCTAGGTTGACTAAATTTCTGGAAGCTGGTTTTCCTCCATTCCCCACTATTTTCAGCCAGTCTTTTAACTACCAGCATGGTTACATGTTGTCGTAAGTCAGTCATTTTATAGCAAAGTAAATTTTCCAAAATGTATTAATAGTATTTTCCATATAAAATTTTTAAATGTAAAGAAAAAAATTATTTTCTGAATTTTAATGAAGATTTTCTTGTTGATACATAATCACCTTGATTATATCCACCCTAGGGTCTTTATAGGTCAAAGTTGAAGGTGATTTCAGGAGGAAAAAATATTTTCTTTTATATCAGTCATAAAGTTAGCCTATGGCCTTATAAGCGAGATAAGAAAATCAATAAATTACATGGCATGTTTCCATTGTTAACATAGCCCAAAATGCTCTTCATTTCCTTTTTATGGAATAATAGAAACCTTTGGTCACACTTTAGTAAAGCACAATGCTGGATCAAGAATCAATGATATAAACTTTATATTTATAACCTTTTTAGGGAAAAAAAAAAAGGATAACTGCAAAGAAACATGACTTGTGAGCGTGGAGTGAAGCAATTTCCCATCACAGATCAGTGTCTGAGTGTTTTCATTTTCTTGTCTAAGTGCTTCAGTATGCTGGTAGCCATAACCATGGGGCCTTTGTTTAGGTCAATGATTTTTCACCTCTCATTTACATGAGTAAACTGACATAGCTCTTAAAGTGAATTGTACATTAAGCACCCAAAATTGGACATTTGTTTCTGAAGGAAATGGTTTAGCTCTCTAAATGCCTCTGTTCCATTCTTATTTTTTTTCCAATCATTGATAGTAGTTCTTTGGATTTTTTTAGACGTGAGAAGGCTTTCTTAAAAGCTATGCCCAACAAGACAGGGCTACCTCAAAAATAAACATGAGAAGAAAGCAGATTAGAATTGTTGATGTTATATCAGTGTTAAAAACCAGCTGATCCTAGATTTAAGATGAAACCAGTATTATATGTACATTCATTAAGTTTATATGAAGTTAAAGATTCACCCTTAAAATATGTAATACAAACTTATGGTTTACAGTTTTGTCATTTGTACCACTCAGATGGCTTAACCATGTATATCTCAGGAATCCAGCATTTCTTCCTCTATACCATCAAAATTTATATTTTAAATTAACTCATAAAAATCCTACACAATTTTAAAACAAATGCTAACATTCTGTGATTCTTAAATAGCACATACAGAATTGGTATGTTCTGTAAAGTTCTTTCTTTCTTTAGCTATCAGTAATGTAGTTCATACAATTGATGAGATTCAACTTCCTAATCATTCACTCAATTTTTAAAAATAAAGAGCATAGCAGACCTCATCCAAAACTTTTTTCAAAGGCAAGTTCTCAGTTTTTTATTCGCAAGTTCCTCTGTCACTGTATTTCTCTACCCTCTTGTCCACAAACGAGGCTTAAGCAGCTTTCCTTGGAGCTTATAGGGGTCTGACAAGTTCCATTAGAAAGTCAATCTAGCTTTTTGTTTCTCTTGACATCAACACACTAGGTCAGCCTGTGTCTGAGAGGAACATGTCAAAATGGCTGTCTTACTGCATTTCTCATTGTTATTCTCCAGGGTGATATCCCTTGAAGGTCATATTATAGATCGTTTTATCAAAGGCGTGTCAACAATAGTAGTTGGGCAAGGGTTGGTTCCACCTAATGAGCTGTGTCCTCTAAAGCCACTAACAGCTTGATGCCCTAACAAAACCTGGTTGCCTGAATACTTCACTACAACTTTGGGCTAGTCTCAAACTTACCGTGTCTGATCTGCACATTCATTCTCAGACTTCAAAAATATACTGCTTAATATCTTTTCTTCTGCAAGTATAGGGGGAAAGCCCAAATAAATGCAAGTATGCAAACAGTATTTCACTTTATTATTGCTCCTTCCCTGCCCCACACTTTTATACACCTAAGCAGATACATGCACACAGACATATATTATCTATAAGTATGTACCTATATGTTTTCAGTTTGATGTCCGAGTCTCAGACTTATCTAAAAGCAGATCTGGTAAATGAGTCCAGGCCGTGATGTTTGGATCATCCTGAAATCAAACAGTCCAAGAAAAGGAGGTTCAAGGTACCAGCTCATTAGCAGATTTTCCCTAAAGTAGACATACCTTGTGGTTCATTTATAGAAGTTCATCCTTAATCTAACTTGTAGTGTATTGTAGGTGGATGGGAGGGATGACAAGTACCAACTTTTTTAATATGACATAGTTTCCCAGCATCCATCAGCTGGATATTGCCTGTCCAGGATGAGCCTATTGGTTTGCCTGTTTCAACACTTCTGTTTGCTAAAATCTGCTCATCTAAAAGTTATTTATTGACCAATCTAAGTGCTAAAACCAAATTTTTATAGGTACCTTCATTCCCACAATAAGTTAAGTACCATTTCCTAAGAAAATCTAATAAGATCAGTCAAATATATCATCAGAAAATTGAAGTCTCAGCACAAGAGTAATGTAATGATTTGCCGTAGGTATGTGCTGCGCATATTGCAACTCTATGAACTTTGGTTTTGACAGATTAAAAGTAACCAGCTAATGAAATTAAGCACTAAAGTTTTATTCTTATGTTCTCCCTGGAGAAACAGTTATTCATTTTTATTTTGGTTTATAACTTGATTATAAATTGAGAGTCGACTTGTTAGTACAACCATGTACCTTTTAAGGAATCCAAGTGCATTTCATTAAGCATTTAACAACACTCCCAGGAGTGGGCAATCCCAAAGAGCCATTGGGCATGGAAGGCATTAACCATTAGTTTTTGTGCCCTGTAATCAGCCTTAACCATGACCTGTCACCCCCACACTAGATTACCTGGGGGCCTTTCTGTGTCAGATATCATGTACTAGAGACCGGAACTTAGTACAAATGAGAATTAGATTTAAATTACTAAGCTAATTTTCATTTCCGGTTTTAAACAAAATTTAAATACTTGCCTCCAGAAATAAGAGAGAGTCTTGTTTAATACAAGCATCCCTGTCTGTCCTGCTATGAGCAGTTTATAAATCCTTCCTTTTTTTGTTATTTTTTATGTTGATTTAATGTTGAATTAAGGACACAAACATCTACTTGTCACTCCAATAAGAATTTTAAAGTCGGGTTAAAATATTTAACATGAGTTGACACTACCACAGTGGCTTGGCGGCGCGTACATTAGAAATAACTTCTAATTAAGTTGTGTTGTTGCTTAATTCTTTTGTCTTCATAGGAATAGTTCTCCAATATTATTTTGATTTGTTACTGATTTTTATGATTATCTTAGACTGAGTAATTTAAATATGTAAAGCCTTATGGGTACCTGCTGGGCCTAATTTGCAAGTGAAAATATAGTCATTGTAGTCATTGTTCATGCAGATAGTGGGTGTGTTCTTATTTAGAGGCCAAGAGGCTGTTCAGTATCAGTCTCAAGATGCACCTCCCCTTCTGTATCTATTGATTAATATGGAGCTGGAAGTCTCTCCTGGTGTGCGGAGCAGGTCATATTAGTTTCTCTAACGATTTTCTCTTTGAAGCATTTAATTTTGTGTTTTATCTGGAAGAATTCAACAAATTTCAAATTGATAATTTAGAGATGTAAGCAAGAGTGCTCACTAAAGATATTCTGTAAGTGAAGTGTTGGCAAATAGATGAAATTAAAAAGGACATCCATTCTATTATATTTATTTGCAACAAATAGTCATTGAGATGTATATTTTCCACAGAGCTGCATTTTTCCTTTGGTTTTTCCTAGACGCAAGTAAGACAGTATAGCGTGTGTCAGTGCCAAAAATTTGCTCTTATGACCTCTGACAAAGTGGAGCAAAACTTACAGGTCTGGCAGATTGATTTAACCTTACAAAAAAAAGGTCTATTGTTTTTTATCATCATTCCTAAGAACATTCAGTGTGTGTGTATGAAGAATGGTTATTTACATGAGGAAAACATTATAGGTACAAACGGTACCTAATTTGCAAGTGAAAATATAATTGTTCATGCAGATGTGAGTACATTCTCATTTAGGGGCAGTGGGTCTATTCATTGCGTCTTTTTTTTTCTTTTCCCAAAAAACAGCTCTAGACGTATAATCAACTATGCAAATCTAGTCAGCATATTTACACTGGAAACAAATGTAGCCAATTACAGAAAAATAGGTGGAGCTGTTTTAAGCATTCATTAAATCTCTCAGGGCAAGGGGGTAAATTAAACTTTATTAAGGCTGCTATAAAAATAGCTATTTTAGAATTTAAATATGGTTGTATAATTTAGTGCTTATTACCAGATTCAATTTTAACACCAAAATTTAGCTTTCAAAAAGTGCGCCAAATGAAATACTGCATCTGGAAACCTGTGACTGTGCCCCCAACACAAGCATTTAAACATTAGGGCCTCAGCATGTCCCATTTCATGCTGAATTAAGAATGGCCTTTCTTTTTTTTTTGAGGAAGATCAGCCCTGAGTTAACATCCATGCTAATCCTCCTCTTTTTGCTGAGGAAGACTGGCTTTGAGCTAACACCTATTGCCAATCCTCCTCCTTTTTTTCCCCAAAGCCCCAGCAGATAGCTGTATGTCATAGTTGCACATCCTTCTAGTTGCTGTATGTGGGACGCGGCCTAAGCATGGCCGGAGAAGCAGTGCGTCGGTATGCGCCCGGGATCCGAACCCGGGCCGCCAGTAGCGGAGCGCACGCACTTAACCGCTAAGCCACGGGGCCAGCCCAGAATGGCCTTTCATTTGCCAAAAAGGATCCCGTGGTTTGACCACTGTTGAATAAATACAGTGAAGGGTTAAAGCCGCTAAGGTGAGCTTCTGCCAGCATCATGAACAGGATAGAAAGCATTGTCCCCCTCACCTTAATGGTCTGCATGATCGGAGTCAAGAAGCCAGCTTTCTACAACCTATTTTCTTGCTTTTAGTGAATTAAAGTAGAATCTTGCAGAAAGAATTAAAGTAGTATAATATGAATGTTAAAATGTCATTTGAAAAGCTCAAGCATCAGTGAGGATCAAATTTCTGTGAAGAATGACTGGCACAGCTAGCTACATGAGCAGTAGTAATCTAAACCAGACTTATGAGAAATAGATGGAAAAGATAGAGTTGTGTGTCAGACACTGTGCTGAGTACCTTAGAGTGGCAGAGTGGATGGTGGGTTTCAGCTATGTGATTTGAAGAACCCCAAATTCCTCCTAGTTAACAGAGCTAAATTATATACATACACTTTTGTTCCAGTTGTTTTGTATTAGTTTCATTTCTCTGTGCTAAGTGTGGTCTCTATAGTTCTCTTTGAAAATGTGTGTACCTCTGAAAAGATGGCACAGTGGATGACAGTCACATAATGATCAGGTATATGAACATTTTCCTAGGAGAGAAAGATCTGTGAGTAGCAGTAGGGGGAAATACACCAGGGAATTAGCCAAACAAGGAAGGAGGCTACAAGATAGAAGCTGGATTTCCTCTCCTTTACAAAGTTGCTATGCAGTCAGTTAGAGAGAGTCCCAGCTTTGAATTACTACAGTCTTGTGAAGAGTGAGAAAAGCTGGAGAGTTTTGATGTATGTCCTTGTCCCAAAGTAGTCCTGGCATTTTTTTAAGTGAGAGAGGCTTGCATCTAGGCTAAGTGTTAAGGTAAGAAAGGTCAGCAGGTTACAGAGCCAGTGCAACAGGGCTTGTGAGGAGTAATCAAAGACCTACTTAGGGAAGCAGCAGGAAGCAGGTTGGGGATTTCCACCCTAGGGAGGTTATAGGGGCCACTGGCTAGAGAGAAGTTGACTTAACTCTGAAAGGGTTTAAAATCTAGTTTAAAATGCTGATTAGAAAAATCCCACAATGAGCAGTTTGATCTTTTTTTCCTCCCTCTCACATATGAGACAAGATGATGCTGCCTAAATAGCGCTATTTTAAAGGAGTTAATGTGTACGCAGATTACTTTGATAAGTGCTTCTGCCACGTCGTTTCTTTCCTCCTCTCTGTGTTTTAAGAGCTTCCTTCCCCCCAACCTCATGAGATCAATGGTTTCTGTTTTCATCTGCCTCAGATATTGAGTCCCTAGGGAAGACTAGAATGACAATGTAGACTGACCAAATTGTTGTCAGGAGTTGTTGCTCATGAGGCTATTAAGATGGAAACCACTTTGTATTGATGCGTTATTTTAATATATAGACCAGCACTTTACACTTAGTGAGCATAAAGTTTCTTATCAAGAATTTTCCTTTTTGGGGGGCCGGCCCTGTCATGTAGTGGTTAAGTCTGGGGTGCTCCTCTTCAGCAGCCCAGGTTTGTGGGTTCGGATCCCAGGCGCAGCCCTATACCACTTGTCAAGCTATGCTGTGGCGGCAACCAACATACAAAATAGGGGAAGACTGGCACGGATGTTAGCTCAGGGCTAATCTTCCTCAAGCAAAAAAAGAGGAAGATTGACAACAGATGTTAGCTCAGAGCAAATCTTCCTCACCAAAAAGAAAAAGAATTTTCCTTTTTGAACAATGACTTCACACTATTCTGTGTTGTAGTGTTCTCTCACATTAACGTGTTTGCCTCTTTTGAAAACTTATATTTCCTCCAGAAACAGTAAGAACTAAAGAGGAGAGCAAAACATTAGAAGAGCCCTCACTGAAGATAATATGATTAGGATATTGAAAAAATAATTTAATGGGTAAAAAGCATCTGGGACATCAAACAGGTTATTGACAAAGATACATCTTTATGCATAGTTGGCCTTGCCACTGGGGACATCATGGTGGGGGAGGAGGAAGACAGGAAATAGAAGGTTTTGAAAGAAGGACCTTGCATGACCAGGTTTGTACCTTTAGAGGCTAAAGCTTAGTTCACCTAGGGTTGGAGAGACTGAAGATAGGGAGATGTTCAAGAAGGTATTGTGATGGTCCAGGTAAGAGGTGACAGAGGCCATGAAGAGGAAGAAGAGGGGAAGAGCCAAGAGAGATTTGGGAATCAGAATCCCCAAGACTTGGTTTCCTAACCACTGTGACAGCATCACTAGTGACTGCGTGAACTTGACTGTGCCTGGTCTCCCACAAATTTCCAGGCCAATCTTGGTGAGCAAGAAGGATGCATTCCAAGACCAGTGAATATTATTACCCAGTGGGTTAACCTTCCTGTCACCTCACTAAGCCATCCCCGTTTTCTGCTAACAGAAAAATGGAAAACAGGGTTCATAATTTACCACCTATGATATATTAGAATTTGTTTGGATGTAGTTCTTTACCTGTATAAGAAGGATACAGTAAGAGTGTGACTCTTAGAAATAGACTTCCCCACTTGGCTGAAGCAGAAGTAGGGGAGAAGCAGTATATAGGCAAAGTTTGGTCTGGTGGTAGAACATGTTATCCAAGGGGTTAAAACAACAGTAGGTTCAAGTTCAGGCAAGATGTCAATAAAACAGAAAATGACTACATATAAGAATCTTTATAAGTTATAAGAATTGAAACCTTCAGGGACTAAAAGAAGAAGATAGCAGAGAAGCTTGAAGACAAAGCAAGAAGTCAGTTGTAGGAAATAGATCATATTGTCTGCTTTAGACTCAAAGCAGAGATACCTAAATATTAAACCACAAAAAACTGATAATGGGGCTGCCCAAATGCTTACTATCTTAAGTCAGTGACTTGGTGAGCCACTGATCCTATAGGTATAAATGTCATTTAGGCTCGAGTATGAGAATGAGGAAGGATGTCTAGCCAGGAACCTGATATCACCTACAAACTAAATTCCATCCTGACCAGTCATGGGTCTGATTACTAATTAATTCATTTATTAAACAAATATTTATCAAATGGTCATCTACAGTGCCTCAGACACTTGCTGCTTTTGTGATACAAGACTGAAAAACAGACACTGCCTACTCTCAAAGAGTGGAGGGAGTTGGTAAGCACAGAGTGATAAGTGCCCTCCTTGATAAGAGGTAATGGTTGGGCTCCAGCTTTAGCAGAGGATTCACCAACATGGCTTTGGGAGGAGAGGATAAGAGCTAGGCCTCAGCCCAAATCAAAGCCCACACCATCAGTGAAAAGTCATTCCTCAGCATAGACAGCAGCCGTGTAACTCACCAGGCTGCCTCAACTACAGATTTCCAGCACTCAAAGGGAGTCAGAATGATCTAGTAAACTGAAACCACTGAGATTCTTATCCAGCTCTGGCTCTGAGTTGGGTTATTTATATCTCTGGACTCAAGTCCAGATTCCCAGATGCGGTGGAGACTATGGACATGTGTGATAGGATCTAGAGCATGACTGCTGTATTGGCACCCACTCTTAAAACTATCTCTGTCTCATGCTTAGCTCCTGACTAGGAGTGTGAACAGAAAAGGCTATTTGAGGGGAAAATTGATATATTAGAATACTAGTTTGTAATGAGGGGGCTACATTTGAGAACTGGGGGATAAAACAATATTTTTTTTATTTTGAAGTAAAGGTATATATTACAGACACACTCGTTAGATTAGTATTGTCATTTTTACTTCCATCAGGGTTGGAAGTGTGGCAAGAGAGGATCAAGATAATCTTTGGTCTCTCATAGCCAGAGATCATAAGAGAAATAGTCCAATTTAAGAAAATTTATTTTCCATAGTTGGCAGGAACAAATGTTTGTAGAGTATATATTTAAAAAAAAAACTGGATACTTGGTGGGTATAGGCCAATGGGGCATTAGCTATTCTCTCTCTAAAATCTAGCATCCTTAGATAATAGCAAGTGTTGGTGAGGATGTGAGGAATTGGAATCCTCACATATTGCTAGTGGGGATGTAAAATGGTACATCCTCTTTGGAGAGCACTTTGACAGTTCCTCTAATGGTTAAGCATAGAGCTACTGATGACCAGGGATTCCACTTCTAGGTATGTACCCAAGAGAAGTAAAAACAAGTCCGTGGTTGGGGCCGGCCCGGTGGCATAGTGGTTAAGTTCGCGCACTCCTGCTTCAGTGGGCCTAGGTTTGCGGGTTCGGATCCCAGGCACGGACCTACACATTGCTTGTCAAGCCATGCTATGATGGCATCCCACATACAAAATAGAGGAAGACTGGCACAGATGTTCGCTCAGGGCCAACCTTCCTCACACACACAAAAAAAGTCCATGCAAAAGTTGTACACAAATATTAATAGCAGCATTGTTCATAATTGCCAAAAAGTGAAAACTACCTACATGTCCATCAACTGATGATAAATATAATGTGGTATTTTCATACAATAGAATATTATTTGGCAATAAAAAGGAATGAAGTACTGATGCATACATGCTACAACATGGATGAACCTTGAAAACATTATGCTTTGTGAAAGAAGCCAGGCACAAAAGACCACATGTTGTATGATTCTGTTCATATAAAAAGTTCAGAATAGAGAAATATGTAGAGACATAAAGTAGATTACTGGATACCTAGGGCTAGAGGATTTGGGGAGATGGGGAGTGATTGCCTATGGACACAAGGTTTCTTTTTGGCGTGATGAAAATATACTAAAATGGATTATGGTAATGGTTGCATAACTCTGTGAATGTACTAAAAATCATTGAAGTGTACACTTTAAATGGGTAAATTGTATGGTATGTGAATTACTAAAGCTGCTTTAAAAAAAAATCTAGCTTCAATATCTTGGCATCCTTGACTCTTTCGTACTTGCTGCAGCCACAGCTTTTTACAGTGGATTTCGGGGAAAATAATATGTGAATCTCTGGTGTCTTAAACAAGTCCTATACTGTAAGGATATTCTCTGAGAATTCGTTAGGAATTATTGCCTAACTAGAATTGCAATACAATAGCTTCTCAGTAAGAAGTCACCATCTGTGCTTTTCTTTAGATGAGTCTATTCTAACAGATTGCTTTATATTTCAAAACACACATTGATTTAATGTACATAGCACAGCTATGTAGACTTATAGGATGAATTTTTAAGTTTTTAAAAATATTTTATCAACAGTATACTTTAGGTTATAGCCAATGTATTTTAATTGTTTATTAAGCAGTCTCAACTCAGAAGGCGTTAATGTGGAATGGTTTTAATTTTCTCCAGTCACTGCCCTCCGCCATGTTTTGTTGAATCTTACTTTTCTAGCCCTTAATATTTGGCAGATCTGATACCATTCAGATCACTTTCAATTATTAGAAGGTCAGTCTGGTTCGTTTTTAAACTCCCATCTCATACCTCGTTTAAATCTAATTTCCTCCTTAGACTCCATCAGGGTGGATGGAACATGTTCTGATTCTCAGATCCCTCCTTTCTCTCCTTTTTCAAGGCCTACCTCCAAGGCAGTGGGGGCTAGGTAATGATTGATTACCTAGTGTTCCTTTACCTAATTTTCCATGGTTTACCATCCTCCCCGCTTCTTTGGCAAGCACTGTCTTGCCATCCATGCCTTCTGGGTAACAAAGTACTGCTTCACGTTGGGCAATTTGGAGACCTCACTTCCCAGTTCCCTGGTGTGGAAGACCCAACCCTGGCTCAACCTCCTTGACTAATCCCTTCCCTGGTGGTGTACTGGTAAATGTTAAACAACTGGCTGGGGGTGAGTGTAGGATGGTAGTATGTGCATATGTACATACATAAGTTTATTATACATTTTACTGATGTAAAGAATGTGTAGTACACAGTTTATAGATAATACACAGTATTCTAATGCAGATTCCATATAGCCATTGATCCTCCTGGAAGACTTTCAGTGATTTTTTTTTGGAAGTTTTTTGTTTCTGTACAAAGAGCTAGCATTGTCTCTGTGGTAAGGTAGATGTCCTGGATGACCCATTCAAGGAGGTTCACTTATTCCAACTTAAAGCCTATATCGTTTGCATGCTGACTGAAACACTGGCAGCACATATGGAGGCCTTATTTCTGGATCAGACCCTGCCAGTTTGAGCGGACAGCAAGAATGAGAACCCTGGCCGAATTTTCTTGGACGGCTCCAGTAGAGCTACTGGTGACCCATCTTGCTTTCTTGGAGGCAACGAGGCAAAAGGGCAACTTTCAGTGATTTTTGTCAAAAGCTTTTGTCTGTAGCCATCTTATGGTTGCAACTGACAAACAAGTGTAGTTCTAACATGAATATTGGGTGATATTTTCATTTAAGTTAAGAACTAAGACAAAAGTAAAACAAAGAAGAAGGATGTTGGAATTTCACTTGTTAGTCAATGTCATGAGCAACTTCTTTGCTGAATCAGATAATAGTTTCAAATACTGGGAGAATATATCGGCCAATTTTTATGCTAGTCGCAAAGTTGGGACTCTAGACATGATATACTTTTAGGTTTAATATGCATTATTAGCATTTTCTCCATCACTTCAACTGCATACAATAAACAAACCAATAGATCAGGTCCTAATTTGTAGCATTTTCCAATTTCAAGCTACATACATGACCTTACTGAATGCATAATTGGGATAAGATGCATAGTAGCATACTGGTTTTTTCCACCATACACAAAGAGTAGACATAAAAAAAAAACTATGAAGATAAACAATAATAGCAATAAAATAATTAAGAAATGAGTTTTGAGTATTATCTTTGTTTATAAATTATTTAATTGTAACTTGATGTACTTTAACTTTTAATAATGACTGTGTTTAAGTTCCTAAAAGTTCAAAAATTGGCTGGCGTGCTGGCTCCAGAATACTACTGCCCCTCTCACACAGCATTCTCCTTAGCTACTGGGGTCCCCTCCCCTGGGGAGCTGCCATCTTGATAGGACAGTGATGAGATAGCAGGGACAGTATAGACCACTTCGTTGGTTCTCCCTCTCTCTGCTCAGATAGTCAAGGGGCAAACCAGCAGGTCAGCTGCCTAAGTAGCTCATATCTGGTTTAAAACTTTAGCCAGGGATGACACTCCAGAGTCTCCCTCTTGCAAGCACCCCCGGTCTTTATTAGTGAGTCTCTTAGTACCCTCATCACGTGCCTTTGAGAGGAAAAAGTCAACTTTTTCCCATTTTTGTGGTAGTGAGAGAAGGAGTGACAGAGAAGCTTCGGTATCACACACACCACAGTCCTAAGGTGGTATCTTGGTATTCCCATAAACCTCCTCTCTCTCCTTTCCTGTATTTCATGATAGACTTCTGGGCTCTAAGAGCCAGCTTATCTTCTCTTAATAAGTCCTAAGGAAGGTATTAATGTCTCTTTAGAATGTAGGATATTCAATACCTCTTCTAGCCTCACTAGTTATTAATTCTGGAGTTATAGCATATCTTGCTAGACTTCTATGCAGTTTTACTTAGTATTCTCAAATTTTCTAGTTTGATAATGTCCACCATTTGGTTTAAATCATGAACATGATAATTTTCTCCCCAAATCACTTTGTGAGCCACACACATACACTATATATATATATAAATATTTATATGTCTTTTCGAGATACTTAACAATCTTTCTGATTTGGGTTAGGCCTATAATTAGTAGTCTGTTTCCCTACATTCCAAAATACAAAGACCTTAACTTTGTCCTACTCACTTGACTTTTAGTTAGTAGACCCAGAGGAAATCAGATATTCCTAAACCTTGTTGACATTCTTCAAAGAGACTTGAGATTTCTATACCTCTGGGGTGAAATAGCTTTAATTGCTCCAGATCTTAACCTCATCAAGATTAGGGTTCTCCAAATAAAATTTTACTGAAGGAAAGAAATGGAGAAGGGTGAGAACTTACCCTATCAGATATCAAAACATACTATAAAACTAGGTAAGAAAACAGGAGGAACAAATAAAGCCAAAGACAAATTAATCTGTTGAAAGAATGTCAAGTGCAGAATCAGGTCCAGATATGTATAGGAATCTTGTGTATGATAAAGCTAGTGTTGCACATAAAAGTTACTATATATAAATATAGGAGAATACTTCTGGAATGAAATTGAATTGAATATTCCACTCAATATACTGGAGAATGGAGAGGGCCTTTGTTAATAAGAATGACATCAAACCCGAAAATAATAAAGAAAGATTGACTTATTTAACTACTTAAAAATTTTAAATTTATATGTGGCAAGAGACATCATAAACTAGGTTAAAGGACAAATGATATGCTGGGAGAAAGTATTTCTTGCACACATCATAGATAAATAGTAGTATCCTTAGAGGTACACTGAATTTATTTTGGCTGAATACTGAACAGCCAGTGTTAAAATCAAATAGCCTAAGGCAAGGTTGAATGTTCCCATCATAAAATGATCTTCTGAGATACAAGAATAAATATGAAGTTTTTGTTTTTTGTTTTTTTGTGAGGAGATCAGCCCTGTGCTAACATCTGCCAATCCTGCTCTTTTTTTTTTTTTTTTTTTTTTTTTTTTGCTGAGGAAGACTATCCCTGGGCTAACATCCGTGCCCATCTTCCTCCACGTTATATGGGACACCGCCACAGCATGGCTTGCCAAGCAGTGCGTCAGTGTGCGCCCGGGATTCAAACCAGTGAACCCCAGGCAGCCGCAGCAAAGCACGCACACTTAACCACTTGCGCCACCGGGCTGCCTCCTGTGAAGGTTTATTTTAAGAATTTAAGTAATATTATAATTTTATTGTTAAAAATTCAGTGTGTTTTTAAAGTTTGTCATCATGATGTAGCAGTATAATTTCTCAGCACTGCCGGTTGCTAAATGGCTCCTATGCACATTTGCAATACTTAAATAGATCTTTTTACCTAGTAAAAATCATGAATTTGGGGGGCTATGCCAATGTGGGTTACTGTTAATGGAGATTTTGCTATCAGATCAATAAGCTTTCCTTTTTTCTCTAATGGTAATGAAAAGGTAAAGACTTATCTCCACAACTCCTAGACCTAAAGATTTGGCTGATGGTGATGATGCAGTGTCGTTGAAGCACTCCCACAGACTGAACCTATGTGCAATGCTTAAAGAAAACACTTTCTGAATATTTAAGATGCAGACGTAAGATTTTTGCCCTCACGTTTTTATTTCTAGTATTTTTGTGTGTGTGTGTGTGAGGAAGATCAGCCCTGAGCTAACATCCATGCTAATCCTCCTCTTTTTGCTGAGGAAGACTGGCTCTGAGCTAACATCTATTGCCAATCCTCCTCCTTTTATTTTTTTCCCTAAAGCCCCAGTAGATAGTTGTATGTCATAGTTGCACATCCTTCTAGTTGCTGTATGTGGGACGCGGCCTCAGCATGGCCGGAGAAGCGGTGTGTCGGTGCGCACCCGGGATCCGAACCCGGGCTGCCAGTAGCGGAGCGTGTGCACTTAACCACTAAGCCACGGGGCCAGCCCCAATTTCTAGTGTTTTTACATTCGCTTGCTGCTTCACACAATTACTGGATGTGTTACTTTCTCTGCCGGCAGCCATTGGTTGTTACCATGTCCTTTTCTGTCAGTGTTAGTATCTGCAGGGAACAATATTAAGACTCGTTTTGTTCCAGCAGCCTTTTCACGTGTGATAGCTGCTCTTCCGTCTCACTTTGAACGTTTGTGTGAATACATGTGAAGGCAGTTCCAAATCTTTCCCTTGTATGTCTTATTGTTTGTCTTTGGCTACAAGAGGTTTTCAGTCCCAAGTTACAGTCCTAATGCTTACCAATGTTTTTTAAACCAGTATTCAGATATTAGCAATAAGTCCAAATGATGGTATTATGCTTATTAAATATGATGATAACCTATATGATCTTTGATCTGCACAAGTTCAGTAAAGCTGGTACTGTCATCAAAGGAGGCATCTGTCTATTCAGTCTTACAAAGACTAAACCCGATTTTGGCTGAATACTGAGGCCAAAGCTGAACTTCAGTGCATGCTTAATATTTGTAATATATAAAATACTCTTTCATATTAGTAAGAAAAAAATGGACAAAAGACGTGAACAGACAGATCACAGGAGAAGAAATACAAATAGTGAACGAACATGAGAAAGTGTTAAATCTCAGTAGGCATCAAGTTACATGCAGTTACAACAGTGACAGATTTCTTTTTTGTTACTTTGACAAAAAAATTTAAAAGGTTGGTAAAGTAGTGTTGGTGAGAATGTCCAGAAACAGGGTAAATTGTACATCTTTTTATTGAAGGGCAGTTTGGCAATATTTACCCAAAGTTTAAAATGTGTACTCTCTGGTCTAGCCCTGTCACTTAGAGTAATCTACCCTCCAAAGTACTCAAACATGTGCTCAAAGATTTATACAAGACTGTAGTACTAGTTCTAATAGCGAAAAATCAAATCAAATCTAAATGGGCATCAGTAGGGGTATGGAAAAAATAATGCCAGATAACTATGTGAAAGAATGCCCTATAATCACTAAAAATAATGAACTAGATCTATTTTTACTATCTTAGAAACACAACTACAGTATAGTGTTACAGAGGAAAATGCAAGTTGCAGAATGTCTGTCATGTGACTCCCATTTGATTTAAAAATAGAGAGAAAAGTGTGGAGGGATGAGCATCAAACCATTACTAGTGGTTACCTCAGGATGGAAGGGGTATTGGGATGGAGGAAATCGCAGGGAAGAAGGTAATATTTCTTACATCCTACATACGTCTTTATTATTTGAATTTATTATAGTAAGCATCTATTACTTTTTAATTTTATAAAAGATTTAAGTAAAACTAGGCTAGACCAAACCATGGAAGAAAAGTTCTGTGAAAGACGCAAAAATGAGCTATTCCTCATCATTGCAAAGCAGACCCACAGAAAGTCTCTCGTGACTTGGTGGGTAGCCAAAAGAATAATGTTAATCGCAAGTATAATTGAACAGCTAGAGAAGCAGTGGTTTAAAACCTTGAAGAATCCAAGAAATGACAAAGTACAAACCACAAATTCCAATAATAAAATAATTAAGTTTAAAAAAAAAAGAAAAACAAGAGGAAAGTGAAAGAAAACTGTCAGAATCACCGTCAAGTACCCTTCTCTCATTTGCTGATAATCCATGTATAGAGGAGAAACTTCTATGATGAACCAACTTATAATGCTAGTGCTACGGAGGGACACCTACCTTATGGAGTAACTGCTATTAATGGCTATTTTGTGTGTGTTCCTTATTTAGTTATGTTCTTCTGTCCATCCATACTGTCCCTGCAGTAAACATAGGATTAACAAGAGGGCTGCAGAGTCCCATGAGGGTAGGAATTTGCTTAGCACTAGTTCTCCAGTACCTGATACATAGTAGGGACTCAGTAAATATTTGTTAGACAAATGAATGTGTGGGCGCCAGTCCAGTGGGAAATATGTATAACTAAACAGACAACTAGAAGGCAGTATTCTCAGTGCAGTGATAGAGGCGTGAATAGACAAAACAGAAATGGGCCACATAAGACTGCTAGGAAGCCCCTAGAAGATATCCCCCAAGGAGGCTATGCCTGAGCTAAGTGTTGAGAGATGAGAAGAAGCCTGCCAGGCAAAGGTGCAGAGCCATGAAAGAGCAGGGCTTACTGAAGAAACTGCAAGTCATTTATTCTGGTTTAAAGCATGGGTAGAGAAGGCTGGAAAGATTAGGTCTAGGTCACAGAAGATCTTGGGAGCCATGCTAAGGATTTTGGATGTTATCTGAAGAGAATGTCTTCAAGAAGATAAGCAAATTTATATTTTTAAAAGATGCACACAAATACTTAATTTGCTTGTCTTCATTTTGAAATTAATAGAAATTTTGTATGTCCTTTACAAAAATTCGTTTAATTCTTATAACAGTCGGTGGAGTAGGTACTCTTGTTGTCTCCATTTTGCAGTTGAGGAAACTGAGGCACAGAGAAGTTAAGTAATTTCCCCAAGTTGACTCAGTTATTGGTGGAACTGAGATACAAACCCAGGCAGTCTGGATCCAAAGCCCATGCCCTTTTCCATTAGACTGTACTATTTTTGTTTGTATTTGTTTAAAAACATGCTTTCTTAAGAAAAAGGAATCAAAAAAAATTTTTTCCATGTAATTTCTCCCATACCACCTACCAACCAAGATAGAATGTTCTTTGGCCTTTCAAATAGAATCACTCAGCAGTGCAGCAGTCTGCCTGTCTTTTCTCCACTCCCCTCTTACCATTCAGATGCTGCTTATCCCCTTTAGTCTTGAACTCTGTCTCCCTCCTCCTTTTCTGGACGGGCTGTAAACCTTTTTGGCTTCCAGGGTACCCCAGAGTACTTCCAGGGTAGCCCCAGCCATGAGAGACGTGAGGCTTGAGACGGGGTTCCAGGAGCTGTCTGGGCCTTTCTCCTCTAGAATCAAAAGTGCACATACCACAGATCTCCAAAAAAATGGGAGAGGGAGCAGAGTACTCCGTCTGATCACTTTTCATTCACTTGCAGATAATCATGATTGTTATTCAGTCCACTAGTATTTAGTGAACAGCACCTGTTTGTGCCTGGAGCTGTGTAGGGAGGCAAAGGGGAGATGAGGGAGGAAGAAGGTATGTCACCCATCATCAGTGATCTTTCAGTCTTAGGCTTTCAGTCAGGCTAGTATTTCATAGCTAGTATTGTGTCAACAAAAATAACGACATGATTTATTGAACAGATGAGGCGATGTGGTTTAGAGGTCTGGTTAATGGAGGGCATTGTATACCCAACTCCCACCCCCAGGATTTTCTATTGACTACGCTGTAAATCCTGTACCTCTGCCTCAAGGAACCTGTAATACATGCCACACTATTCTTTGGGAGAATTAAGTGTTATAGTCATCTAACCTTGTGTTGTAAGAGGAGCAAAGTGTGAACTTGCTCCTCTTTTCAAAAATTCAAATAGTTGCTGAACAAAGGCAGAAAATGTAAGAGACTTAAATTTCTATTGACTTATCCACTGAGGAACTTTGTGTTTTTCTTTAGTAAAGAGTAGGAAGACTGACAGATGATAATCTCAAAGACTGATAAAGACTTGGGAAAGTAGTAACAATCTGGAAACCTAAAATCATGGGAAGTTTTTCCTTTTTTAGAAAGAAATTGTTAGAGAAATACAGTCGAGTAATTTATGTTTGGAGATGATTGTTTCATCCCTTGCATATCTGTATCTATGAAATATGAAACCCTATAACAAGATTCCACCTTACTTAAGATCACAATTATAAATTTTAAAAAAGAGTGTCTTATTCCATTAAATTCACTGTGATAGTCATTGGCTACATTATGTTGCATAGTTTCAATTCGTTTCCTTGCAGTCTTAACTTTCTTCTATTCAGCAGAACATTTTAGCATTAAAAACTATTTGATTAATAACACATGATTTTAAAATTCCTTCATCTTATACTTTTATTCCTTCATTTATACTTTAAACCAGTTTAAGATTTTTATAAATTTGCAGAGATGGCATGTACAATAATGTTCTTTACAGCATTGTTTATAAAGCAAAAAATTGAAAAGAACCCAAATGTCTCTAAACAGGAAACTGGTTATTAGTTCGGATGAATATCAAAAATGATGAAGGGCCGGCCCCGTGGCTTAGCGGTTAAGTGCGCACACTCTGCTGCTGGCGGCCCGGGTTCAGATCCCGGGCGTACACCGACGCACCGCTTCTCCGGCCATGCTGAGGCTATGTGCCACATACGGCAACTAGAAGGAAGTGCAGCTATGACATACAACTATCTACTGGGGCTTTGGTGGAAAAAAATAAATAAAATTATTTTAAAAAATAAATAAATAAAAAATGAAGTAGGTCTGTAATTATTGGTATAAAAATTGTTTACCATATCGTGATCTTTTAAAGATACAAAAGCAGACTATAAATTAATCCTTTTTTAAAAATTATATGTTTAGAAAAGTCTAGGAAGATATAAGTCAAAATGTTAACTACCTCTCTGAGTGAATTTACAGGTGGTCTTCTCTTAGAGCTTTCTGTCTTGTGTATTGTCTGAGATGGTTTTTAAAATTATTATTAATTATCATTTTTAAAGTTAGCATATATAATTTTACAGGTAGAAAAATATTTTTCTTTTTAAAATCAAACTTGATAAGGTAAAAGGAACTCAAATAAATTTACTGTTATTTAAGCATACAAAAAAATTTTTGCACTCTAATTTCTCTCTGAGATTTTTTTCCCTTTTCTTTCCCTACTGAAATAGTGTTAACACTTGATGTAATACCTTTCCTCACCCCATAGCTTCCTGTTCCCTGTCCTTCATCTGTCTCCCTCTCCGTCCTTTGAGCTGAAACAACAGACCTGTCTTTTTCCTTACTGCGTGAGGATACAATTTGAGGTAGAACATTAACCTCAGTGGTCCTTCTTCTGACAGTAAGCTTGTTCTCTGCCTCCATCAGTAAGTTAGGAAGTATAGGTGGATCTTTAGTGTGTTTCACTACTCTAGAGTCTATTTAATTAAACACCTGTCTTGAGTGATGTAGACTTAAGATATTGAGGATGCCCAAGTTTCACCCCAAGGCTTTGCATTCTTGACTGCCAGAAATTGGAACAAGATGACTTTTTTCGAGGGTAGAGAAATGTGACTCAGACCTCTCTTTGGCACTTTTTAGACAACAAAGTCGTTACTTAGTCTGAACTGAAAGACCACATTTTTTTAAACTATCTTGTCAATTCCCAGGTATTTTGTGTCTACATTTGGTATTGCTGGTTCAAATCTTCTTGAACCCTGGCTGGGCTGGTTTAAGTGATAGAGTTTCAGTTTCAGCATTTGGGCAAGTGAAGGAAAAGAATCACGAGAGTAGGCAGAGAGGCACAAGTTCTGAGCAAACCTATATACTGGGTAGTCTATTAACTGTTTGTGATATAAATGAATGTAAGAAACTGGCCTCTGCCTAGAATAACAATAACAAGCTTAGCACAACAAGAAAACTTAGCTAAGTTTTGTTAAAACTTAAGCAAGGTCTTGTAGGGGGGCTTTTCCATGGGTTTGTTGTCATCAGCCTCAACAGATCATTAACAGGTGGTGTTTCTACTGTACTTTTAATGTTAAGAAGGTGTGACCATGAATATCTTACTAGGTTAGAGTCTCAGAATCTTCTCAAGTAATGAGTGGTATTAGACCATAGGCACACTTCTATATTCTTTACCTTTTTTTTTCATATTTAACATTAGCTTTTGCTAATTTTTCTCCTTTTCCTTTTTGGTTCCTTCTTATCCACTTGCTCTGATACATTCAAATTCTCAACACCAAAA
This sequence comes from Diceros bicornis minor, assembly GCF_020826845.1. Classification (NCBI taxonomy): domain Eukaryota; kingdom Metazoa; phylum Chordata; class Mammalia; order Perissodactyla; family Rhinocerotidae; genus Diceros; species Diceros bicornis. Next base: position 28,786,382 of record NC_080741.1, read on the forward strand.
GTATGGGAAACAAAAATCAGGGAAGGAGTGAAATTAGAGAATAGAGGGAGAGGGGTGGATTCTGGGATCTCCAGAAACCTAAATTACTTTTTTTTCATTGCTTTGATTTTTTTCATTAAACACTGATCCTGTCTGGGTAGAGAAGAATCTCCCGAGCTGCCTGTAGTTAGGAGTGTGGACTCCATTTCAGAGCCCTGCCTTGCCCCTTGCGCTGCTGCCTTGGGCAAGTGATTTTGCCTCCTTGTGCTTCAGCTCCCTCAGGTGTCAGCGTTCTCCAAGCTTTATGTAGTTAATACGTTTTAGGACATGGTAAAGCAGTGAGTGTTAGCTATTATTAACATCTGTTAGCATTTTTGTAATAAAGAGCCGTGTGGATATTCTCAAATTTGGAGGGAGAAGTAGACTATCTTCCCTTGTGTCATTGGGTCTCACTACCAGCTGCTGCTTGATTACGTTCAGCCGAGGCTGTGAATGCTCCCTCAATGCAGATAGACCGCCACTGCCTGGGGTGTAACCCGGGCTAAAGGAGTTGGCCAGGTCAGTAGAACCTCCTCCCAAGAGGTCTTATCAAGGACCCTGAAGTCTCCCTCCCACAGCCCACCTGCATTTTCTCAGTGAAATATCTACTTGTAAACAAGGCGAAGAGGGTGAGAAGTGTGTGGTGGGGGCAGGGAGAGAGAATAAGACTCCTTGAGAAATATGACAAGAGGTATCAGTAAAAGCACAAGTAGATGACTCCTGGGGCAGCTGGTATGAAATGTGGTCTAGCAGTGGCAGGTCATTCCCCAAGTGACATTGTTCCAGGTGAGAGCCGCAGCTTCTCACCTCCTCCCAGCCTACTTCTTGAACAAGGACCAGCTTTCCAGACACTCCTTCTCTTCCCCAACTTTGAAAGAGGAAGAGGTATGGGTATTTACTGACTTCTGACTCTGCTTCCTTTCCAGCTGACCCTCTGGTGGGGAGCATTGCCACACAGTACATGACCAACAGAGCGGAGCACGACCGGATGGCCAGACAGTGGACCAAGCGGTATGCCACATAGGGGCCTGCTGCCTGCTGCCCCTGCCGGACCTGTGCAAGCACATTCACCAAGTGCATCAATAGCCCTACCCGCCCCTCCAGACCTCGGTTCTTATTTTCTTATTTTTATTAAATTTTCAACCGTTTTGTAATGGTATGTCATCCATCCCCCCTCCCTTCTCCCTTCTCTCTCCTCCTCTTCCTTTGCTTTCCCTCCCAACCCCCTTGTTTTACTCCCTTTTTGATTTCTATTAACTTGAAAGATTTGGAATTTTTTTTTCCCACCGCAATATGGATGGGAACTTTTGTTTTCAGTGCAAACAATGTTGTATCTATAATAGTAAGAGCTTTCTTACAAAGCTTTGTATTACTGTGTGGTTTTGTTTTTTGTTGTTGTTTGTTTTATTTTGATTTTTTTCCTTTTATGTGATCTTCGGGGAAACACGAATTCAGAATTATATCTCGTTTCTACTTAAATGTAGTGCTTAGGATTAATTTTTTGTACTGAAGTCTTTATTGGTGGGTGCATGCTACTGGGAACAAGTTTTTGTACAAAAGCTTCAATCAGAATCACTGTGCATTACTGAGACTCTGTTTATCACTAGCCTTCTGTCCCCCACACAGAAGACTGTTGGATTGAACAAAATAATATGTATTTTGATTTACTTAAAGTGCTTGTAAATTTCTTAGGGACCTGCCACTTTTGACTGTGGATCAGTTGATGTACACTTGTATTATTAAAGCACTCAATAAATCACTGTGGCTGATAAATGCACTTCTGGTAACCCGGCATTTGCTTTGTATCCTGGTGACCAGCGTAGCCCTGCGTGCGACGAGGCTTGTCTAATTCAATTACAGATTTCAGTGTATTTTTCATCTCAAACCTCTAATATTTCTTTGTAGTTGAGTTGCTTAGCATGTGGAATTTCTCCAGCTGTCAATAGCCTGATGATTTTATGCTTGTTTCAGATCACTATCATTTTATGTATTGGCTGAACTTTACTTTCTCACAGACATCGTTTGTGTTACAACCTTCTTTACACAACAATTAAAATATGTGACTCCAAAAATAGCCTTCTAGTGAAAATGAAGTCTGAGCTGATCATTGTGTTTAACCACTTTTGAATTTATTTCTCTCTTCTTTTTCCTCTTAAGACTGGTATAGTGATTGCCCTTGAGTTTTGGTTTTGTTTTTTCTCCATGATTTTAGTGGAAGAAGGAAACTCGACTGTATCAGTCATGGTCAAAACATTCAGTGACAAGGATATGTCTGTCTGGCTTTGACCTTCAGGCTATGTTAGGTTTGCAGTAATAGGAGGCAGAGGACACTTGTGTGTGGTGCAGTTTGAAAAACACACTGACATGCTGGTTGATATTCAGGGTTCCTTGTGTTATAAGGCATATTGGAAACTCCTGCTTCCACTAATTACAGTTACAAGCCCACCATACAGTTTAGTCTCTCTTTTTTTGTGAGAAAGATCAGCCCTGAGCTAACATCCGTGCTAATCCGCCTCTTTTTGCTGAGGAAGACCGGCTCTGAGCTAACATCTATTGCCAATCCTCCTCCTTTTTTTTGCCCCCCCAAAGCCCCAGTAGATAGTTGTATGTCGTAGTTGCACATCCTGCTAGTTGCCGTATGTGGGACGCGGCCTCAGCATGGCCGGAGAAGCGGTGCTTCGGTGCGCGCCAGGGACCCGAACCCGGGTCACCAGCAGCGGAGCGCGCACACTTAACCACTAAGCCATGGGACTGGCCCCAGTTTAGTCTCTTTTAAGGAACATCTTTACTGCTAAATAGTAGGATTTACAAATGTAAGTCATTCACCTCTAAATATTTCTTTCCTTTTTTTTTTTTGGTGAGGAAGATCAGCCCTGAGCTAATATCCATGCTAATCCTCTTTTTTTGCTGAGGAAGACCCGCTCTGAGCTAACATCTATTGCCAATCCTGCCTCGTTTTTTTTTTTTCTTCCCCAAAGCCCCACTAGATAGTTGTATGTCATAGTTGCACATCCTTCTAGTTGCTGTATGTGGGACGCGGCCTCAGCACGGCCGGAGAAGCGGTGTGTCGGTGTGCGCCCGGATCCGAACCCGGGCCGCCAGTAGTGGAGCGCGTGCACTTAACCGCTAAGCCACGGGGCCGGCCCCTAAATATTTCTGATTTGAATTTTAATATCTCTATCTGAAACATTTTAAATATCTGATTCAAAAGATGCAGTTTTTATTGCTTTTTAGTGGTTAAAAAGAAATCCTTAAGAAAATATGTTTAAATATTGAAAATGTTACTTTTAAACCAAAGTACTTAGGGATATTTTTTCTCTTTTTAATAACAATTTTACTATTCGCCTTATTTGAAAACATTTTCCAGCATACCAGAGCACCATAAGATCTCTGTTGCAACTACTCAACTCTGTAGTTGTAGCAAAAGAAACTACAGATGATACGTATGAATGGGCATGGCTGTGTTCCAATAAAACTTGATTTACCAAAACAGGCAGTAGCCAGATTTGGTCCGTGAGTTGTAGTATGCCAGTCCCCGATATAGAGCACCAAGGACTGGAAGAAAAAGAGTCAGATAACTGTATATTTAACATGTCTTTATTTAAAATAAAATAAATTTAATTAATATAATACAATACTAATTTTTACAAAATTACCCAGAATGTTTTATTGCCTACAGACTTTCTTACTATAAAGGTTTATATATTTACTTTGATACTTTAGATTAAAAAATTCAACCCTAAAAGCATTGAACCTGGGGGCCAGCCTGGTGGCATAGCGGTTAAGTTTGTGCACTCCACTTTGGCGGCCCGGGGTTCACTGGTTCGGATCCTAGGTGCGGACCTACTCGCTGCTCATCAAGCCATGCTGAGGCAGTGTCCCACATAGAGGAGCTACAACTCTACAACCATGATACACAACTGTGTACTGGGGCTTTGGGGAGAAAATGAAAAAAGAAAAAGGAAGACTGGCAACAGATATTAGCGCAGGGGCAAACTTCCTCAAAGAAAAAAGCCTTGAACCATTTTAATATGCAATTTTATTAAACTGATTTTTTACTTTTGACTGATTAAGCCAGACTCATGATATTAATACTGACTTGTATAGACAATGTTTAAATTCAGTTTGCCGCCCTTCTTTTAAAACGTCTACTCCATTGGATCTGCATTTTAAATGATATACCCAGTATATTACATCTACATCTCATATCTGATTGTACTTCAGATCATTTAAAAATGTGTGTTATTTAGGAGGCAGAGATTATAACAGTTCTAGTAGGAAACCCTGTCACAAATCTGTGCTTGCTTTCCCATGAGCTGTTTTTAGGTTTTATGCCAATTTGATATGAAGAGTCTAGAAAACTTCCCTCCCCATTTTTATGAACTCAAAATACTTAATGACAAATAAATGTACCCACCCCTCAAAATGTGAAAGCTAGAGAAACTCCAGAGAGACCAACAGACTCTTAGTTGAGTCTGCTGAGTCTAGATTCCAGCTAATATGCTGATTTTACTTGAAATCTATAACCACAACAGGCAATACAATTCCAATAAGTTTTCAAAAATGTTTGTAAAATAAGATTTGGGAGTAGTTTAGCACTCAGAATGCTAAATAGTTTTGCTAATAATTTGGGAGATAACATTTCTAAAATTCAGGAACGATTTTGTACCCTAGTATTATTTAACTTTCTGAACCAATTATTGCTAGTTATAGTATTTTGTAGCTTTGTTAAATAAAATGTTGGCAGATCCTTGACTAACACAGGACCATTGGTCATTGAGAAAGGAGTTCAAAATGATATTTATTGATCTTAAGTGATTCAGAAGGTTGTGGCCTTAATTTTTTATAAAACTATAAGTAAATAGAACATTTTTCATCTGTTCGTCTACAGGAGTCCATTGAAGATAGCAAATGCAGAAGTAATCTATCTTTTCTTCTTATTCCAAGACTAGAGAATAAACGTAGAAGTTCATCCTGGAATACTAGTTTGGGAAGTAGGAGGAAAATATTTGTTCAGAATGTACTGTGTATCAGGCTGTAAGTTACCTAATAAAACCTTAGCCCAGCCCTTTAGGGTGTAGATGGCTGCCTTAGTCTGAATGTTTGTATTCTCCCAAAATTCATCTGTTGAAATCCTAATCCCCAAGGTGATGGTGTTAGGAGGTGGGGCCTTTGGGAAGTGATTAGGTTATGAGGGCAGATCCCTCATGACTGGGATTAGTGCTCTTATAAAAGAGATCCCAGAGAGCTCCCTAACCCGCTTCCATCATGCGAGGACACAGTGAGAAGTTGCAATCTACAACTGGGGAAGAGGGCTTTCACCAGAACCCAATCATGCTGGCACCCTCATCTTGGACTTCCAGCCTCCAGAGCTGTGAGAAATAAATTTCTATTGTTTATAAGCCACCTAGTCTGTGGTATTTTGTTAGAACAGCCTGAACGGACTAAGACAGTGGCTCTTGGTCATACACAGTAGACAAGGTACCATAGTGAGATTCTCACCCATGCATGTGACACCAGAGCTCTTGCCATCAACTGCAAAACCACATACACCTTTCTTCTAACTATGAGATCATACTGTAGAAATAACTTGGCATAATTCAGTCTTAGAGTCTAGGTACTGTACGATTTCTGGGTGGTGGGGGTTTTTCCATCTTCAGTAAATGGAAAAAATGTTGAAGGAAGTGTAGATCTAGTATTAGATGGGAGACAAAACAGCACTTCTAACCTTAGAGGTGCTGCATTACATTTTGACCAGCCATGGGGAAACATGTCACTTGGAAGACCCCTGAACTTCTCTGCATCTCAGTGCTGCAATAAAAGGGGCTATTAATTATTATCAGGCATGGGAATTTTTAAATGTCTCTATAATAATTTGTGCTTTAAAAAGAGATATGTTCATAATTAATACTGAAAACAGTTTAAATTGTACAAAAAAGCCCCACCAGAGGATCCTGACCTACCCATGTATTTTCTTTCAAGGTGGCTTTATAACCTGTCAAAATATCACTTCTGTACAAGGCTTTCTGGTATGTAGAGTGGGACCTCAAGCCATATAGGCATACCCTGTATCCTAAACTAGTCCTATAGTTGTCCTCAAAGGAAATCTGGGCAGGCCTAGTTGTATTCTGAATCATAGCACTTTAAAAAGCTACATCAGATGTGGAATCTCTTGGAGTTGATATTTTCAAGGGGCTTAGGGCAGGTTGGCCTCTAAGAACTTCCCATAGCAGCCATGCATTTCCCCACATCTGTGCTCCCCTTAGGGAGCTGATTGGTTTCTTGAGCCTGGAACATTCCTTCTGCACTAGGCACCTTTCGCTCACAGATTCCACCATGAGCACCGGTAATGTGGGTTAGGATGACCAACTTATCCCAATTTGGCTGGGACTTTCCCTGTTTTAAAGCAGAAAGTCCCATGTCTTAGGAACTCGCTCAGTCTGGGACAAACCAGGACTGTCAGTCATGAGAGCTTTTGTGCTAGGATTAAATTTCAGCATAAGGTCTCAGGCATTACATGGGGCCAGTTTGGCCCACAGAAATGTTTTACTTGAGGAACAGTGTTTTACTTGATGTACAGTGATCCTTTTAGAAGAGCTGTGCACTCTACAGTTTGAAGAATTCCCACCACTCTCTATGGCTTTCACATCCAGCCATTTTCACTCACTCCCTTGTTCTGAAGGTATGTGAGTGATTTAAACCAACTACAACCTTCCTTTCTGTCTTCGAACATGACTTAGGGTATGTATGCCTTGCTATGAATCAGTAGTCTTAAGCATAATAGGCTTTCTGAGAGGATTTTTTTTAAGGGAAATTCCTGAATTTTAAAAATCTCTTATGTATGGGACCCACACAGGAAAATGGAGGAGATAATGTAATCACCTATCTCTCTCTTACCTGTTTATATATCCACGTAGTCAGAGTGGGGTCCAGCCCCAACTGCTTCGAAACTCCCAGTGTCAGAGTTTTCAGTTCTGGTTACAGAAAAAACCCTGCCCAATAACCTTGGCATCTTTTGGAGCTGGTGTGACCCCTAATCCCACTCTCATATCATCCCCTCCTCCCACGCAACATTGCCCTCTCATCCATCTTTTAAAAAATTATATGGGAGGTCCGAGTTCAGGAAGATAGTCATGTCCTTGGTCTATAGGAAACTTAGACCTCCTGAGAAATTGTCAAGCTATGCAACAGAAAAGTAACAAATGCTTTACAATTGGTTTCACTGAGCACATTGAGAAACACCAAGCAAGATTCTTAATCTATAGTGCAAGAACAGTACAAAGGGGCAGAGAGGGGTTACACTCTCCTGGTACAGCCTGCCTCTGCTGAGATTGCCAAGAAGCAACATTAATCATTGTCTGTTCAGTCTCCAACTTGAAACTACTGACAAATAAATAAATGAAGATGGCCACCACCATGAATTTTGACAGTTTTAGTCTCTATCCTTTAGACTAACAGCTGACTTTATGTTCACCACCAAACAGCTCCCAAGTACTATGATTTAAACAGCTTGTGGACAGTTATTCAAAACCTATGATGAGAAAATCTAGAAGCTATTATTAATCCTGAAGAGACCCCATTCACTTTAAGCAATAATGAGGAAATTATTTTAAATTCAAACATAACTGTACATTTTTATTTAAATGTAAAACATCTGTCCGTATTAAAGAATCCCAAAATTCTCATGTGTTCTTACTGGTGCATAATAAATTACCAGGATGTACTTGTCAGTCCAGATTTGGGCTGTTGAATTTTGGAGGAATGGTAATGTTTAGCTATTGTTTGATATTTTTTAAATAGTTGAATAGGAGAGAGGAAAAATAGATTTATACAAAAATTATGTTTTTTAATGTAAAAAATTTTTATAAAATGAGTATAAGTAAAAAATAGGTTTATATGGAAATGCTACTTTCCTGGGCATTACAAAATAACACAGAGACTATATGTATTAAACTCCCAAAATATTTGTAAGCAATTTAACTTGACTTGTTTTATAGATTAAGAGGTCAAGGAGTAAGTTGCTGGGTCAGCAGAGTCAAGGGAAATCAGAAACGTGTGCCAGTTAAGAATAGAAATTTTGTCAGAATGGTAATATTATTTATAGCAAGAAATTGAGAGTGTAGCCTCCATTTAGGGAAGATGAATAGGGAGCTATAATTCCGTCTGAGGCAGAGTCTATAAATTACCCCTAATATCCATTCTTCCTTTCTTCCTCTCATAAATAGAACCATTGTAGTTTTAGCTGGGCACGTGGCCACCTAACTAGAAACTAGATTCCCCAGTCTCCGTGTAGTAGGTTGATTACAAAAAGTGGTCCCAGTTCTCTCCTAATATCCACATCCTCTGTGGCTTCTTCCATGAACGGGTGGAATCTTTTTTCCCCACCCCTTGAATCAAGGCTGGCCTTGTGACTTGCTTTGGCCAGTAGATTATGATGGAAGTAGTCTTGTGGCAGTTTCAAGCCTGGGCCTCCAGAGGCCTCGTGCTCTTTTCAACTCTCAGAACGCTTTCCTCCCTTGAGAGTAAACCCCAGGCTAGTCTGCTAGAAGATGAGAGACCATGTGGAGAAGAGCTGAGATATTCCTAGACCAACCCATCCCCCAGTATCCAAAATAGCAGCTGACAGCAGATGCATCAACCCAACCAAGACCAAATAAACCGTCCACCTGATTCTTATAAATGCTATTGATTTAAGCCACTGAGTTTTGAAGTGCCTTGTTACACAGCAATATCTAATTAATACTCTTCCTTATGGCTAGGCATAGCCATGAAACTGAATTCTAGCCAAAGGAAGTGAACAGAAGTGATGGGAGCAAATTCCAGATTTTATCCTGTAAAAGGAAGCTGCTCACCCTCCACTCCCTCTTTACACTTTCCGCCGTCTGGAATGTAGGTGTGGTGCTGGTGAGCCAGCTGTTACCATGTCAACAAGGGCAACACCCAAGAGAATATGGAGCAGCAACAAGGCAGAAAAATTTCACTTTTGAACATGTTGAGATTGAAGTGCCTTGGATACATCCAAGTAGAAATGTCTGGCCATTGGCTATACTAGACTCACATTCAGGAATGCTCAGTATCCAGGATTGTAGCTGTGAAGTTGGGAATCCTCAGTGTGGAAAGGAATATGATGATGGGATGGATGAGATCACTTAGGGAGTGTGAGTGTAAAATGAGAAGAGAAAGGCCAGAACCAAGCCTTGAGGATGAACCACATTACTTACCACCTGTCCTGACCCGAATGTCCAGAGATGACATTTTAACACATCTATTTAAAATAGTTTATTTTTATAATTTTTATTTTATTTATTTTTGTTTTTTCCCCCAAAGCCCCAGTAGATAGTTGTATGTCATAGCTGCACATCCTTCTAGTTGCTGTATGTGAGACTCGGCCTCAGCATGGCCAGAGAAGCGGTGCGTAGGTGCGCGCCTGGGATCCGAACCCGGGCCGCCAGCAGCGGAATGCGCACTTAACCACCAAGCCATGGGGCCGGCCCTAAAATAGTTTATTTTTAAAATAATATATCTATACTATTGATGGGAAAAAAGAATACCTTCAGTAAATTAAATATTCTGAAGAATTGTGAGAAGACAGAGCAGCTGGAATTATTGACGGACCAAAAGCAGAAGTGTGCACAAAGTAGAACTCACATGAGGGAAAACTACAGGGTAGGAGCTGTTCCAGAGCTAACCTCCTTCCTGCTGCTGAGATGCAGGAACTGGAGCTACTACCTTGGACTACGCGAAGGTGGAGTTACAAGATTATAGGAGACTAGGTCCGTGATACCATGGAGCACGGAGCACCCTGGACATCCTACCCAGCCTTTCATGTGGTGAGAAATCTGCTTTTATCTTCTTTAAGCCACTGCTGTGTTGGAATTTCTGACACTTGCAGCTGATCCGTGCCCAACAAAGACGCACACCACCCTCATGATGATGGCTGCCTTTGGGGAGCGGAGGGAACAAGGGAGACACACAGACAAGATTTCAATTTTACCTCTAACATTTTATTTCTATTTTTATAGAGATAAAAAGCCATAACTATACCAACATTAACACATTCTGGGTGATTGAAACACAAGATGTGTGTTATATTATCAGCTGTATTTTTCTATATGTAAATATTTTTCCAAATTAAAAAAATTTTTAACATAAAAACAGATTGTAAGCAAGACTTACATAAGAGGAGATAAGAGTTTGGTTACTGTGTGATATATTTTGGTAAGCTTAAGTTTTTTATAATGAGTGTGTATTACTTTTGTAATCAGAAGAAAAATAAAGACATAGAGAAGGTAAAAGTTGGAATGGATGTAAACAGACTAGGTAGAAAATTCTTTCGGTAAGAATTGTTTTGAAAGGAAATAGAGAAAATGGGATGATTGAGTGAAAAGTTTGATCAAAGGAGGGGTGTTAAAAATGAAAGCTAATAGTGGCTAGCCTGGTGGCATATGGTTAAGTTCACATGCTCCACTTAGGTGGCCCGGGGCTCGCGGGTTCAAATCCCAGGCGCAGACTGACGCACCGCTTGTCAAGCCATGCTGTGGCGGTGTCCCACATACAAAATAGAAGAAGATGGGCACAGATGCTAGCTCAGAGCCAATCTTCCTCACCAAAAAAAGAAAATAAAGATACTAGAACTTATTTAAGATGATGAAAATTACCTGAAAAGGAAAGGATAGGAATCTGGTCTTGCTACTCAAAGCATTGGCATCATCGGGGAGCTTGTTAGAAACGCAAAATCTCAGGCCCTGGCCCAGACCTGCTGGATCAGACTATGCATTTCACAGGCTCCCCGGGTGATTCACATACTCACTGAAGCTGAAGCAGCACTAAGATAGGGGGACAAGCCTATGGTGGAAGGGGCACTTTCTGTCCTGGCAGGGAGAGGATCCTGGGGGCTGTGCAGATGCAGGAAGATTGTTGATTTGGTAATGGAGAGATGAGGGAGTCACAATCTGACAGCTTCTGTTTTCTGAGTAAAGAGTGAAACAGGATCACCTTCTAGGAGGCAGGAAGGGAATGTGGGAGGTTCAAGAAGAGAGAAAGTATGAAATGGTCATCTCAGAAAGGGAGGAGTGACCAATGTGGAGTGCCCACTTGGAAGTATGAGCTCATGAGCTAAAAGAAGCTGACACTAGTCAGCCAGCTTGAATGGCTTTCTCCAGCAACATTCAGCTGCTCAGGCACAGGCAAGAGAAGGCAGACGGGCCACCAAGAATGGGCTTTGCTGGGCCACATAGGCAGGAGGCTGAGAGAAAGACAGGAGAATTAAGGGAACTCATTAAATGATGGACCCTGAAATCCATCCCACAGTGGGGATCCAAAGGCCAGGGAAGGACCGAAAGTGGTGACTACAGATTAAATAAGGGCAGTCTGGCATTGATACATTTCACTGTATGATTCATGGGGGTTAGTTACTGACATCATAGTCAAGTTACTGTAACCAGAACAGATCTCCTTCTATTCTGAATAGAAAAGTTTACTCTCCACAATTCAGGTTTTGTGTGCGCTTTGGATATGTGTGCCACTGTTTCTCTCTGCTCATCTCAAAAATTGAGAGAATCTGTATTCTGAATTACTGTAAAGATAATAATACTAGGTGCCCTGAGAAGGGGAGGGGAAGGGGGCTGCCCTGGTGGCTAGCGGTTAAGTTCGTGTGCTCCACTTCGGCAGCTGGGGTTTGCTGGCTTGGATCCTGGGCGCGGATCTACATACTGCTCGTCAAGCCATGCTGAGGTGGCATCCCACATAGAGCAACTAGAAAGATGTACAACTGTGAAATACAACTATCTACTGGGGCTTTGGGGAGAAAAAAGGAAAAAAAAAACGAGGAAGATTGGCAACAGGAGAGAAGTCAAGGTGGCGGCGTAAGCAGCCTCTGAACTCACTTCCTCCCATGGGCACAGCTGATTGACAACTACTCGTGGAAAAATTACCCCGAGAGAGAACTGAAAACTGGATGAGAGGAACCCCTGCAACAAGTGACAATCCTAATTGAGGTGGAAGAGGCAGAAATTCCCTTCTGGAGAAGAAAAACGCAACTTTCACAAGCCGCAGCACTTTACGGCCGCCCGGGAGCAGCCCAAAGGTCCGCAGCCCTCCTGGGAGGAGCAGGGCTCTGAGCCAGGGAGCGCTGGCCGCTGTAAGCATTTTGTGGACCCAGCACAATCGAGACGAGTGGCATAATATCTGACTTCGCTACTAAAACATTGGGGAGTACCCCCCAGAAAAGCTGGCTCATAAAGAAATTAAAACCCGCTCTTAAAGGGCCCATGCACAATTCACCCATTTCAGAAAGCAATCTAAAATCACCAGAAAGAAAGGTGCACAGTGCTTTGGTGAAAAGAGACTCACTTGATAGGCTCTGAGTGCATCTCAGTGAAATGTGAGACCTCTCCAGGGACTGGGACATTGGCGGCAGCCATTGTTGTGGCCTGTTGTGGGCGTGCTGACACAGATGCTGGCAGATGCCATTGGAGTTCTCCCTGGGGCCTGCTAGCCCAGGGTCTGCCCCACCCACTAGAGCACCGATTTAATCCAGCCCAGCCAGGGCAGGCAGCCCACCCTAGGGACTGGCCCCACCCAACAACAAGCCCTCAGGCAACTTGTGGGCCTGCATAGATTGCTGACTGGATTCTCTGCAGCCTGGCCACTGGGCCCAATTCAGTGGGGCAGGGTGTGCACAAGGAGCGGATGGAAAGTGTGGGGTGGTGGTGGAGTGTGTGGGGCTCCCACCGTGGAGAGACTGGGTCCACTTCAGGAGGTCAGGGCACACACATGGGGCAGTACTGTGTTGACTGTGTGTGTGGACCTGTGGGTGGCGGGGCTTGTCAGCTGCAGAAGACTTGTGCTTCTCAAAGACCAACATAGGGGGTTTCCCCCACCTTCCAAAGCCTGAAACAATTGGGTGCTCCCATGCCTGCGCCCAGCCACACCCAGCTGCAATCCTAAGAGAGCTGACAAGAGACCTAAAAGCTGGAGGCTTATAGCAATTGTAAGACTCTGAGCCTAACAACCTGCCACAATGTGGGCCTACTCACATAAAAGAAATACTGCAACACAAATGTGCTATTAGAACTTCCAGCCAACTGTGCTGGGGCTCCCCACACCCAATAAAGAGACTGAGGGGCCCACAACAACTACAAGCAGCTGAGCATTACAACAGCTGTCCAGGAGCATAGCTCAGCCTCCCTGGGCACCTACAGGGAGAGCAAACACACCACAACAGAAGGACACACGTAGCCCACATAGGGGTCACTCCTGGAACATTTGGAACTGAGGGAAGCACACTGCTGGGCCTCATAAGGCATCAATTATATGAGGTCAACTCTCCAAGAGCAGGAGACGTAGCTGACCTACCTAATACATAGACACAAGCACAGGGAAAGTGGCAAAATGAGGAGGCAAAGGAATACATTCCAAGTAAGGGAACAGGACAAAACCCCAGAAAAGGAACTAAGTGAAACAGAAATGAGCAACTTACCCAACAGAGAGTTCAAACAAAGAGTGTTAAGGATGCTCATTGATCTTGGGAGAAGAATGGATGAACTCAGTGAGAATGTCAAGAAAGAAATGGAAGATATAAAAAAGAACCAATCAGAAATGAAGAATACAATACTGGAAATGAAAAATTCACTAGAGGGACTCAAAAGCAGAGTAGAGGATACAGAAGAACAGATCTGTGAGCTGGATGAAAGACTAGAAGAAATCACCCAAGCTGAACAGGTAAAAGAAAAAAGAATTAAAAAGAGTGAGGACAGTGTAAGGGACCTCTGGGACAACATCAAGGGCACTAACATCCGTGTTATAGGTGTCCCAGAAGGAGAGAGTGAGACAAAGGGGCAAAGATTCTATTTGAAGAAATAATAGCTGAAAACTTCCCTAACCTAAGGAAGGAAACAGACATCCAGGTACAGGAAGTACAGAGAGCCCCAACCAGATAAACCCAAAGAGGCCCACACCAAGACACCTCATAATTATAATGTCCAGAATTAAAGAGAGAATCTAAAAGCCTCAAGAGAAAGGCAAGTTACATACAAAGGAAACCCCATAAGGCTATCAGGTGACTTCTTAGCAGAAACCTTACAGCCTAGAAGAGAGTGGCATGATATATTTAAAGTGCTAAAAGGAAAAAACTTATAGCCAAGAATACCTTACCTGGCAAAGTTATCATTCAAAATGAAAGGAGAGATAAAAAGTTTCTGAGACAAGCAAAAATTAGAGAAGTTAATTTAGAAAGAAACCAGTAGTATAGGAAATGCCAGAGGGACTTATTGAAGGGGAAAAGGGAAAACCACAAATAGGAAAAATTATCTGTTTCCATGATAAGAGGGTAATGGATACAAATGCACAGAAAAGAGTTTAGATATGATATCAAAAACATAAAATGTGGGAGGAGGGGAGTTAAAGAGTAACGCTTTCAGACAGAGGTCAAACTAAAGAGACCATCAGTTCTGTATATGGACCCCATGGTAATCACAAAGCAGAAACCTATAGTAAATACACAAAAAACTAAGAGAAAGGAACCCGAACATAATACTAAAGAAAGCCATCAAACCACAAGGGAAGAGAGCAAGAGAAGAAGAAAGGAACAGAGAAGGACTACTAAAACACTGAGGAAAAAAAGTTAAAAAATGGCAGTAAGTACATACTTATCAATAGCTACTTTAAATGTCAATGGACTAAATGCTCCAATTAAAAGGCATAGGGTGGCTGATTGGATTAAAAAACAAGACCCATATATATGCTGCATACAAGAGACCCACTTCAGGCCTAAAGACACTCACAAACTGAAAGTGAAGGGATGGGAAAAGATACTCCATGCAAATGGCAAAGAAAAGAAAGCTGGGGTAGCAGTACTTATATCAGACAAAATAGACTTTAAAACAAAAACTGTAAAAAGAGACAAGGGCATTACATAATGATCAAGGGAACAATCCAACAAGAGGATATAACACTTATAAATATCTATGCACCCAATGTAGGAACACCTAAATATATAAAGCAATTATTAACAGACATAAAAAGAGAAATAGACAATAACAATAATAGTGGGGGACTTTAACACTCCACTTACACCAACAGATAGATCATCCAAACAGAGGATCAATAAGGAAACATTGGCCTTAAATGACACACTAGAACAGATGGACCTAGTAGATATATACAGAACATTCCAACCAAAACCCAAAGAATACACATTCTTTTCAAATGCACATGGAACATTCTCCAGGATTGATCACATATTAGGCCACAAAACAAGTCTACATAAATTTAAGAAGAGTGTAATAATACCAAGCATCTTTTCTGACCACAACGGTATGAAACTAGAAATCAACTATAGGAAGAAATTCAGAAAAGCCACAAATATGTGGAGATTAAACAAAATGCTACTGAACAACGATTGGGTCAACGAAGAAATCAAAGAAGAAATCAAGAAAACCTGGAGACAAATGAAAATGAAAATATGACATGCCAGAATTTATGGGACACAGCAAAAGTGGTTCTATGAGGGAAATTTATAGCAATACAGCCCTATCTCAACAAACACGAAAAATCTCAAAGAAACAATCTAACAATGCACCTAAAGGAACTGGAAAGAGAAGAACAAACAAAGCCCAAAATCAGTAGAAGAAGGGAAATAATAAAAATCAGAGCAGACATGAATGAAATAGAGACTAAAAAAACAATAGAAAAAATTAATAAAACCAAGAGCTGATTCTTTGAAAAGATAAACAAAATTGACAAACCTTTAGCTAGACTCACCAAGAAAAAAAGAGAGAAGGCTCAAATAAGTAAAATCAGAAATGAAAGAGGAGAGGTTACAACAGACACCTCAGAATTACAAAAGATTATAAGAGAATACTATGAAAAGCTATATGCCAACAAATTGGACAATCTGGAAGAAATGGATAAATTCTTAGAATCATACAACCTTCCAAAACTGGATCAAGAAGAAATAGAGAATTTGAATAGATCAATCACCAGTAAGGAGATTGAAACAGTAATCAAAAACCTCCCCAAAAATAAAAGTCCAGGACCAGATGGCTTCCCTGGTGAATTCTACCAAACATTCAAAGAAGACTTAATACCTGTCCTTCTCAAACTCTTTCAAAAAATTGAGGAGGGGCGGAAGCTCCCTAACTCATTCTACGAAGCCGACATTACCTTGATACCAAAACCAGACAAGGACAACACAAAAAAAGAAAATTACAGGCCAATATCACTGATGAACATCAATGCAAAAATCCTCAACAAAATACTAGCAAATTGCATACAACAATATGTTAAAAAGATTATACACCATGATCAAGTGGGATTTATTCCAGGTATGCAGAGGTAGTTCCACATTGGCAAATCAATCAATGCGATACACCACATTAGTAAAATGAAGAATAAAAATCACATTATCATCTAAATAGATGCAGAGAAAGCATTTGACAAGATACAGCATCCATTTATGATAAAAACTCTGAATAAAATGGGTATAGAAGGAAAGTACCTCAACATAATAAAGGCCATATATGACAAACCCACAGCTAATATCATCCTCAATGGTGAAAACCTGAAAGCTATCCCTCTAAGAACAGGAACCAGACAAGGATGCCCACTCTCACCACTCCTATTTAACATAGTATTGGAAGTCCTAGCCAGAGCAATCAGGCAAGAAAAAGATATAAAAGGGATCCAAACTGGAAAGGAAGAAGTGAAACTGTCACTATTTGCAGATGACATGATTTTATATATAGAAAACCCTAAAGAATCCACCAAAAAACTTTTAGAAGTAATAAACGAATACGGTAAAGTTGCAGGATACAAAATCAACATACAAAAATCAGTTGCATTTCTATACACTAACAACGAAGTAGCAGAAAGAGAAATTAAGAATACAATCCAATTTACAATTGCAACAAAAAGAATAAAATACCTAGGAATAAACTTAACCAAAGAGGTGAAAGATCTGTACACTGAAAACTATAGAACATTGCTGAAAGAAATTGAAGAAGACACAAAGAAATGGAAAGATATTCTGTGCTCTTGGATTGGAAGAATTAACACAGTTAAAATTTCCATACTTCCTAAAGCAATCTATAGATTCAATGCAATCCTTATCAAAGTTCCAACATTTTTCACAGAAATAGAACAAAGAATCCTAAAATTTATTTGGAACAACAAAAGACTCCAAATAGCTAAAGGATATGGAACAACAAAAGACCCCGAATAGCTAAAGGAATCCTGAGAAAAAAGAACAAAGCTGGAGGTATCACACTCCCTGATTTCAAAATATACTACAAAGCTATAGTCACCAAAACAGTACTGGCACAAAAACAGACACACAGATCAATGGAATAGAATCGAAAGCCCAGAAATAAACCCACACATCTATGGACAGCTAGTCTTTGACAAAGGAGCCAAGAACATACAATGGAGAAAAGAAAGTCTCTTCAACAAATGGTGTTGGGAAAACTGGACAGCCACATGCAAAAAAATGAAAGTAGACCACTACCTTACACCATACACAAAAATTAACTCAAAATGGATTAAAGACTTGAATGTAAGACCTGAAACTATGAAACTTCTAGAAGAAAACATAGGCAGTACGCTCTTAGACATCGGTCTTAGCAACATAATTTCAAGCACCATGTCTGACCGGGCAAGAGAAACAATAGAAAAAATAAACAAATGGATCTACATCAAACTAAAAAGCTTCTGCACAGCAAAGGAAACCACCAACAAAATGAAAAGACAACCTAACAATTGGGATAAGATATTTGCAAACTATGCATCTGATAAGGGATTAATCTCCAAAATATATACAGAACTCATGCATCTCAACAACAAAAAAACTAACAGACAGCCCAATTAAAAAATGGGCAAAAGACCTGAACCGACATGTCTCCAAAGAAGATATACAGATGGCCAACAGGCACATGAAAAGATCTTCTACATCATTAACTATCAGGGAAATGCAAATCAAAACTACAATGAGATATCACCTCACACCCGTCAGAATGGCTATAATTAACAAGACAGGAAACAACATGTGTTGGAGAGGATTGGAAAGAAGGAAACTCTCATACACTGCTGGTGGGAGCGCAAACTGGTGCAGCCACTATGAAAACAGTATGGAGGTTCCTCAAAAAATTAAGGATAGAACTACCATACGATCCAGCTATTCCACTGCTGGGTATTTATCCAAAGAACTTGAAAACACCAATGCCGAAAGATACATGCACCCCTGTGTTCATTGCAGCATTATTCACAATAGCCAAGACTTGGAAGCAACCTAAGTGCCCATCAAGGGACGAATGGATAAAGAAGATGTGGTATATATACACAATGGAATACTACTCAGCCATAAGAAACGATGAAATCCAGCCACTTATGACAACATGGATGGACATTGAGGGTATCAGGCAAAGTGAAATAAGTCAGAGGGAGAAGGTCAAATACTGTATGATCTCACTCATTAAGTAGTAGATAATAACAACAACAAACAAACACATAGAGACAGAGATTGGATTGGTGGTTACCAGAGGGGAAGCGAGGAGGGAGGAGAGCGAAATGGATAATTAGGCACGTGTCTGTGGTGATGGATTGTACTTAGTATTTGGGTGGTGAACATGAGAACGTGATGTAATCCATACAGAAATAGAAGTGTAATGATGTACACCAGAAATTTATACAATGTTATAAACCAATGTTACTGCAATAAACAAAAAATTAAAAAATAATAATAATACATAAATAAATAAAATGCCCTTTAGTCCTGAAAAAAAAAAAGATTGGCAACAGATATTAGCTCAGGACCAATCTTCCTCAAAAAAGAAAAAAAAAAAGAAAGGGAAAAACAACCTTTCAAAAAGAAAAAAGAAGGGGAGGGGAAGAAATGCCAATGTGCTGGCTCTGTGCCAGGTTCTACATATATACATATATATCCTTCTCTAATCTGTAGGATAAACTCTGTAGGAAAGGCCTAATTACCCCCTAGTTTACAGGCAAGGAAACAGACATAGAAAGGTCAAGTAACTTGCCCAAGGTCACCCAGCTAGGAAGTGACCTTGGCAGGATTCAGACCCTCTCAGGCTTCCGAACACTTCCTCCTACACCTTCCCATCCCTCCCTGTAAGAAGATGGACTTAGCTGATAATCAGGTGTGCAAACAGGTGCACTCTGGCCAGCACACACATTTCACAGTTCTGGCCACGTTTTTTAACTAACAAAGTAACAAGGCACCCTGAGCAGCACATTCTTGGGCGCTGATGGGACTTGCTGAAGGTGGGGATTCCCAAGCATATGGCAGCATTTCTTATCTGTAGCATTTTTTTTAGTCTTGGCCTTACGATTGGGGGTAAAATGCTTTTAGAAGTACTGATGTAAAAGGCTTGAGACTCTAGATAGCTGTGAAAATTGTGTGCCTTTGGGCAAGAAAAGTAGATTTCTGTGGCAGAACATTTAGGGCTTCTTTTTTTCCTTTGTTGGCTCATTTTCATTTTGTGTTTAATGAAGAAAAAGGTAATCTACTGGGCCAAGATTCTGTATTATTATTCTCATCATCATCATTATCACCACAATTACTACCCCTTCTGAATATTTACCATGTAAACATTCAGCACAGGGCATGAAACACACTATATAAATATATATATGTATGTATATGTTGTACATATAATCTTATTTAATTCTTTCTATAATCCCCTGAAATGTGTGTTATCCTCACCATATAGATGTGGAAACTGAGACCCAGAGATTTTTAATAGATCCAAACTCATGTAACTGTTAAGTGGCAGAGCTGGGTCTCAAACCCAGGTCTGTGTGGCTGCGAAGCCCATGTGCTACAGCGCTGTGCAATACCACCTCCCAGTGCAAGGAAACGATATGCATAATTGTGAATTTACCAATTGATGAAGTAGGAAATTGCTGGGTTTGTACAACCAAAACCCTTGAACCTTGTGTTAAATGGACCTCTAGGTAAAGCAAAATATTGCATTCAGCTCCACTGGGTTTAATAGCCCCTCAAAAGATAATAAGGAGAACAAAGCAGAAGGAAATGAAAGTGATCCTTACAGTCAGGGTATTTGGAAAAAGCGACACAAATCAGTCCCAGAGAGCACAGAGTCACCTCTGCACTTCGCAAGCCAGCCACAGTCGGCTCTGTGCCGTTTCTTCTCTTCCCCCTGGCAGTCGGGTTTCTGCTTTATTCTTTCTTTTTTTTTTTTCAATCCCCATGGGAAGATTTCTAGTCATTTTATAGCTGAATTCAGTAGAAAAATAATGTTTATTCACTTCACAGCCAATTTGGGCAGAACACGTCTCTATTCCATAAAATAACGCATTGATACATTTATGATTCAGAATTGCAACCACCTTCCTTGTGTATGGTTGTGTTTCAGGCTGGATAAAAGTAAAATATCACTTTCCTTTTTCTTTCCTGTGGATTCGCTTGAGTTGCCCTCATTAGGTGGAACTGTTGCTCTTGGGAGAAATGCCAGGTTCAGAATCAAGGCTTGGTAAATCTAACCACCTCAAGTTGCAGTAGGCCGAAAACGAGACACGAGGCGAACATGAACAGTAAGTGGACTTCTCTCTCTCTCTGTCTCCTATCTATCCATCTCTCTATCCATCTCTCTATCTATCTCTCCATCTATCTATCTATCTATCTATCTATCTATCTATCTATCTATCTATCTATCTATCTATTTCCCTCTCTTTCACACACACACAATCTGGCTTCCATTCTGCCACACTTTACTGAATCCACTCACTCAAATAATACTAATCATCAAAGCCAATAGCATTTTCTAGAGGCTCATCTTCAGGCTTCTAGAGCATTCCATGCTGTAACCCTCCTTCCTGAACTTTTTGCCCTTGGCTCAGGTTGGAATGAATCTCACAGGCCCCAAAGGCAGCCTTTCACACCCCCTGAATGTATCCAATCCCTGATTTTCTGGCCTGTCTTCTCTCCTTCTCTCTCGTTTGATGATCTCATCTCATATGTTTTCTAATGACTGCTAGAGTTTTTTTTTTTTTCCTTTTCTTTCTTTCTTTATTTTCTAATGACCTCTAAATCATTCACCTGACATCTCTCACAAATGTCAGCTCTAAATTTCCAACTTCCCACTGAAATGGTTACCTAGAAATCCCACCAGCATAGCAAACTCTGTATTTTTTCAGTTGAACTCATGCACTCAATATGCATTTATTGCATCCCTAAACCATGTGCAGTTGCAGGAGAACCACAGAGGTAAAGACAAAGTTCATGCTGCAGGTAACCAAATCGTCCTGATACCATGTGCATTTGTTCTCCCAAAGGGAAATAGTCACAGGCCCAACCTGCCGCAGTTCCCCACTCCAGAAGGAGCACAGGCGAGAGAGCGTGGGGTTTGGAATCAGATGAGCCGGGACCTACGCAAGTAACATAACCTCCCTCACCCCTGTGTGCCTTTCTACAAGCTGGAAACAAAAACACCCACTTTATGAGGTTGTATTTTAAAGAGCCTGTCAAATAGTAGGTGCTGAATAAATATTATTATCCGCCTTCTTTCCCTTCCAAAATTATCATTCTGCCAAAATTTATTCATCACCCAGTATGTACCACCCAGAATCTTCTTTATGAGCCAATGTAGTGGCTGAAGCCGCCCACCTTGTTCTTGTCCTGTATTCCTAACCCAGAAATACCGAAGCGTTAACATTTAATTAAAAGAGGAAGAGATAAGAAAGAAAATGAGTCAAATAGGAGGCAGAGTAGAAACACTGGATCAGTGGAGATTGAGGGGTTTTTCTCAAAGTTATTAATTCTGGTGAAATTTGTTTCAGATGTTTCATTGGTGCTTATGTTTAAGCTTCCCCTCCACCTTCATATCTCTAGAAGGGCACCCCAGAAACAGCAACAGGGGTTGCCTCTAGGGAAGGAATCAGAGTATTTAAGTTAGAACTGGGAAGAATACTTTTTACCACATACCTTTAGCATTGTGTGAATTTTACCCATGTGCAACGACTATGTTTTCAAAAAATAAAAGCTACCAGTAAAACAAAAACACAGATTTCTCTCCAGCAAACAGCTTGGGGGCAATTAAGAGAACTATCTTACCCAAAGTATACCTTTCTCTTTTGATAACAATAAACCAAAATTAGCTCATAAAGTATGATGCATGATCACCAAGAGTTTTGATACGCTGATGTGTCCTCATCACCCATAAGTCAGAGCCCAGCTGCAGTGCAACTGCGTTTTAATCTACTGTAGAATGTGAAGAAATGGCTCTAGCCCTGGGCGACAGAGGCTCCAGAGTACCAACGGGTTAACTAAACTGAAGTGGGATAGGGAGGTCAGAGATCGAGTTCCAGCCTTGGCCCTGGCCCTGACTGGCCTTCACCTCTCTGCGGCTCATTTTTCTCTTCTATAAAACGTGATTTGTAAGGTTGCTCTGATCCTCTGATCTGTGGTACTGAGCACAGAGTAATTAGACCTCACAGTCCCCTCCAAGCCCCTGTAGGCCACAGTTTGTCTCTGCTCCCACCCTATCAAAGTGCCTGCAGTTCTTATGCTGAGAATGCTGCCTTTGCTTTCAGTGTTATTTTTAGAAGTGGCCCCCAACCCCTATCCAGATTAGACATATTTGTTTTCCAAAGGGCATTTTCAGCCAGAGGGGATAGGAAAATGATTTGGAGTAGTACACTGGCAAACACTTATTTTAATGGTTATGTATATATGTTTATTATGTTATTTATGTTTATATTTATGTATTTTATGTATTATGTTTACCATTAACTTCTTCATGCCATGGGATACTGGGTTTCCACTTATGGAATAAAGTATTATGGTCCTAGGTAAAAAATAAGAGCTAATAACAAATAAATAATAGTAGAGGTGGCATATTATTCATGAGAACAATCACAAAGGTAGTTTTAAAAAATGAGTGAAGTTTGAGGAACACTGACTGTTATAGGTTGAATTGTGTCCCCCCACAATTCATACGTTAAAGTCCTAAGCCCCAATATCTCAGAATATGACGCTATTTGGAAATAGAGTTGTTGCAGGTGTAATTTGTTAAAATGAGGTAACCCTGGAGTAGCGTGGGCCCCTACTCCAGAATGACTGGTGTCATATAAAAAGGGGAAATTTGGACACAGACATGCACACAGGGAGAATGCCATGTGAAGGTTGGAATGATGCTGCCAAGGAACTACCAGAAGGTAGGAAACAGGTCTGGAACACATCCTTCCCTAAGTCCATTCAGAGGGACCCTGGCCCTGCCAACACCTTGATTTTAGACTTCTAGCCTCCAAAACTGTGAGACAATACATTTCTGTTTAAGCCTCTCAGTGTGCGGTACTTTGTTATGGTGGCCCTAGGAAATGAATACACTAATGTAGAGCACTGCGCTGTTCTGGGGAAATGGAACAAAGGAAAGATGTGCAGGGAGAAATGACTTAAGGAAGTAGGGAGATATCTAGGGCTTGGGGATGTTCTCTCAGCCTTTGGCACCCGTCGCCCCAAGGCAGGACATTTATGTCCAGGATTGGAGGAAGCAGCTGACTCAGAGGCTCTGATAAGATGTTGCTCCTCTGCTGGGTGTGTCTGAGTTCAGGACTGTGCACTTCCAGGTGGACTCACTACCGACCTACAGAAGCTTCTCAGAGTCTCCTTTCCAATAACTGGTGTGGTTGGCCTGAACTGGAGTTCTTTAGAATCTTCTTTTGCCTCATCCCTAACTTTACTAGGACCTCACATCAAGAACTATTAACCATTTTTGGGCCGGCCCCATGGCTTAGCGGTTAAGTGTGCGCGCTCCGCTGCTGGCTGCCCGGGGTTTGGATCTCGGGCGCGCACAGACGCACCGCTTGTCCAGCCATGCTGAGGCCGTGTCCCACATACAGCAACTAGAAGGATGTGCAACTATGACATACAACTATCTACTGGGGCTTTGGGGGAAAAATAAATAAATAAATAAAATTATAAAAAAAAAAAAGAACTATTAACCATTTTAAAAACCATTTTAATAAGCTAACTACGACCATCAATGGACGTAAGGTAATCATGCTCCTTTTTCATGGTGGTAATTTTTAGATGCCAGTGCTACCTTCCCTACTCTGAGATATCACTGAACACCAGGGCAGGGTCCTGGTTCATTTGTACCTGGATGATGGAGAGAAGGTAGAAAGTCGGAAAGCCTGGCCAGGGGCCCATGCTGGCTGTGTGACTTCGTACAATCCTCCCTTCCCTGTGCTCGGTTTCCTCATTGATTATAAACAAATGAAGTGCCTTAAGAGCCTCAAGTTGTTGCTGTGAGGATGTATGGAGATGGTCTACATGAAAGGGCTTTGAAATTTTAAAAACAGTAAGAGACGTTCACCAAATATTTGTTGAGGGCTTCCTAGGTGGATGAAGTGAGGGGAATATAGGAGTGCTTAAAATCCTTTCCTTCTGGGAACGTTTACTTTACTACATGAAGATAACACTTATCAAGAACAACCACCAAACAAAGATTTATATATGTTGAACAAAGTAAAGTTGAATTAAATAAAAAGCCAGAGTGTTCAGGCAAGGGAGGAGTTGCTGCAGGCTAGATGGTCAGGGAAGGCTTCCTGGCCCTTGAGACGTGGAATGAGTGGAAGAGTCTATTCCATCTAGAGAGACTACTATGAACAAAGATATAGGGCGGGATAAGGACATGCATGAGCTACAACTACAAGAATTCCAGATTAGCATGAACAGGGAAGAAACAGATTGGGAAGAAGCCTAGATACCAGCAGGAGGGTTCTGTACACAACAGATTTGCAGGTGGTTGGACTGCAGGCAATATAACCTGTGGGCAGTGGAACTCACTGATAAACCACCAAAGACTTTCAGGTGATGCTGAAAGATGGAGGAGACCAGAGGGGGCCTCTGTACCAGGACTGACGGAACTAAGACGCGGGGTGACAGGGAGAAACTGTGAGGATGATGGGACAGGCTGGAGGTGAAGTCAGGGAAAAAGGGAATGGTGACAAAATGAAGTGGATGGGGGGCTTCAATGCATGCCCTTAAAATTACTCAGGGAAGAGGAACATAATTCTTGTTCATCCGTTACTGAGAGATTTGTGGGCCTTAGTCTGGGGTTTCTTCTTCACAGACTCCTATGAGCTGAGTACTGTTTTCACCACTAGTTTATAGATGAGAAAACTGAGGCTAAAAAAAGTTAATTAAACTGCCCAATGTCCCACAGCTGGGGGTGAGGTACTGGAATTCAAACCCAGGCCTTCCAACCCCAACGCCTATAAAGTGTATTCAAAACATACTTAATAACAACTGAATGTAAGGGACTCTTGAATTCTTCTTTTCATTTATTTCAAACTTTTTAAACATACAATAAAACGCACAGATCTTGGATGATGAATTTGATAAATTTTGACAGTTGCATGCATCTGTGTAACCACCATCCAAAACACGATGTAGAACATTTCATTCATCCCAGAAAATTCCTTTATGCTTCTTTCCTGTCATTTCCCCTCCCTGACCCCCAGGGAGCACATTCTGATTTCTATCTCCATGAATCGTTTGCCTGTTCTAAATTCCAGATAAATGAAGTATGTATTCTGTTGTGTCTGGCTTCTTTCACTCAGCATGTTTTGGGGATTCATCCATGTTATTGCATGTATCAATAATTCAAAGCTCTATTTAACTCTGATCTCCTGAGAAGGAGGTAAGTGTTATGTTGGTAATACTTTTTAAAATATCAATGGGCTGTTCTCTTTTGACTTTCTCAGAACCTAACCTTCATTTGTCCACCTAAAGCATCCACTTGCCTGAAAGGAAATTAGCATCAACTGCAGAAGAAAAGCTAAGAGAAAGACCAAGATAATGAGACTTTCCTCAAGTAATGACTGTTGAATTAACTTTTCAACGTAGAAACACATTTTGGACAATGGCTTATTTTTTTCCAGTACAATAACCTTTTATCTGAAAGCACACTAAATAAATATGTTAAAAGCAGTGACATTTTGACATCCAGGCAGGCAAAAACACACTCAGAAATTTAGTCAACACAACAGTGTCTTCTTAAAGAATATCATAGGGGACAGGTTTGAATTGCACACCATGTTCTCATTCACCCAGTTTGCCTTGGCCAATGTAAACCAGGCAAGAAAGATGGAGAGGCAGCATCTCCAACAACTCTGGGCTTGTTGTACACCTGCGGTATTCCAACATTTCCAAGAACTCTTGTACTCAGCCTTTATTTTTCCCTGCTGATATTCATCTGTGTATACCTTGAAGTGCAGCTTGAGAGCAAAGTAATTATGAGCCCAAAGGTTGAAAACATGTGTAAAAAAGAATGAACCTTCCAAGGAAAGATTCTCTCCCAGCCCTCTTCCATCAACTACTCTTTCTCCCTTGGTGAGTTCAGAAAAAACCTTGGGGTTACCTTATATTTTATGTACAAACTAGATTTATCTACCATCACATTGTTTATTACTTGTACA
This sequence comes from Diceros bicornis minor, assembly GCF_020826845.1. NCBI lineage: Eukaryota > Metazoa > Chordata > Mammalia > Perissodactyla > Rhinocerotidae > Diceros > Diceros bicornis. The sequence continues at coordinate 28,812,857 of NC_080741.1, forward strand.
AGCTTATTTTTATTGTTCAATTGACAGAGTTTTCTACCTGTGAAAATTGTTGAGATCTCTTGGGTTGGGAGAAAATATATCATAATTTTTTCCCACTAAAATTAATGGGAAATTTTTTTTCATGAAACCACTTTTCCCTTAGCAGCAAAAGTTTCAGGAATGAATTAGGTGGTTAAGCAGGGATAGGTGGGTTTAGATTTCTGAATTTCTGAAATGGGATTTTGCAGCATGACAATAATCTCGAGTTGTCTGAATCCCAGAATTTGGGATTTCTGTCTGAATTTATGGCTTCTGTGGTATATCAGTGGGCGGAGATTTGCATAAAAGCAATCCAGACAGAAAGGGGAAGTAGAGCAGCTGGCTCCTTGACCCGCCTGAGGTGGAAAGAAAAGGGAAGAGAAGAAAGAGACTAAGATGCACAAAAATGGTAATTCTCCCTCACAGGCTTTGGCTTCGAGAAGTGACGGTGATGCCAGGCAGAGGGGCTAAACTGGGCATCGGCCACATTGAAGAAAACCAGGCAAGGCCAGACTCAGGGAGGCCTGGGAGTTAGCTTGTCCGAGTCATCCTCAGAAACCATAGCTGGAGCCTGCCCTACTTGTGGGAGCTGAGGTGTGCTGCCCCAGACAGGGCCACTGCTGGGCCCTAAAGGTTGAGGATCCTCAGTCACTGAGGCCACAGACCTCAGATGACATTTCCTCAGGGATCCAGGAAGGAAGGACCTCACCCTGTGAACCTTACCTCCAGGGAAGCCCCCAGATGCCCCTCAAAGAGCACTTACCCTGTGCCTCAGAGAGCATTTATGAGGTGATGTGCAGGGACCTCCTGGGCCTTTCTCTGACCCTAATCCACAATCAAGGCCCTGAGGATACCAACCCCAAGAAGCAACTGCTGACTAACCTTGCAAGTGCTGGGCAGAGGGATGGTTAAAGGAAAGTGAGGGGATGGAATCAGCAAAGTGCAGACTCTGGGAGCTCTGCAGGACAAGTGACCCAGGTTCTTCAACAGAGAAACTGGGGGAAAGTTGCAGGGGGTGGTTGGGAGGGGGCAGGACTATAAATTAAAAGCAGTTTAGGAAACTGTCGATGCAAAATAACCAATAACCATTCTATAGATAAGAGAAATAAGGTGAGTTGACTTGAGCCAGAGTGAGGATTATAACCCAGGAAGGCCTTAGAAAGCATTCCGGAGAAGCATGGTTTTCGGTGCAGTCTTATATCTTTTTAGAACAAAGAACATACATTAACCACACCCAGGATACATTTTCATCAAAATTTCAAAGAGGTATTCAGTTGCAAATTAGCAGGTCAACATGACCCTGATGTCAGGAAAGGAACTAATCCAGGAGTTACCAATGGGGCGTTACCAGTAGGGCGTTACTAGTAGGAGGGGAAGTATGCATTCTCATCTTAAGAGAGTGCATTCTTTACCTTAATGGTTAAGCAGATGTACAATGTATGTTTGATAGGCCATAAATCAGGCTTTTTAGTCCAAGCTGAATCAGTTTTGAACCAGAATAGTTACCCCATATACCTCAATATGTGAGACTCTTTTGTCATTTTCTCCGTTTGATCAATAATCTTTCGATAGCAAGCACTGCTGATCAAAATATTGTCCCTTGGTGCCGGGGTGGTTGCTGCCTGCCCTGGGTCTGTCATGTCCCTCGGTGCTAGGCTTTTATTTCATCGATTTGCCCAGTTATCCACGTTGGGGGGAAATATTCAGATATAGCAGACAAGCATAGAGGTATATATTAACAGGGGAAGTGTTTCATAGGTTATGTAATTTGTCAATTATTTTCAGATTATCGCACAAACATTGCACATGTGCTTTTACATGACTTCCTGTAGTTACATTGTTTATAACAATTATAGAACAGGTAATATCATACTTGAAATGATTAGCTTAAAAATGAATTCTTAGGCATAGCCTTAATAAAAAAAGAAGGTTCGTCCAGGGTTGTAAGATCAATCAACTATCTCAAGTCACTGAGCAATCATTACTGTAGCTTGCATGCCAGTCTTACAACACTGAGTAAAGAAAACAGTAATTAGTTTGAATATTATGACTAATACAAGAATTCCAAGGAGTAATAGAAACAGGAATTGCAATCTGGTCACAAATGGAAGCCAATACCGGAAGGGAGCCAACTAAACAAAGCAAGACTGGGTGTAGGATCGCTGAAGGCATTCACCTGTTTTTCTCATGTGAGTTAGCAGAGATGATACATTGGAAGATTCGTCTACTATAAAAACACAGCATTCAGTTTGAATGATATATATGTACCACCTTGGGATACTGTAAGAATATCTAAGGCCATTCTATTTTGAAGAACAGCCTTTCTCATTAAAGACATTTCAGTGTCTAATAAGGCTATTCCTGCTTGACTGCTGATAAGGACTTCTGTAGTGATAGGACATCCTGTAGCCCCAAAGAAGGAACAAATATAGCTAGCTGCTTGGTGGTCATACCAGTGGAACACTGAATGACCCCATCTGGCCTTAAAGACAGGAAGATTGGCAACAAGTGTTAGTTCAGTGTGAATCCTTTCCTGCATCCAAGGGAAACTCAGTGCAGTGTTTTAGCCATCCAGGCAGTAGCCAAGGCCAGAAGTTTGTTCCACATAACCACTGAGTTCCATTAGGAGCCACCCGATAAATGCCTGGCCTTCGAGACCAGTCTGTTCCAAATCAATCACTTTCTTTAAGTATGATAGTATTTTGAAAACCTTAAATGGAACAATTATAAAATAAGTATACATTTTAAGCACAACAAACGAGGTTGTGCTTAAATGAGGAGACTTAAGATTGGGAACACAGGCCTGGTCCGCAGCCTTGGGACAGCTGTCTACAACAGATGCCATCTTCTTCTCATCCTTGTTTGGAGATATTTGCATTGGTCAGTTGAAATTGGGTATCAAAAATAGGAACTGAAACCCACTCAGGTGGAGAAGGCTTTTTTTTTTTTTACTGAGAAATGTGAATCTGAGTCTATGCCTTTTGATTCTGCAGTGCATGAATTGGTTAGAAGTACCTAGTATGGTCCTTTCCAACAGGGCTGCAAAGAGCCTTTTATTTGATGCCTTTTCTGATAAATAAATTCTCCAGGTAATAGTCCATGATCCGTAAGGTCTGGGAGCTCTCTGTGAAAAGAATCAGCTCCCAATCTCTCTTTTTTTTTTTAAGTGCCTCAATAAGACCTTGACAATAATTAAGATATTTCCTTCAAGCAAAGCTGGTTCATACATTTCTTTGTCTAATTGCATAGACCATCCAGTTATTATCTCGGAAGGAGACAGCTGATGTTTACCAAAGGGTGCAGATCTAAGATTAAGGAGCACTAGCGGAAGAGCTTTTGGCCATGAGAGATTAAATGCCTCTGAAAGCTTTGCCAATTGAGTTTTGATTGTGCTGTTAGTTCTTTCCACCAATCCTGAGGAATGGGGATGGTAAGCACAATGGAAATGCTGCATTATTTGCCAAATGTTGCAAATAGATTTAATTATTTGTCCAGTGAAATGAGTTCCCTGGTCACTATGTAACTCAGTAAGAATTCTACAAACAGGAATTATTCTCTCCAATAATAATTTATCTAAAGCCATTGCTCTTCTGCAAGGAAACACTTCAACCCAATGTAAGAACACATAGATCATTATGAGATATATTTATATCCTTGAGATGGTGGCATTTGGACAAAGTCCAATTGCCATACCTCAAAGGGCCCCTTAGGAAGAGGAAAGTGGCCTTGTGATTAATGAAATAGTTTCCCTAGATTATCTTTTGGGCATATAACACGAGTGTAGCTGTGTGGGCCACTGTGGGAGAAAGTTTCCAAAAGTATTGTTTTCCCCACAAAATCATCTTTTCAGGTTCCCAATGGGTTAATTGGTGTATATGCTGGAGCAGTGGCAAATGTGCTCCAATAGGTACTATGAGTTTTTTATTGGGCCTGAACCACACCTGTGAGGGGGTGTCAAAAATTTCCTCTTTTGACTGCTGTATCTGTTTCTCTTCTTCTGTGGTGATTTCTTGAGCCTGTAGAAGGAAATCTTTTACTGGGTTAGCAGAGTTAATAGAAAGTAATAGGCATTCTCAAGGCTGGACAGCATATCCAGCTTGATAATGTCCTTGCTTATCATTTAAGTAAGATCCATCTGTAAACCAAATTAGATAATAGAATGCGGTTGTGGTCTTTTCCTCTTGTAATAATGGAAGCAAGGTAGCAGGATTAAAATAGTGAATAATATTTACCTATGCAATATAGCCTAAGAAGGTTTATCATCATTTACTTGACAATGCTTCCCATGCAATTTAGCATACCAAACAAGCCTTATTAGTATCTCCCCCTTTATAGAAAGAGAGAACAAATTTCTTTGAGAAGTCCCAGGGGCCCTCTGAAAAGTCCCAAAGAAGAAGTCAAAAAAATACTTCATTTAGAGTATGAATTTTGGGGAGCTTGTCAAAAATATCAAAAGGTTTTAAAACACTTGGTCAAACAAGATCAAGGGGTTGCTGATCTTGTCATCGTGAAACAGTGCTTAGTTATCCATTCAATCAAAGTGACAACACAGTCAAGGGCAAACAGAGCATTAAAACAGTCAAAAAAAGCCTTAATAGAGAGACCTCAGTTTTTTTGAAATTAGGAAATTACCTTAACAAAACATAGATCTCTGTCTTTTAGGTAAACTTACTCAAAGGTAAAGAAAAACCTTTTATAACCTCTTTATCAAGAGCAGACTAAGACTTTAAGAAAATTATCCCTTCTAAGAGAAAGGGAAAACCAAATTCTAATTTTTGTACCAGCTTACTCTGACATTAAAACTTATTCATTTAATTAAATGTATTCTAATCTTAGCCAACTTGTCCATGCATAAAACTCTTTTCTCAGGGTTCCTCTTCAACAAACTTTCTTTTTACATTCAGAATTTGTGCCATGCCTTTCTTTTTTTCTCCTAGTACTTTGGGACAAATTTAGCTTTCTTAACAAAACAAACAAAAATATTTCCATTCTTTACACCTTCTTTACTGAAAACATACATCTTTTCTTGAATACGAAGATATTGTCCTTAATTTTTAGTAGCTTTAATCACATATATTAGAATTTTTAACCCCTAGAAACCTTAATTTTTAGTGAAAACTAAGTAAGCAATTATAAACTTTCTTTTACCTTAGCATTTTGTGGCTTGGCAAATTTGTAAATACCTTTTATAATTTCTAAAAACACATTACTTCATATTACAATCTTTTAACAAAATACAAGACACATTTACTAACAGACCAAAACACCTTTTAGTTTTTCTGTAGTAAGAAGCCAAGAGTAGGTGAACTTATATTTAATAATTAATGTCTAATGTTTTATCTTATTTGGAGATGACCTAGATATTTAATGAATTTTTATCTTTCAAATTAACCTAGCAAAACTTTAAAGTTTTAGTTACCAGAGTTATCTTAAATACATACACCATAACACATAATTATTGTCAAAAAGTTCACACAACACTCATCTTTTTCACCTCTATTTAGTTACTTGTTCCCAGTAATTATTTAGATTGCTTACAAGACTTCATGAGACATTAGACAAAATTAGCCATCATTTTAAGTTATTATTTATTTTTGTTAACCAGTTTTGTAATAGAGATAACATCAGCTTATTTGACCAACAATCACAGAATAAAGGCTGCAGGTCTGCATCATCTCCAATGCTGATAACTCTGAAGACATGCCTATTTTAATCAAACCAACAAACTTAAACAAGCTTTTATTTACCAACGATTATTTCATATCACATTAACTTGAAAGACATTTGGGTTAGTTGAATTTAGAAATAAATTTTGTAAGTGCTCACTTTAAGCCAATTGAATAGAGCTTTTTAAAAATTATACCATCCAGAGGTAAAATATCACACATTTATAACATACATATATAGACACACACATAGACAGTTGCAACAAAGATTTTATAGCCTGTTTTAAAATTTTTCCTTAGATTTTTGGGCAAGGGTGCTTTCACAGAAGACTGCATCTGCAAAACCGTCTTTTCCCATTTTTTTCTTTCTTTCAGTCTTAAGAATCTGGGATGGGCTAGATATTCTCCTATTGTTTAGCACTTGAGCAAGTCTCCGGAGTTTGGAGGGGAGGTTGGCCATTCGGGAACTTTTAGAAGCTCTATTTCCCACTTTTCTTTTAGTTTCATTTTGCTATAAAGTCTGAACAACATCTAAGGACAGCATAGTGGGTCAGAAATGTGCTGCTTGTGAGTGTTATTCTCTAAAGAAAGGTCGTAAACACTCTCTTACGTGCCTCGGTTTCTCCCTCGGGCAGCCTAAGACTGCCGTGGGGGCTTGGAGTGTGTGGGTGACTAACCCTCATATGTGCTTACCCGGATGAGCCTTCAATTAATTAATGTGAATGATAGTGGAGTTCCCTATGGGACCGCTACACTTCATGAGGATTTGACTCTCCAACACTCCTGCTGAGGTTCTCAGTTCCCTGAGAACGTCTTTTGGCCGGAAGGAGCAGTCCCTCTTCTTTGGAGCTAAAAACATTCAGTCTCTCATTTTTCTATCAAGCAGTTTGTTCAGACTTTATAAACAGAATTCTTTCCAATTTAAATCCAAATTTAAAAAGTCAGCCTGCCCCATTCCCAAAGCTCCCCCCAGGCTCTCCTGGCCTAGGAAATTCCTCCTAGGTTTCTCTTTCCTAGGAATTCCCCCCACTAGGTTCCTCTGACCTAGGGTATGTACCAGTACCCCCTTAAGTCACCTAGTCTTAAGGTCTGAAACAGCTCAAATAAATGCTGGGCCATCGATTTAAAATAAGGAGGTCTGGGTTTCAGGAGAACTCACCAGGGTCACCTGAAGAATGCAGTGATCTGGGGGGGTGCTCAATGGGCCCAAATGGCCGTTCAGTGTAGATTCCAGGTGGTCCTGGTGGGTTTCTCTGAAATCCTGCTGGGACTACGCCAAGAAATGTCAACGCAAAATAACCAATAACCATTCTATAGATAAAAGAAATAAGGTGAGTTTACTTGAGCCAGAGTGAGGATTATAACCCGAGAAGGTCTTAGAAAGTGTTCTGGAGAAGTATCATTTTCAGTACAGTCTTATATCTTTTTAGAACAAAGAACATACATTAAACACACCCAGGATACATTTTCATCAAAATTTCAAAGAGGTATTCAGTTGCAAATTAGCAGGTCAACATGACCCTGATGTCGGGAAAGGGACTAACCCAGGAGTTACCAATAGGGCATTACCAATGGGGCGTTACTTGTAGGAGGGAAAGTGTGCATTCTTATCTTAAGAGAGTGCGTTCTTTAATGGTTAAGCAGATGTACAGTGTATGTTTGATAGGCCATAAGTCAGGCTTTTTAGTTCAAGCCAAATCAGTTTTGAACCTGAATAGTATCCCCATACACCTCAATATGTGAGAATCTCTTGTCAAAATGGTGCTGAACCAAGTGGGCTCGCCTCCTGGTGAGTTAAATAAGACTCTACACCAGTGGAAGTTGTCTCACAAAGTAAAATGTATTTGCAGCAAATAGGAGGCCATGAGGAATCATTTCCAAAGTCATGGCGTGCCCAAACAAGGGAAAGCAGGAACTTTTATTTCAGTTGGGGAATGAATATTCAAAAAGGAGAGGCGGGTATTCACTTGCACAGCCTCAGTTGGAGAACATGCTTCTGCATACACTGCAGATTACGGTAATGAGGCTTAATGTCCTCCTGAAGAGATCTTCGTATTAAAATTAAGGCAAGGTCATGGGCATAGCTCTTGTAGGGAGGCTTGGTTAGCTTCAGGGTGGTTGCTGGTTGTCTCCTTAACATAAAAACAGTTAAATGCTTCCAAATCCACCTGTGAGTTCCTCAGGGCACTAGTCAAAAGACAAAAAGAAATCCACCAAATCCACGTTGCCGTGTGTGGACCTTACTTGGGTTCTCATTTTAAACAATCTGTAAAAAAAAATTCTTAGACAATAATGGAAATTTAATGATCTTAAGGAGTTGTTAATTGTTTTTAGTGTGATAATAGTATTGTGGTTATGTTTTTTAAAAGAATCCTTTGAGATACATCCTGAAACATTGTGGATGAAATGATATAGTATCCGGGATTTGCTTCATAGTGATCCCAAGGCAGGAGTCGATAGGAGAAGAGATGAAACACCACTGGCCGTGTGTTCATATTGTTGAATCTGGGCAACTGGAACTCAAGAGTTTATGATACTATTCTGTCTACTTTTGAACATGTTTTAGATTTCCCATAATAAAATGTTAAGGAAAGACAGGAAAGAGGGAGGGTGCGAGGGGATGGACACCCAGAGGTGGGAGAGATTTCATTATGACTGGGGAGAAGTGAGGAAGGCCAGAAGGGAGCCGGTATCTCACCCTTGAAAGCCCATCAGGATTCTGACCACATAGGTGAGGAAGGAAAGAAGGGCTTTTAGCAAGAGGGGAGATTCAGCAAAGGCCTGGAGGCACACTGGAGGGCACGGGACGCTTGAGGGACGGGAGGCAGTGGGTATGGGAGCCCAGGCTGTAAAGAGCTCTGGGTAGTTACAGCTGGGGTTGTGTCTGTGTGCCTTCTGAGTACAGGGAGAGGTTCTGAGCCCGGCTGTTATCCCTTCGAGCAGCTGGATGGGGATGGACCTAAGGATGGGGCAGTGCTGTCCCTCTTCTGTCTCTCTACCTGAATCCATGCAGCGATGTGGTCTAAAGCATCCACATTATTACCTGTACCTGCCGGTGCCACCAGAGTACAACAGATGTAGGGAAAGAAAGAAAACAGAGATAAGGATTGACCAGCCTGAAGGAAAATTAGGCACAACTACAAAGGATTTGTGGCATGGAGAGATTTGGGGGGCAGGGCGGGAAGGAGGGAGAGGGGAGGAAAGGGGGTTAATTTTGCTTCCTGACTAGGAAGCAGGGGGAGCACAGAGCCTAGAAGTTGGGGTGTGTTGTTGAAATCGCCCAAGTGGAAGTCTTATATCTGGGTTCTATTTTTTTTTTTTTTGTGAGGAAGATCGGCCCTGAGCTAACATCTGCCAATCCTCCTCTTTTTGCTGAGGAAGACTGGCCCTGGGCTAACATCCGTACCCATCCTCCTCCACTTTATATGGGACGCCGCCACAGCATGGCCTGACAAGCGGTGAGACAGTGTGCTCCTGGGATACGAACCTGGGCCGCCAGCAGTGGAGTGCGCACACTTAACCACCACGCCACGGGGCCAGCCCCTGGATTCTATTTAAAATAAACTCTGGTGAGGAGTTGTTCTGTTTGGGTTTCTACTGTTTATATATATAGGATTCATCCGCTACCTGTTTCTAAAAAGGAATTTAAGGACTCTGCTAATACTAATTTGCAAATTTTGAGGGGAAATGTTTAGGTTTTGAAACCTTAATAAGTGTTCCAGTGCTGGAAAAATAGCTTGCTGCTAATTTTGGTTAACATTGTGATGATGGTATGTTCACAAATACCTGAATCATTTAGGCTCCAAGGGGTGTTTTAAATATCAAGATGATAGAGAAAAAGAAATTAAGGGAGAAATTGTTTTTCCACCTACATTTTACACGGCTTGAGAATTTATAGCTCAAGAACTTGAGACTGACAGTGGAAGGAAATAGACTTGGGAAACATCTCCCCTATAGAGAGATCAAAAGTGTCTCAGCACAAAGGAGGGAGTTCTAGCGAGAAGGGGCTTCGAGTTCACAAAATAATTTTGAGTGTCTACTACGGGAAAGGCAGCCTTGGCTTTCCTCTGCAATGATTTCCTTTCTTATGTTTGAGAGAGAATGGCATTTCTCTTACCCTCTGACTTGAAGGGGTGAGCACATGGCTTTGCCATCTCTCTGTGCCTAGGAGCTCACCAACAATGACAGCCCTTCAGTGACCTCTCAGCCTCCAGGACCTGGGGTGCAACACCCTTTATAAATTCAGTCCTCTGGGATTTGGAAATGTAGCCTTTTTCTTAGGGCCCCAAGCCATAGGCAGAGGGGAGAGTCCTCAATGGGCTTTGGATTCAGACAAAGCTTCCTAGCAGGCGGGGGTTTCAGGAGGTTATTTAACGTCTATGAGTTTATGAGGATTAAATGAGGAAATTTAGGTTAAACATTTAGCCCAGCATTGGGCACATGTTAAGTGCTGAGTAAATGAGATCTACTGTTGTTATCATTATTCATTGTTATTATTGCTAGCATTATTATTTTATGGGCATAACGAATGAGCTGGCAATGCTAATACAAACTCTCGCCAGAACTTGACAAAGCCAGAATAAAACTATACCCGGCAACCCAGTGAAGGAACTTGTGCTGGACAGGCCTTAAGAATTCACTCTCCAGCTGCAGCTGCCCAGCCGCCTCCCTGCTCCTCTCAGCTCTAATGAGAAATGGCTTTGAGATAAAGCTCCTTTGAAGCCGGCAGCTCACTGTTGTGCCTAAGCATAGGGACAGCCCCCGAAGGGGGTGTTTTCTATGCTGTTGAGGGACAGTCTGCAATATGCATATCAGCCAAGATAGGTGTTTTTCCTTTGGGGCCCTGCCCAAGGAGGGCTGATTAAGTCCTGTTAAAGAATTCGGGAGTAAGTAGGTGGTCTTGCATTTGAGAAAGGGGGAGCTTGTTTCAAGGCCAGACCAATGAATGTGAAACGTCCTGCCATGGCAAAGCGGGGGGGGGGGGGGGGGGGGGGAATGACACAGAGGTGGTGTCACTTTCTGTAGGTTTGTCACATGCTGCCACTTTGTAACATATCAAGGAGTCAGAATATGAGATTTTAGTTCGCTGAAGAAGAACAAGTGAGTTGGGGGTGGGGAGGAGGTGCAGCTGGATCAATAAAGAAAAATCTGCCCTTGGGCCGCCCCCATGGCTTAGCGGTTAAGTGCGTGTGCTCCCCTGCTGGCGGCCCGGTTCGGACCCTGGGTGCGCACCGACGCACCACTTCTCTGGCCATGCTGAGGCCGCGTCCCACATACAGCAACTAGAAGGATGTGCAGCTATGGCATACAACTATCTGCTGGGGTTTTGGGGGAAAAAAAAATAAATAAAATTATTAAAAAAAAAAAAAAGAAAAGAAAAATCTGCCCCTCCTCGACATTAATGTTTCTGGGAATCTCCCAATCTGGCTCGTGCAAAGTAACAGGGGAGTCCGAGATCTTCGGGAAGGGGGTGGCGGGGTCTGTGTGGAGCAGGCGAAAGGACCTGGGCAGAGGGTCGCCCCTCACCTGGTCAGGGGAGACTCCTGTGTCCCTTGGGAACAGATATCTCTGGGGCTTATTTCAGACAACGCAGCCCCAGAGGAACCCATTGGCAGAGCCCGCTCCAAGCTGGTTATTGCTCAGAGAAAATTCCAGGGGCCTAAACCCTGAACTGGCTGCCTCTCCTCAGAGCCGGAGGGAAAGGCAAGGAGGACCCTGTCTTTAAAGCATTGTAAGAGAGCCGTGTTTCCAATAATTAGGTTCTGTTAAAAAAGAGAGGAGGAGTAAGAGAAGCATGAACGTGGGTCATGCTGTGAAAACAAGCTCATACTTAGCTTGTTTAAAATTTTCTAAATAAAAAACTTCTCAAGCAGAAACTTAGAATTAAAAAAAAACAGAGCCGCCTGCTGTAGAGTGTGATGCGGTGAGGTGAGGGAGCAACACCGAGTATGAACATGTGGGTGTAACTATTGGTATCAACTTTCATTGCTCAAACAATCCTTCTCCTAAGATTTGACAGCTCATCGCCTCCCTGGGAAGTGAGTTTATTTCATTTCAAGCTCTCACAAATGAAAAGAAACAGGGCTCTAACCCTTTTATGGAGTGAGTGAAAAATGCTTTGTGCAGGTAATTTGAGCACAAACTAGAATTCACCAGGTGATTTTATATCATTTTCATAAACTTTTATTGATTTCAGATAATAGTGTTTTGAATTTATATGTCACATTTCTTTAGCAGGAGCAAAGCACATTTGTGTATATTTCCTTGGTTTTCAAAAATCCTTGTGAAGGAAGATCTGGCAGGCACTATAATTCCTATAAAATAAAATCTACTTGGAAAATGTTTTTGCTTTTCTCTCTAGTCCACCCAGATAAGTTCGATCCCTATAAGAAATTCTTTTAGTCACAAAAGAATCGCCTTATGACTGTTAGAAACACTTTACTTTTATTATGTGATACAGCTTTATAACTTCTATACGGCATCGTGAATTCCAGCTTTGAAGTTGCAACTTCTGAAATCTACTTTCTCCGTTTAAACATCAGTTTCAAAAATAATCTTTTTGAATATTAAAAGATCAGAGGAACTGTTTAAACTCTTCTTTAAGACAGGAACAAGATGGAGTGACAATCTCCCTTTTCAACAGATGCCCCAAACTACAAAAGAAACTTCTTGCCTTTTCATTATAAAAAAGAATTTATTATACACCGTTCCAGTTACACTAGTGAGCAATTTAGAAAGGTGTAGTATTTTCCCTCCTTCAGGTTTTGCCAGAGGAATAAAAAAAAACGTTGTTAATAGAACTTGCTCCTATCACAATCATCAGAGACTATGGGGGGGAGGGGGGAGTTTGAGTACAAATGTGTTAAAGAGAGTGTTTTTAAAAAAATCAAGATATAATTCAATCTCAACCGGCCAGCCCTGGTGGTCTAGTGGTTGAGATTCGGCGCTCTCACGGCCACAGCCCCAGTTCATATCCTGGTCGGGGAACCACACCACCTGTCTGTTTGTTGTTGTACTGTGGCAGCTGTGTGTTGCTGTGGTGCTGAAAGCTGTGCCACCGCAGGGTCACCCACACCCGTGGTGGACAAGTTTCAGCAGAGCTTACAGACTAGGGAGAAGGACCTGGCCACCCACTTCCAAAAAAAAAAAAAATTGGCCATGAAAACCCTATGAGTAGCAGGGGAGTATTGTCTGATAGAGCACCAGAAGATGAGAGGGTGGCACAAAATGTGCACAGGGTCACTAGGAGTCAGAATTGACTCGACGGCACTAACAACAACAAATAATTCACATACCATAAAAATCACCTTAAAGTGTACAACTGAGTGGTTTTTAGTATGAAGTTATACAACCATTATTTAATTCCAGAACATTTCATCACCCCCAAAAGAAACTCCACACCCATTAACAGTCACTCCCCATCCACTGTCACCCCCACAGACCCTGACAATCACTAATCTATTCTCTGTCTCTATGGATTTGTCTTTTATGGACATGTATATAAGTGGAATCACGCAATACGTGGCTTTTTATGTCTGGCTTCTTTCACTTAGCATGTCCATGTCATAGCATGTATCGGTACATCTTTCCTTTTTATGCTGAGTAATATTCCATTGTATGGATATACCACATTTGATTTATCCATTCATCAGTTGATAGACATTTGGGTTGTTTCCAGTTTGGGGCTATTGTGAATACTGCTGCTATAACATTCATGTACAAGTTTTTGTACAGATGTGTTTTCAATTCTCTTGGGTATATATTGCTGGATCATATGGTAACTATGTTTAACTGTCTGAGGAACTTCCAGACTGTTTTTCGTAGTGGCTGCACCATTTTACATTTCCATCAGCAATATATGAAGGTTTCAATTTCTCCACACACTTGCCAACACTTATTTTGATTTTAGTCATCCTAGTGAATGTGAAGGGGTATATAATTGTATAAAGAAAGTCCCCACTTAGATCATCAATGAAGGTTTGCAAATAGGATGTACAGTCATCCCTGAGTATCCGAGGGGGGATTGGTTCCAGGACCCCCTCCATACCAAAATCTGGGGATGCTCAAGTCCCTTACATATAAAATAGCATAGTATTTGCATGTAATCTACACACATCCTCCCGTATACTTTAAATCATCTCTAGATTAATTATAATACTTAATATAATGTAAATGCTATGTAAATAGTTGTTATACTGTATTGTTTAGGGAGTAATGACAAGAAAAAAAAAGTCTGTACATGTGCAGTTCAGATGCAACCATCATCGGCCTTTCCATACACAGTTGGTTAAATCCACAGACGGGGAACCCTCGTGTACCAAGGGCCCGCTGTAATTGTTTTTCCCCAGAAGACCACATATCTGCTACTTGATTGTTGCATAGCCTGCAACTTATTTCTAAATCCTTCATTTCAGGAGAGCACACATTTAGTGTCTCAGGGACCCCCACCTCAAAGCTCTGGTCGTGTCCACTGCAAGTCGCACTCCCTGTCCCGCTAGTTAGCTCCTGTCTTTCGAGGTGGGAAAGTTGTGTTTTCATTCTCACTCCTGTAAGCTAGGGCACTGGTTCTCAAAGTGTGGCCTCTGGATCAGCAGCACAGCATCGCCTGAGGACTCATTAGGCAACTTCCTGGGCTCCACCTCGGACATGCTGAGGCAGAGACGCTGGAGGTGAGCCTGGGAATCTGTGGTCAACCAGTGCCCAGGTAATTCCGACCCAGCCCGAGTTTGAGCCCTGCTCTGGTTCCAGTCTCCTGAACCCACCAAATCCGGCTCTTGATAATTTAGACAAAGTCTGGGATTCAAAAGACTCTTTTCTTTCTTAAGCACTAGGCTTTCAAAACCTACCTCTGTTTTAAACATTCAGAGTCCCACCTGAGAACTAGCTCAAAAGCCACGCTTTATTTTTTAACAGCCTGATTGAAAGACAATTGACTACAATCCACTGCACGTATGTAAAGTGCACCATCTATTAAGTTTTGACCTATGTATAGATCCAGGGAAACCATGAGCACAATCAAGGTAATAAACATACCCATCGCCATGGGAGGTTTCGTGTTCTGTCAGGATTTTGCGTCTGGTTTTGATGGGTTTCTCCTTCCATGGCAGGACAAGCCTTAGCTTATCTCCAGTTTTCATGGTGAAGGGATTCTGGTGGAAAGAGGGAGGAGTTACCAGGAAAGAAAATCCACTGGGTGATGATTCAAAACATTATCTCACTACAAAGTCACTCTGCACCTACGATTTTGGAGGGAAGACTAGATTCTGAGCACCATGCCGGGAACTAGGGGTACCACAGTGAACGAGACAGACACCACCCCTGATCCCTGAGCGACAGTCTAGCTGGGAATCCATGCATTTATTATGACTGGGTTGTGCCTCAGCAGACAGTGCTGAGGAGAGACCAACAAGGGATCCCACCTAGTCGGGGGTCTGGGAATGGTGAGAAATTTGGGCATTTAAACTGCAACCTTGGGAACGGGTTTGAATGGACGGGGTGAGTTCCAGGCAGAGGAAACAGCCCGGGTGTGTGTGCCAAGGACTGGCAGCTCGAGGAGGCCTCAGGCCGCCACCAACTGAGCAACAAGCTCGTCCTCCACTTCCAGCACTTCCTCACTTTGTAATTAGTTATGAGCAGCTTTGCGTTTTCTGTTTTATCATTATGTAATTCCTACAGTGTTGACTGAAGTTTTTAACATTTATCTCTGCTCTTTTTAGTTCAGGCTGTGGGCTTGCGAGCACAAACTCCACAACTTGGTGTGTGATGTGTGTCACAGTTATTTGTTTCACTAAATTAAATTTACTCAGCTCTGAATCCCACCCCACTCACCATAGAGTGCAGAAATGCAGTCTCAGTTTCAGGGGAAGCTATGTCTCCCCCATCTCTCCCCAGGTCCTATAAAGGTACTGAGGGGCTCATACAATCCAGAACGCTCATCAAGGACCTCTGGTTTCTGGCCCTCACTGTTATGGTCTGAATGTTTGTGTCCTCCCAAATTCATGTGTTGAAATCCTAGCCCCCACTGTGATGGCATTAGGAGGTGAGGCCTTTGGGAGGTGACGAGGTCAAGATTAGTGCCCTTGGGATTAGTGCCCTTATAAAAGGGACCCCAGAGAGCTCTCTCTCGGTCCTCTTTCCGCCACGTGAGGACACAGCGAGAAGTTTTCTGTCTGTAACCAGGAAGTGGGTTCTCATCCAACACTGAATCTGCTGGTGCCTTGATCTGACTTGCAGCCTCCAGAACTGTGAGGAATAAATGTTTATTGTCTGAGCCACCCAGTGTTTGGTACTTTGTTATAGCAGCCCTAACAGACTAAAAGGCTGACAATGACTCATGAACTCATTGTCAGAGTCAAGATGGTCCTTGAATATGGCAGGTTCTGCCAATCCTGGGTCAAGCTTGGACATGGGGTCTTCCCTGAGACTGGGAGTCCCAGTGCCTTGGATCCAGCCTCCATGGCTGCACCCCAGAGCTCTCTGTGGGAACCCTGTGAGGGAAAAGACATTACTTGTGGATTCCTCTAAAACATTACCCACTTCCCAATCTCTCCAACTCTCTCCTCAAGCTGGCCCCTTCCACCATCTCTCCCTCACCTCTCCCTCTGATCGGATCCCTCATAACTTCTCCCTATATTGGCCTCTCCTTCTAGGCTGAGGTGAGGGTGAGATGATAATACTGGTCAGTGTTTCCTGAAGAACTCATTCTGCCATCCCTCCCTCAGCTGGTGCATTATTCTCCATGCTCATGTATCCCTCCAGAGTGGGGTGGAGTTGGCTTTTAACCCAGGTTCCCTGGGGTCTGTCCTAGATTGCTTCCTTAGGACAGTAACTCCCACGGGCCAGGAGCTAACCCTGGGAAGGGGTGAGTTTGCCACCTCTGGAAGGTGGCCACCTCCTTGGAGGGTCTCCTTCATTCCCGCTCTGGCCCTCTGTCCTCTGGAGGCGTCACATAACCAAAGGAGGAGCAATTGTCTTCAGCTGAGCATCTCTTGGATGAGGATTCAGCTGGACACTACTGAGCACCAATACACGGAGCAGCCCCTGGCCCAGCCCCTCCCCCGCCCCCCCAAATGGGGGATGTGCCTCAACTCACACACAAGCACGTCCCCCAAACCAGATGGGGAGCCTCTTGCTTATGGGAACCCCACATGAATTGTGACCCACAATGGAAGGCCAAATGTGCTTTGTCCCTGCTCTGTCGCCCACTGGCATTGTAACCTGGGCCACAGTTCCACAGACTGTAAAACCAGGGGATTGATTTGAGTGTCCTGGGGTCCCTTCCAACACTGCCATGAGATGTTCCTAGGAGATGTTTGTATGAATGGTGTCGGTAATGTTTGAAAAGATCAGAGGAGGAAAACCACTGAATACAGGAGATTTATAGGCTTAACATTTTAAAAATAAATACAACTGCTTAGAAGCCAAAACCGAGGGAGGATTATGCTTTGGGATTGCTGTGGAAAGGGATTCTTCGTTCTCTGCCAGCAAAGGAAATCTTATGTCGGTCACTCTGTGCCCCCACGTGAGTGTCTCTGTCCCAGTGCGACTCTGTAAACAGAGGTCAGCAAACTAGGACCTGCAACCTGTTATGTAAATAAAGTTTTATTGCAACACAACCACGCTCATTCGCTTCTGTATCGTCTCTGTCTGCTTTTGGAGACAACGGCAGAATTGAACACTTGTGACAAACTTCCCGGCCTGTAAAGCCTAAAATATTTACACTCTGGCCTTTTACTGAAGAAGTCTGCCAACTGCTGCTCTAAACATTCACTTCTCTTCTGGTGTAATCAGGACTGAGGTTATATTTTCAGTTTACTTTGCCAAACTTTCCTGTAGTTACGGTGCTGATCTCAGCTCGTCACCAGCACGAAGGGAGGGAAGGACGTGGGGGCAGCTGAGCAGCCCTGGACTGGGCTCCTTGACCTCTCCGACTCTTATCACACGCAGCCCCTTAAGTCTCCAAGCAGAACCCCAAGGTCACCTCCAGACAGCTCTGGCAGCGGACTGTCACTGAATGCGCTCAGAAGCAGACCCTGGTGTTTACTTGGATGTGGACAAACCACGACACCTTCCCGGGCAAGAGTGTCTGCTCAGTGTTGACCCCACCGTGGCCAGCTGGCCAGCATTAAAAAATGAAATAAAATATCAAGATGGGAGCAGAGCACTGCCGATTGCCTCTGCCCTCGCCAGATGGAAGAGGAGGCCTGCTGGTTCTTTCCCATCCGTTCTCTCCCTCTGTCCCTCTCCATTTTAAGAGTTTTCTCAGTTTGCTGCTTTCCTGATGACCAGGGCTTTGAAAGCCACAGAAATTGCCTGTGTGGCTGACAGTTCCTCCCATGACCTGTGGCCAGGTGTGTCAGCAGAGGCTGTGAAGTCAGGAAGCAGGACTCAGGGAGCTCTGTAGACGACACCACGGGACCCCTGCCCTCGGTGCACCAGAGGGACCTGACAACTGTTGCCATCCCGGCATTACTCCCCACTGAGACCCTGGCCAAGACTACAGTACATCCTCAGAGAGCAGATGTTACGGAAGACCAATGTCCTGTCTTCCAAATTGCCTCCTTTAAGATAAAAATAAAGCACAACATTTGTCCTGTGTGCTGCAAGGAGAAACAAGGATCGTTACTGCTGCGGCTCCTTGGCCCAGGCGTTCTTCATTTTGTTTCTATTTTTACTGTCCTATTTCCTTTAAAGCTTTTTCAGAATTGACAGTTCAGTCCCCGAAGTGAGTGGGAAGCCATAAGGAGGTATTTGTATAAAGGTACAACTAATGATGGAAGGGGAGCTTGTAGGGGAACAGCTGTCTGCTTCAGTCCTCAATCTTAAGAGTGCTTCCAAGGTGTTGTCGGAAACTTCTATCACAGGTAGTAAACAAAGGAGGTTATCAATTGGAGGAAACACAAACCCAACTAAATAAACGGTGCTCTTTTGTGGCTGCTTTCTGTTCTTTTTCTTTACACTAGTGACACGGAGCAATGATCTCTTATCAGAGCCTGCAAAGGGAGAATTGTGAACGAAACTGAATTTGACTTCAGTTCAACAAAGATTTATTGAGTAGAGTGCAAAGAGGTAGACATCACAAGAGAGAAAGATGACTAAGATGTAATTCCTGTTCTCCAGCAGGGTACAGCCAAATACGGGGTGTGCAGCAGACACTATAAGAGCTGTATGGGGTGCATGGTGCTGAGGGTTCAAAGAAGGGAAGAGTCACAATCAAGGCCATGTGAGGGTGTGGAGGAGAGAGCAGAAAAGGCCTGGGGGAGATGGGCTTTAAGGGAAGGTGGTTAGTTAGCATTTGTCACAATAATGCTGCATTGCACACCCCCAAAGCTCATTCAGGTGTGTGCAGGTTGGCCTGCGCTTGGCTGATCCAGGTTGGCCTGGCTGGGGCAGCTCTGCTTCACACTGAGGCTCTGCTGCGCTTGGCTCCCCCCTGCCCAGGGCTCGGTGGGTTCCACATTTGTTCAGTCTGAGGCAGCTCTTCTTATGGTGATGCAGAGGCATAAGAGGGCAAACCCAACAGCACACGCACATCTCAGACCTCTGCGAGGTCACCTCTGCTAGTCACACGGCCAAGGCCAAAGTCAGGGACAGGGAAGTAGACTCTACCTCTAGTGGGAGAGTTACAAAATCACACGGCAAAACAGAGAGGGGTGAGGAACTGAGGCCAGTAGTTCAATCTGCCATGAAAGGGCCTTCCAGGCAAAGGGAGCCTTGTCTGCCGTAGCACGATTGCTGGAAAATGTGAGTCATGTTCAGAAAATAATGAGTAGCCCTGTCTGATGACAACACTACAGAGGTGCTGAGAGAAACATTAGTCCCATGAGATGCTCCACACACAAAACAAGGGGTTATATGGTTTAAAAAATGAAGGGAAATGTGGTGTGCTAGAGTCTCTCTTTGGAGTTTTCCATTGTGCATCAGCAGAGTAAAGGCTCTGACAAGTCCTTCAGGAAGTAAACCAGTTTCAGTTTGTTCAACCCAATGCTTCCTAAGCTCGTTTGGCCTCAGATCCTGTTCTCTCAAGTAACGCTCACTGAAATTGCACAGAACTCCTTTTGAGAAATGTTGCATCAGACCATAAGATGCACCTATGTAGACAGGAAAGTGACTTTGGACCATATCATGGGGTCCTTGTGTAACAGGATAAAGAAATCATGCTTAATTTCATAGGCTGTGGGAAGCATCAAGAGTTTTAAGAAGGGTGACCTAATTGGAAGTACTTTCTGCCTACTTCAACCCTTGCCTCACCAAAATTTTTTGTAAACACAAATTTTTACTATTAATAAGGCTTCCTGCAAACTAAAATCAATAAATAAGCCATGGCCTAAAATCGCATTGCCAAACTTTAGTCATTTGTGTATCTTGGTCTTGATTCTGTATACCACCTATACAGTTACTCATTTTTTTAAAATTGACTTACTTTCAACTTAAATATGTTTTAAAGGGGAACTTTGGTCTAGAACCACTACCTGTCCATAAACTGATACTCTTCTCTTCAAGATGGGGAGTCTAATTCTCCTCCCCTTGAGTGTGGGCTGGAATGGGGAGTGACTTGCTTCTAGAGAATAGAATGAAACAAAAGTGGCAGTGAGAGACTTCAGAAACTAGATCTTAAAAGACACTTCAGCTTCCTCTCTCTCACTCTCTTGAATCACTTGCTCTGGGGAAGCCAGCTGCCATGGCTTGAGCAGCCCAATAGAGGGGCCTCATGTGGTTGCGAACTGAGGCCTCTCCCCAATAGTCAGTGAGGAATGGAGGCCCCCAGCCGACAGCCATGAGAAAGAGCCATCTTGGAAGAAGATCCCCCAACCCCGATCCAGGCTTCAAATGACTTTGGCTCTCGCTGACATCTCACCTGCAACCTTAAGAGACACTGAGCCAGAACCATCCAGCTAAGTCCCTCCCAGATTCATGACCCTCAGAAACTGAGCGAGGTAACAAATGTTTATTATTTTAAGTTGCTAAGTTTTGGAATTATTTGTTATGCAGCAGTAGATAACTAGTACACAACTATATATGGAAAACCAGGACCACTTGCCATAAATAGAAAGTATCCTGAAAATAAACAAAATAGAGTCAAAACAATGTCATTGAATTTTTGTTACATACTCTTAAGTACCCAAGTCTCTGAATCTGGACCAATGCTCTCTTTCTGAAAAACGGAGAGTAGCATGTGTCAAAAACATGCTAGCTCCATACAATGAAAGACTGCTCGGCAATGAGAAGAAACAAACCACTGACACGCAACAACAGGGGTGAATCTCGAAAACTACGTGAAAGAAGCCAGAGACCACATATTGTACGATTCCGTTTATGTTAAATGTCCAGAATAGGTGAATATGTAGAGACAGAAAGCAGATCAGTGGTTGCTTGGGGATGGGGTGGGATTGGGGATTGACTGCAAATGTGTGCAGGGGAAATTGAGGGCACTTTTAGCGATATGGAAGTGTTTTAAAACTAGATTGTGGTGATAGTTGTGCAACTGTATACGTTTACTGAAACTCATCAAATTGTATACTTAAAATGGGTGAATATTATGGTGTGTAAATTATACCTCAATAAAGATGTTAAAAAGTAAAAGATGGGAAAATGACATTTATTTTCACTATATAAATTTAAGTTAGCCTGTGCCTGAAAGCAACACTTCATATGCCAGCACTGATAGGTTTACCATGCTTGGGGAGGCCCTGGTTCAGAACGTCCCCTCCTGCTGGTGTACTCTGTGCCTGACCAGTCCTTGAGGCCAGAGGGCAAGGGGGTTTGTAGTGACAAAACCTTCTAGGGCCAAGCATTGACTGCCACTGTGTTTCTGGCAGGCAGCTCCGATGAAACACCCTATTTCCAGCTCTGCTGAGGACTCCATGGGCAAACAGCCCTTACTCTGGGAGGTTTTTCAGAAAGCCCTTTTGAAGTCAGAGTGGGTGAAATGTTAAAGGTTTTTGAACGATAGACCCCTCCTTAGCAAAGATAAATAAAATTAACTCTAGTGCTTGTGGTAGATTTCATTAATGGCCTGAATTCATCACCCCTCCCTCTACCCAAGACCATGGCCGTGTGACTTTGCAGTTCTTTTCACTCAAGAGGCAAGTCTACTTCCCTGTCGCTTGACTTCAAGTGGAGCCATGTGACTTGCTTTGGTCAATGACGTTACAGGTCATGGCAAAGGCATGGAAAGCACTTGTGAGATTGGTTTGCCCTCTTGTTCTTGGAGGAAGAGCCAACAAGATCTGCTGAGGGATCGGATGTGTGGGTGGAAATGAACAATGAGTCCCAGGTTTCAGTTCTGTGCAACTAGATGGAGGGTGATGCCATTTACTCAGATGGGAAGGACGTGGGGGTGGGTGAGATTTGTGTGTGAGACAGGAGGATTAAGGCAGGAGTCAAGGTTACTGTAGGAACAGGTTAAGAGATTGTCAAGAATGTGAGGGATCTGAGATTTTACCCTACTTGCAAGTTAGCCTGCCAGCGTTTTGGATGCTGACAGAAGATGCAAGACTTCTGGGTCAGAGACAAAGGACAGTTTATTCCTTACAGCAACAGCAGCAGCCAGAGTATCAGCATTTATCCTCAGGACCATTTGACATCTTAGAGGGAGCAGGTTCATTGACTTCTTTCTCTAAGTTCACTGCTGTCACCCATTGGTGGCTTCCTGCTTCTTCTCTTCGTCCACAACAGTCCACTTTCAATCACACAGCCAATCAGATCATGTCATACTCAGTTTTCTCTTCTCCCAGCCAGCCCCCTAGCTTTCTCTCATCCTAGAACACACCAAAAGCAGTTTCCTGTTCCCTTTCCCTAGCTATTCTTTTCTTTTCTTTCAGATCCAATGTCACTTTCTGGGAAATGTCATTCTTGACCGATATGTTTGATGTGGATCTATCACAGCACCAGCTCCTTCCTTCACGGCACCTGCCGCATGCTCTAATTGTTTTAGTCACTTGTCTGTGTGCTTGTTTATTATCTTACCCGCCTCCCCCCCGCCCACCAGAAAGTGAGTTCCCTGAGGATAAAGACCTTGGCAGTGTGGTCCCTCCTGTTCTTAGTTCAGCACCTGGAGCATGGCGGTTTGTCAATAAATATTTGTAGAATCCGAAATTATATTTTCCAAAGAGCAGCTTGTGTACCACAGGCCCATACTAGCTGGCATTTTGGTAGGATAAATTCTACCAAGTACAAATTCCTTGAAAAAGATACATTTTTATAATTTCCTATGACCTTAGTATTTTTAAGACATTCCAAAATGCATTGTATACAGTTAAGATAGTTTTTCGACGATTTTCTGGACTTTTTGTTTTAAATGATAAATGCGCTAATGAGGCTTAAAAGCTGCAAAATCAAATGCAGGGATCTTTTCCAGGAGCTGTTGAAATACGCAGTTGCCTTTAAATTTCTTTCGCCCTCTGAGCCAACAACTATATGATAAAGGCTCATTAGTGTTATGGAAATCTTTTGGGGCTTGAGTGTTCACAAAACATTGCATTATTTTTAACAATCCTGAATAGTCTCCCAAATTACACAAAATCTAATAGAGGGCTTATGCACTGCTGGCACTTAATAATGAATAATGAATACATGAGGTGTTGGATTTGACTAACAATACTCTTTTGGAGAAGTTTCTTTTAGTGCATAAAGTGCTCTCAGAACTCTTACATGCATTGACCTTTTTTTTTCAATGCCTTATGTTACAGTTAAGATGTCCAAGAAAAGCTACTGCAATGGACTTCGTTGGATGTGAAGATATGAGTATGCGAAGGGTCCTAGGAAACATTTTGCTTTCCTGATAAAAGGGTTGAATGCAACGGGCACAGCCCTTCTTCACCCCTTCTTCTAGTCTTAGATGTGGATGGGATGGCAGGATCTCTGGCCACCTTTTTGCAATCATGGGCAAAAGCCCAAAGAAATCTCAGAGTTACCGATTGTGTTAGTCTGGGTCCTTCAAGAGGCAGATGCCTAGATGGCATTAAGTGTGCAAGGATTTTATTAGGGGAAATGCCTGTGTCAGGGAAAATAGGGAGGGAGCTGAAGGAGACAGGGAGAGCCATCAGATTATGATCAAGTCTGACCCCAAGTGAAAAAGAGAGGGAGAGAAGGTGCTATAGTTTAAAGAAAGTTCAGTAAAGCCATCAAGAAGTCTTCAAACCAAAGTTGGCTGTCAGAGGAGTCCCAGGCCTCCCAGGAGTAGGTCTCCCATGGTTTCCCTGCTGCACCGTCATTGACTGGGAGCTGCTAGTGGAAGGCATGGATTTAGCACAAACATTGTGATGGATTTTAAAGTGCATCAGCTGGACCCCTTGGTCAACTATGCTCCCCATAGCTGGAGGTGTATGAGGCATATTCCCAACACCGATATTTGCATTGTTGAGCCTTTGCCAAGAACAAACTTCCTCTGGAATACTTGCTTTCAGAGAAAAATAAGCTCCTATTTGTCTGCGTATGCCCTTGTCCCACTTCCTTTAACTTGCTGCTGAATACATTCCTAACAGATACACCTTCTACCCTGGTTAAAGCCCAGTCTCCTGCCCTCCCAGGACTCCCCTCTTTCCTCATTCCTTTTCCTCCCTCTTGTCTCTTTTTTCCCCTTTCTTCCCTTCATTTTCTCATGCAGAGCAGCTTACTTCTGTCTCTTTCATACTTGAACTCATGCCAGCACCCCGCCCTCAAGGTTCCACCTTCAACCCCAAGTTGAAGTGGCTTATCAAATTGTTTCCCTGAAACAAACACTATCCAAGGAATTCTGGAGCCAGTTGGTAAGATAAAGATTTCAGCTCATTGTACACGTACACACACACACACACACACACACACACACACACACACACTAATGACTGTTCTCTAGGATAGGTTACTTATCTTCCTCCCTAATGTGTGAAGTACCCCAGAACTGAGACCATATCTTTTTATGTGTAATTTAATTTTATTATACATTATTTTAAAATATAGAAAAGTATCAAGAATAAAACAACACTTAGAAAAACATCACATGGATTTAACAAATGTTAACACTTCACCATATTTGCTTTGAGTCTTATTTTAAGAAACAAATTACTACAGATGATAATAATTACAATAATACTAACACATAGTGCTGAATATGTGCCAAGCCCTGTTCTAAATACTTCATATGTATTAACCCCTTTAAACCTCATAAGAATCTGTGAAGTAGATATAGTATTATCCCTGTTTGCAGACAAGGAACCTGGGGCACAGAGAGGTAGAGTAACTTGCAAATAAATGTAAGAGCCGAAATGTGAACCCGGGCGGACTAGACTAGGTGCAGTTTTGGGATCATACTTGATTCGTTCTTGTGCTTAGAATATAATAATTACCCAATAGATATTTGTTGAAAGAATGAATAAACTCATTAATTTAGTGTGTAAATAAGTACACGACTGACTTGTATACTGAGAGAATCAAGTTCAATGAGATGACCAAATCCCTTTTATGAAACAACCCAAGGCATAAAATCATAAATTTTCTATTGAGATACTGTTATCTTGAGTCCTAAAACGTTTTTAATTTCCTTCATCTAGTGGCTTCCTACCAGGAAGAGGGAGAGCTCTTGTATTACTTATCTACTGCTACATAACAAATTATCCCAACCCAAAATGGCTTAAAACAATAGTCCCGTATTATCTCGCACAGCTTCTGTGGTTCAGGGATTCAGGGCTTGTTGGATGGCTTGTTCTTGCTCCACAACATCTGGGGCCTTGGCTGGATAACTCCAAGACTATGAGCTGGGGTCACTGGGAGGTTCATGCACTCACACATCTGGCAGCTGGTGCTGGCTGTTGCCTGGGGCACTGTCAGTGTGGGCTTCCTTACAACATGGTGGCTGGGTTCCAAGGGCAAGAGACCCAGAGAGAGAGAGTCAGGCAGCAGCACATTGCCTTTATGACCTCAGAAGTCACATAGTACCACTTCTACCTCGTCCTACTGGTCAAGAGAGTTACAAAGGTTGGCCTGGGTTCAAGGGGAGGGAATAAAGATCCTCCCTCTCAATGGAGGCATGTCAATGTCACATTGTGAGGAAGCAGGTAGGATGGGACATATGTATAATCTACCATAGATCCTGAGAAACAGATATTGTAATAGGTATTCTTTCCAGTAGGAAAGGAGAGTTGATTCCTTTTAACCAATTGGATCCCACTAGAATGTATGAGAATGGACTTTACCTGTGTGTTCACTATTAAGGCAGAACAAGAGCACAGTTGCTATACATTTCAATTATTGTACAACTAGTACCATGCTTTTTTCTTTACCCATTCAAATGTCATCAGCCCTTAAAACACTGAATGTGCAGGCGGTATTAAAAATCTAGCCACATCTCATTTTCTATAATTCCAGAGTGTTTCTCTTTCCAATAATACGGGTCGGCTCCTCCCTCTGCTTCCCTTTGTCCCATGAACCCACAATCTACAGGTCAGTGCAGGGCTGCAGGGCTGCCGGCACCAGCTCCACCCATAGTTTCGTCAGTAACTCCTGTAACTCAGAGCAGATTTGTCAAAGGTCAGGGGTGCTCCATTATTCCTGCATCTGTGTGGAAAGAACTTCCGTCTGGCTGGTTTACATTCCTGGAATGAAGCAGATGTAATTCATACGTTAAAGAAATAAAGGCAACATTCTATGTGACAGTCCAAAAGACTTATTCTCCTTGTCCTGATAGAAAATATCTACTTCCAGAACTGAGCAAAACGTAATAAAGTGGAAAAGTCTCTTGAAGAAGAGGTGATGGCATCTTTGCTCTGCAAGAGAATGGCAGGTCACTTTTTTTTTTTTTTGTGAGGAAGATCAGCCCTGAGCTAACATCCATGCCAATCCTCCTCTCTTTGCTGAGGAAGACCGGCTCTGAGCTAACATCTATTGCCAATCCTCCTCCTTTTTTTTTGTCCCCCTTTTTCTCCCCAAAGCCCCAGTAGACAGCCGTATGTCATAGTTGCACATCCTTCTAGCCGCTCCATGTGGGACGCGGCCTCAGCATGGCCGGACAAGCAGCCCGTCGGTGTGCGCCCGGGATCTGAACTCGAGCCGCCAGTAGCGGAGCGCGCACACCTAACCGCTAAGCCACGGGCCCAGCCCCGGCAGGTCACTTTTAATGGTCATATCACACACATGACATTGTTCTGAGAGTGGCAGGAAATCCAGTAAACCCTTAACGTTTTCTTCAGTTGTAACAGGAGAAAGTGCTAAGTGTGCTGAGCCGAAGATCACCTCCTGCTGAAGTTTTCAGTCTCCTGTGTGTGTACGAAACACCAAGGCTCCTGGCAATTCCTGCCTTATCTGGAACTTTCCTAGAGCGAGGGGGGGAGATGACAGTGTCTAGAGAGCGTCATTGCTTCTTCTTTGTTATTAAAGAAAATCGGCCTTTTCCCCATCTTATGACCACTCAATTTCCACTGTCACTGCATAAATAGCTCTGTGATTTTGGCCATATTTTTTCTAAGGCATGAGTTAAGTTCTCTAATTTAATCATCCTATGATTATCTTCCTACATTGATTTAATAAAGGAAATTAAAATGTGTTTTCTTTTTGTTAGTATCCTCAACCACCATCTGCTTAAAAATGTGGATATAATCATCCACTGGAAAGTATGAGAAACAGATCATGTTTACAAAGAAGTTTCACTGTTTTAAAAAGCATGTGAATAAAATTTTGAAATCCCCACGAAGAAAAAAAACCTGCCAGAATTTTTACTTGAAAGAGATTTCGTTTCATAGCAAGAGCTGGTAATGTAAAATGCCCCCTCCAAATACAAACCCATGGTTTCTTGGTAATTGTGTTACTTTTAATACAAATAAGGTATTTTCTTTTAATTTATTGTTTTCCAAAAACTCTTTTTGAAGTCTGTCTGGTAGCACTCAATGGGACTAAATTTGGGCCACCTGTTCACATTGGTTTTCAATCTTATGTATCTGGAAAATCGTTCTAGTCGTCTTTCCCCCATAAGGATTATTCTGGAACAATAAATACTGTTTTTACATTAGTACGAATGTTTTTTTTTTTTTTTTAAGATTTTATTTATTTATTTTGCCCCCCAAAGCCCCAGTACACAGTTGTGTGTCACAGCTGCACATCCTTCTAGTTGCTGTATGTGGGACGCGGCCCCAGCATGGCCGGAGAAGCAGCACGTCAGTGCGAGCCCGGGATCCGAACCCGGGTCGCCAGCAGTGGAGCGCGCTCACTTAACCACTAAGCCATGGGGCCGGCCCACGAATGTTTTTTGAGTAAGGGAAATTACCCGCTAAGATTTTTAAACTACTCGGAAGATTGACAATTAGTTCTTTATTCATCAAGGAAAATATACATTGATTTTTTTAAATAGCTTTAGTGAAATATTAAGATACCATGCAATTCACTCATTTAATGTACACAATGCAATTTTTTTAGTATATTCACAGAGTTGTGCATCCATCACCACAGTCTACTTTTAGAACATTTTTGTCCCTCAGAAAAAACCTGTACCCTTTAGCAGTCATTCCCCATTCCTTACCCCCAACCTCCAGCCCTAGGCATCCATTGACCTGCTTTCCGTCTCTATCGATTTGCCTTTCTGGACATTTCATGTAAAAAGACCCATACAACAGTAGTCTTCTGTGACTGGCTTCTTTTACTTAGCATAATGTTTTCAAGGTTCATCCAAGTTGTAGTATGTATCCGTACTTCATTCCTTTTTATTGCCAAATAATATTCCATTGCTCAGATATACTACATTTTATTTATCCATTCACCAATTGATAAACTTTTGGGTTGTTTCTACTTTTTAGTTATCATGAATACTGCTGCTGTGAGTATTCATGTGCAAGTTTTTGTGTGGACATATGTTTTCAATTCTCTTGGCTATATATCTAGGAGTAAAATTTCTGGGTCATATGGTAATTCTATATTTAACTTTTTGAGGAACTGCCAAACTGTTTTCCACAGTGGCTGTACCGTTTTACCCTTCCACTAGCAATATATGAGGGTTCCAATTTTTCCGTATACTCGCTGACACTTGTTATTGTCTGCATTTTTTACTATAGTCATCCTAGGGGGTATGGAATGCTATCTCATTGTGGTTTGATTTGCATTTCCCTAACGACTAATGATATTTATCATGTTTTCATGGGCTTATTGGCCATTCATATATCTTCTTTGGAAAAATTTCTACTCAAATACTTTTTAATTGGATTGTTTGTCTTATAATTATTGAGTTGCAAGAGTTCTTTGTATATCCTGCAAACAAGTCCCTTATCAGATATATGATTTGCAAATATTTTCTCCTGTGTTGTAGGTTGTCTTTTCACTTTCATGATAATGTCCTTACATGCACAAAAGTTTTTGAATTTGATGTGGTCCAATTTATCTATTTTTCTTTTGCTGCTTGTGCTTTGGATGTCATATGTAAGAATATCACAAAAATTACCTCTACGTTTTCTCCTAAGAGTTTTCTAGTTTTAGCTCTTACATTTAGGTCTCTGACCCATTTTGAGTTAATTTTTGTGTATGGTGTGCAGTAGGGGATCCAAATTCATTTTTTGCTTGAATATACAGTTATCTCAGGACCATTTACTGAAAAGACTCTTTTTTTCTCCATGAAATTATATTGGCACCCTCGTTGAAAATCAATTGAAGATAAATGATAGGGGTATATTTGTGGATTCTCAGTTCTATTCCATTGAGCTATGTGCCTTTCCTTATGTTAGTACCACACAGCACAGTCATGCATCACTTATGGGGATATATTCTGAGAAATGCATTGTTAGGCAGATTTGTTGTTGTGTGAACATCATAGAGTGTACTTACACAAACCTAGATGGTATAGCCTACTACACACCTAGGCTATATGGTACTAATCTTATGGGATCACATTTGTATATGCAGTTCATCGTTGACCAAAACATAATTATGCAGTTCATGACTTTATTGATTATAATCTTTATGGCAAGTTTTTTAAGATTTTATTTATTTATTTATTTTCCCCCCAAAGCCCCAGTAGATAGTTGTATGTCACAGCTGCACATCCTTCTAGTTGCTGTATGTGGGACGCGGCCTCAGCATGGCCGGAGAAGCGGTGCGTCGGTGTGTGCCCGGGATCCGAACCTGGGCCGCAAGCAGCGGAGCGCGCGCACCCAACCGCTAAGCCACGGGGCCGGCCCTTTATGGCAAGTTTTAAAATCTAGAAATGTGAGGGGCCGGCACCATGGCTTAGCGGTTAAGTGCGCGAGCTCCGCTGCTGGCAGCCCGGTTCGGACCCCGGGCGCGCACCGACGCACCGCTTCTCCGGCCATGCTGAGGCCGCGTCCCACATACAGCAACTAGAAGGATGTGCAGTTGTGACATACAACCATCTACTGGGGCTTTGGGGGAAAATAAAATAAATAAATAAAATTAAAATCTAGAAATGTGAGTCCTCCAACTTTATCTTCTTTTCCGAGATTGTTTTGTCTATCTATTCTGGGTCCCTTGCATTTTCATACGAATTTTAGGATCATCTTATCAACTTATGCAGAACACAGCTGAGATTTTGGTAGGTATTTCACTGAATCTATAAATCATTTGGGGAATATTGCCATTTTAATGATATTGAATCTTCCGATCTGTGATTTAGACTATTCTGATCCATCAGTCTATGTCTTTAATTTCTTTCAACAATGTTTGGTAGTTTTAAGTGTGCAAGTTGTGCATTTCTTTTCTTAAATTAAGAATTATTTTCTTAATTTCAGTTTTGGAATGTTCATTTTTAGTGTATAGAAATAACATTGACTTTTGTATATTCATCTTGTATCTTGTAACCTTGCTGAACTTGTTGATTAGTTCTAATAGTTTTTTTAGTGAATTCCTTAAGATTTTCTATATAAAAGGTCATGTCATCTGCAAATAGAGATAGTTTTAATTCTTCCTTTCTAACATGGATGTTTTATTCTGTTAGTAGTGTGTACTACATTAATAGATGTAAACCAATCTTGTATTCCTGGTATAAGTCCCACTTACTCATGGTGTATAATCCTCTTTATATGTTGCTGTATTTGGTTTGTTAGTATTTTGTTGAGAATTTTTGGTCTAAATTCATAAGGGATATGGGTCTTTAACTTTCTTCTCTTGTGATATCTTTGTCTGGTTTTCATATCACGGTAATACTGGCCTCAGAGAATGAGTTGGAAAGTGTTTCCACCTCTTCTATTTTGGGGAAGAGTTTGCGAAGAATTGGTATTATTTCTTCTTTGAATGTTTGGTAGAATTCATCGGTGAAGGCAACTAGACTTGGGTTTTCCTTATGGGAAGTTTTAAAATTATTTATTTGATCTTTGCTTGATATAGGCCTATTCAGATTTTCTACTTCTTTAATCAGTTTTGTTAGTTTGTGTTTTGTTAGGAATTTGTCCATTTCGTCTAAGTTATGTAATTTTTGGCACACAATTTTCATACTCTTATGATCCTTTGTAAGATCAGTGGTAACATTCCCTCTTTAATTCCTATTTCTAGTAATTTTAATCTTCTCTCTTTTTTTCTTGACCAATTTAGCAAAGAGTTGTCAATTTTATTGATCTTTTCAAATAGCCAGCTTTTGGTTTCATTGATTTTCTTTACTGTTTTTCTATTCCCTATTTTATAAATTCCCACTCCAATATTTATTATTTTGTTCCTTCTGCTTGCTTTAGGTTTAGTTTACTCTTCTTTTTGCAGTGTCTTAAAGTAGGAGGTTAAGTTATTGACATGAGATCTCTCTTCTTCCTCAATTTAGGCATTTACGGCTATAAAATTCCCTCTCAGCACTGCTTTAGCTGCATCCCGTAAGTTTTGGTATGTTGTGTCTCTTTTTTCATTCATCTCAAAGTATTTTCTGATTTTCCTTTTGATTTCTCTGCCAGCTCAAATTTACTGTTGAACCCTTCTGTGAATTTTTCATTTCAGTATGTACTTCTTACCGCAGGATTTCTATTTGGTTCTTTTTAATAGTTTCTATCTCTTCATTGATATTTTCTTTTGATGAGACATTGTCACCATACCTTCCTTTAGTGCTTTACACATGGTTTTCTTTAGTTCTTTGAACACATTTATAATAGCTGATTTGAAGTTTTTGTCTGCTAGGTTCACCATCTGGAACTCTTCAAAGGCAGTCTCTATTTGCTTTTTTTCTTGTGTATGGATCACATGTTCCTGTTTCTTTGCATGTCTCGTAATTTTTTGTGGAAAACTGAACATTTTAGATACTATTTTATAGCAACTCTGGATACTGCCACCACCACCCTGAGTGGTAGTTGTTATTGTTGTTGTTTGCTGAGTTGTTTCTTTCTTTGTTTACTGACTCAACTGAAATAATCCTATGAAGTCCAGTTTCCCTACACTGTGCAGCCCCTGTGTCCCTGCTCAGATTTCTTGCACCTTGTTTTCTCTTTTGACCTGGCCACCTAGGAATCACTTCTGGTGGGTCTAAGACACTTATTGGTCAAAGGTTGTGCTTAAACCCCTTTAACCAGTAATGTTTCAACCTTTTATGGTGGTGTATGTGTGTGGCTTGGAGGTTGCTGTCACAGTTCAGGGGGTTTACTTTTTGTCCCATGCTCTAGTATCTTACAGTCCTCTGACTGCTCCTCTTTGATCGCTCCCCAGTGGGGAGTGTGTGTGTGCGTGTGTGTGTGTGCGTGTGTGTGTGTGTGTGTGTGTGTGTGTGTGTGTGTGTGTGCAGCTTTGGACATGCACACAGTCTTCCAGACTGCCAGGGATGACTGTGATGTGATTTTTAAGCCTGGCTCCCTAGGAGTTGCCCCTGTGTCAGAGTGACTTAGTTTTCAGTCAGTATTTGTATTTAAGCCCCATTGAGTCAGTGAGGCATCCTCGTGTAGCTGAGTGTGTTTGAGACTTGGGGGATGCTTTCAAGTTGGCTCCACATCCTGCTCTGATTGCTTGGAGAGTGGGGTAGGGCGCAGCAGTGCCCTTTACACAGCCTTCCCAACCCCCAGAGTTGACTGTGGTCCCAGGAGGGCTCTCCTTGGTGGTCTCCTTCCTGCTTCTCTCTATTAACCTTCCAGCTGCTCTGCTGTTTTTATTGTATCAGAGTTACCAGCCTCTTTATTTCCACCAAGACCTCCATTGCTTTTGACAACGTTCTTAGGCATGGAGTACTCCACTCTGTTCTAAATATTCAGTCCACTCAGCAGAGCTGCTAAGCTTTTTGTCCTCATGGCCTGCCTTCCCCCGGGCAGAACCCCTGCACCACTGCAAGGTGCTTGGGTCAGGGACCCACTTTTCCCAGAGTAACAAATACCCTCTCTCTACAAGTGTGTACTGGGGGTGGGGGGCTGTGGCAGCCCCTGATCTTCTTAGCTTATCTCTTGCAGCATGGAACCTCCACCCTATGAGCCAATGTGCTGGGCCGGGGTGGCGGTGACAGGGACCCCAGTATTCTCATCTGGAGTAGAGCTCCTACCCTACGAGCAAATGGGGCAGTGTGGCGAAGGGGAGGCTGGTCCTTTTGGCTGTACTGTCCAGAAGAGAGCTTCTGCAGCATGGGACAGGGGTGCATGAGCCTGCCTCTCCAAGGGTGAAACCATAGCCTCAGACCGGGAGACAAGGCAGAGGGAACCCTCATCTTCATGGCTGCACCTGCCCAGAGCAGAGGGCCCTGTGTATCACTTTCCTAATATGGAGCTGGGGGTGCAGTGGCTAAGGAAGCAGGATGTGGCTCAAATGCCACAGACTCTCGCTGTGTTACTGAGGTTTAATAGATTTTCTTGAATAACTTTTTCTCCATTTGCTATAAGTCCTTTGAACAACTTTCAGAGACTTTAAATTATTTCTTTTTTATATTTTTCACCAGTTAAATTGTTGTTTTGCTGGAGAGAAAGTCTGCTGAGTTCCTCACTGCCCTACATTGATTTTTTTTCTTTACCTCTGTACTTAATTGGATTGATGAGCCCTTGACCACACCATTTGGGAGGATTGAAGGCTAAGAAAGTCATTAAGGACCAAGAAGATGGGAAATAATGACTGTGGATGGTACCTGAAAACAGCAGTTGCTTAGTGCGAACTCTGGTTGCCTCTTAAAATTTCAAATGATGTCATATATTTCCTCCTCCTCCCCACTAAAGTTATCAAAACAGATTGCCGGTAGCTCACTTTCATTTTATACCACGAATATGTGACATTCAGCATTTTCAAGTTGGAAGGAGACATCAAACAAATGAGGGTATAAGTCCTGAGAGAACGGAACTTGCTATTCTAGTTTTCCAATTTTTGTATGAAATAGGAAATGGTACTCAAACAACAAATGATGTCTTTAAAATGATATTTTCAAATTGAGTACTGTTTCTGGATAGCACAAATTATTCATAACTCAGCAGGGTCATAGCTTCATATTCTCAAAAGAACGCATTTTTTTTCCCAAGACACAGGGCCCAATAGACAGAGAGCTGAATTAAGACATTCACTCACATCAGCAACAATTTTGAAGTTTCAGTTTGAGGAAGAATACAATTTGAAATCTAAAGGCAGTGAAACATAACATTTTAAAATAGATAATTCTCTACTTAAACAGTTATCATGTCAATTCTGTTAAAAACAACTAATCAAATTTAAGAAATATTTCTTTGGGGGAAATGAAACCACAATACTTAATAATCTGTGCTATAATTGTTCCACTGGGATAGTAGTGCCTGAGTCCGATAAGTTGTGGATTAATTTTTTAGAATATTGATATAATTCTAATGATGTACTTTAATATATTTCCATTTGTTTTTACCTATATAAGAGTGTGGTATACAGATATGAGTATAGTTTATTGAGGATAATTTTAATAATTTTGTCCATTTCCATGGCCATATGAATCTCAGCCACAGGTGATTGGGCAGCTGTTCCTAATGCCTACTAGCACTCTGTGAAACATTTAGAAGTAATGGTGTTGTAGAAAAAGCACAGAATGCTCACATTGTAACCTCTGGGGGAACTGAGACAGAAGACAATTGAGTGATTTTCCCAAAGACCCAGAGTCAATAACTGGTAGAGAGAAAACTAAAACCCAAGTCTCCTAACTTCCTGTGGATGCCGCATCCCCTGTGTTAACTAAGGCACATTGTATCCTGAAATGATAAGGAGAATATAAGATAGGCAAAGGACACTGAATCGTGATAATGTCGTTTGGGGACTTTTCAATTTACAGGGTTTTCTTATTCCTTTTCTGAATTTTACCTTAACATATCCTTTGAAGTAGAAAGTAGTAGGAGAGACAGCAGCAGCAGTAGCAGCAGCAGCAGTAGGAGCAGAGCAGCAGCAGCAGCAGAGCAGCAGCAGCAGTAGTAGTAGCAGCAGTAGCAGCAGCAGAGCAGCAGTAGGAGCAGCAGGAGTAGCAGCAGCAGCAGAAGCAGCAGAAGCAGCAGTAGCAGCAGCAGCAGCAGTAGCAGTGATAACAGTAGTAGTAGCAAGAGTAACGATAGTCTCATTTTGGCGATGAGGACATTGAGGCTTCCATGCACGTACTGTTTACCAGCATCACACAGTGAGAGAGTAGGAGAAATGGGGCAGGAACCCAGGTCTCTCCATGCAAATTAGTGTCTTAGACACAGAGTGAAAGTCGAAGGGACTTAACACACACTGATTCCCAAGGTGCTGCAGGATCTACGAAGATGAACAAGACAAGGCCTTGCCCTCAGGGCATTTGCAAGCCAGCATGGCCCCTCACATTCCTTCCTATTCCACACAATGTCTATTCCACCACTAAGGCTTGACTCAATATTGACACCAAGAATCTAACAGCCTTGGTTGAAGTCTACCAATATTTTGCCTTTGAGTAAAGTTATTCGATCTCTCTGTGTCTTGGTTTTCACTTTAAAAAACAAAACAAAACACCTCCCAACCTCAAGAGGATGTAGCAAATACCAGCCGGCCACATAATGAATATGAACCTTTAAAGAGCAAGAATGGTACATGGTACTTCTGGTGACACCCTTTCTCCCAAGCAGCTCACTGTAACAAGGATTTCCATGTCCTTGCAGATGGACTAAGATAGTACATTGTGAGTCTAGTTACAACAAAGATTTCCCAGTCTTTGTCTATGTAGCTTGCATTTCCTATATGAAAAAGAACCATCTTGTATACTATTACACATAACACCACGTAAGTAAGAATGAAGGCTTGGAGGGCAAGAGAAGACATGAACTGTAACACAGAAATTGCCCTGCAGCTTTTGTTCTGCAATTCAATTCACTGCTCTTTTATATGAAGGAAATTGTTCCATTCCCTAACATTGAACTGAGCACAGTGATTCAAACACAGTCATGCGCCACATAGCAACATTTCGGTCAATGACGGACTGTATATACGACGGTGGTCGATAAGATTAGTACCATATAGCCTAGGTATGTAGTAGGCTATACCATCTAGGTTTGTGTAACTATACTCTGTGATGTTCCCACAATGACAAAATCGCCTAACAACACATTTCTCAGAGTGTATCCCCATCATTAAGTGACGCATGACTGTATCGGTAAAAACAGTACGAAGAACAGGGGAGGGTTGTCACTGGGAAGGAGTGTTTCAGTATCGCTGCATTAAAAACCATCCTAAAACTATAATGGCTTGAAACATCAATGATTTATTATTTCTCACTATTCTCTGGTTTCACCTGGGGTCACTTGTGTGACTATAAGCAGCTGTTGACTAGGCTGGAGCTGTTGGCTGGGGCATCTTTGTTCTCCTCCACGTGGCTAGCTTGGCCTTCTGCACAGCATGGTGGTCCCAGGGTTCTAACAGGGCAAGAGTGGAAGCTGCCAGGCCTCTTAAGGAATAACTTAGCAGGGCATCACTCCCACTGCACTCTATTGGTCAAAGCAAGTCACAAGAGTCAACTTGGATTCCAGAGGAGGGCAACTAGGCTATATCTCTCTATGGGAGAAGTGATACGCTCACTCAGAAATGCAAGGGATTATTGGTAGCCATCTTTGGAGGCAACCCACCGCAGAGGGTATTATGAAACTGGAGCATTATGACTTCTATTTGGAAATTCCAGACCTGCAGAGAAGGTGGGTGAGGTGTAGAGTTGTCTGACAGTTGGAGACAGTTCTGAAAAGATCAGTTCGGTGGTCAAAGTTTAATGAGTGATGGTCCAGTCTTAGGTCTTCTGGAAATATTCTTCTCCATAAATTCAGCAGGTAAGGCATGCCCATATTCCCACTCTCCTCAGCTTTGGGGAGGAATTGGAGCAGGGCTAACTGAGGTAGAGGGCATTATGGACTGAACTGTGTCCCTCTCAAAATTCATATGTTGAAGTCCTAACCCCCAGTACCTCAGAATGTGACTATATTTTGAGACAAGCCTTTAAAGAGGTGATTAAGTTAAAAAGAGGCCATTATTGGTAAACTCTAATCCAATCTGACCAGTGTCCTTATAAGAAGAGGAGCTGAGGACACACAGAGAGACTCCAGGGGTGCACAGAGGGATGACCACGTGAAGAGGCAGCAAGAGAGTGGTTGACCATAAGCCAAGGAGAGAGGCTTCAGGAGAAACCAACTCTGTGGACACCCTGATCTTGGACTTCCATCCTCAGAACTGTGAGAAAATACATTTCTGTTTTTTAAGCCACCAGGTGTGTGGTATTTTGTAATGGCAGCCCTAGCAAACAAATATAAAGGGGGAAATCCTAAAGCTGACAGGGCCAGCGAAACCAAAACCCGCAGAGCAACGTGCAGGCCTCAGACGCCTGGAGGACTGCTCTGAGGCTTACCAACTCTGAGGCACCAGAGTGGGGTTTGGATGTGGTGACATGTCCCCAGGGTTCTGGGGACAGGAAGGCAAAAGTACCCGAGAACCAGAAGCCTCCAGATAGAGGTCACACACTGGAGACTCAGCCTGGGGTACGTCCTGTTGAGCCCACTATATTTTTATAGAAATTGTAATTAGTTGCCAGCATTTAAAAAGCAGGAGATTTTAGTCTTTAAAAACATTAGGATTTCTAGCTTCTCTTGAAAAATTAGAAGTCTTGGCTGCCCTAGCCCCACATGTCTCCACAGAGGGAGGCAAGGGCTTTTCGTTTGAATCTCCATCGTCAAAGCGTGTGGGTGTTTATGTATTTCCAAAATGGAGTTTTGTGAACAGGTGGGAAAAGAGACAAGCACATTCTATCAAATTGCAGCACTTTGAAATTTGGGGACTGAAAGTCTTTATGGTAATTTATGTCTTGTCATTACTGTAAAGCATGTGATTCACCCGTTCCACTCTGTTCATTGTGATTTACTGCGGAGGAAGTTACATAATTGGCCATAGCCAGAAGAGGTGGAAGCCTCCAATATCCCAGGCAGGGGTTTTAAAGGGTTTTTGTGATCTTAAACTGAGTTTTTATAGGTGTTTCTATTTCCGGAAGACATTGGAAATAGCTTTAAGCATACGTATGTGTTCAAATTGCTTCTCACTTGACACTCTTAGATACGCATTGGCAGCTTGTAAATTCCTACTTCAGTGTAATGAAAAATCCCTTTGTAATCTGCACATCAAACAAGTGGGGCCCCATTACTCTAGCTGGGGGAGCCTTGATTGAATTTCTAGGCTTTTGAGAAACTCACAACACTCCCAGTTGTTAATGTTCTTTATACATAATATCTGAGACAGAATTAGCAACAGAATTACTGCTCAGATCTGGTTGCTTTTCTTTCTTCCAAGGCACTTTGCATATTTTAAAGAGGATTCTCCCTGTTTCCTGGTTAAATTAGGCATTCAGAGAAGATGCAGTCTCTGCCTCCTGGGCACCGGGTGCTTTATCTTCACTTGGGGCAAGTGATTCTAGAAAAAGGGTGATGCCCGGCTTTTCACACCTGAACCTCATTAGGGCATGAATCACAGCCTCCCGACTGGGATGCATGGGACACTGGGATGTCTTTGGCCCTTTCATGCCCCCAAATCCTTCTCTTTTAATGACTTCCCCTTGCACCCACGCCACCTTCACAGACCCCGCCACTCTACTGCCCTTCAGCTGTTCGCGAGGGAACATTCTCCTGCCTCTCTGGAAAAATACCCTTGATCCAACCATTCCTCAAGTTCTGCAATCATTTCTCCAGACTGGCTTTTCTCCTCTGGCCAGCCTAGCCCAAGATCCATCCATGCTGTTCCACTGATCCCTCAGTAACTGTTCTCCATGTGCACCTTGTGAAGTCCTGCCTCATTCCCCCCTCCCCACTGCAGGAATCCATGGGGGTGGGATGGACACTAGGTGTGCCTGCGATAAGAAAAACATGCTGGCATTTGTAGAGGGGTCGCTGTGCTAAGGACTAGCTCACTGAACCCTCACCTTCTCACACTGGGGTAATATTTTTATGAAGTCCATTTACAGATGAAGAAACTGAAGCACAGACTTGGGCAAGGTCACACAGGGGGAAACAACAAAGC
This sequence comes from Diceros bicornis minor, assembly GCF_020826845.1. Taxonomy (NCBI): domain Eukaryota; kingdom Metazoa; phylum Chordata; class Mammalia; order Perissodactyla; family Rhinocerotidae; genus Diceros; species Diceros bicornis. The sequence goes on from NC_080741.1 coordinate 28,851,889, forward strand.
TGGTGCTGAACCCAGGCAGCCTGACCCTAAAGCAGTACACGTATTTACATGAATAGCTCATATATTTAGTTACACAACCCACACTTTGTTCCAGAAGGGATTTACGATGGTTCACACAAATACATAAAGGCAAAATAAAATAAAACTGAAAATCAACAGGGGAGTAAATCAGGACAACAGGGAAACGAGGATAGGAAAGAGCGGGCGGGGCCCGCGCTGGCTCTGCGCAGAGTAAGCCCGCGGCGCTGCGTCTGCGCCACGGCCACCAAGTCAGGACGTGTCTGTCCTCAGAGCTGTTTCAGAGCGGGTCTTATCTGCACCACGGAACTGGCGGCTGTTTTACGGCCGAGCGATCGGTGGTCATTTTTGTCTCTCCTCCGTTTTACATCTAATATTGATGACACGAATATAGTTATGAAGGAAGGTGCATCCTCTCCCTTTCTCTCTCCCTCAATCCTGCTAGCTCATGAAACAGGCATTTCTACCTCTCCGAGGCCCTGGAGAAGTTTCTCCTGTCCACCTCCCACTGGCTCCGCCCCGGGGCAGAGGAGCGGTTCAGCTGACCCTGGAGGCAGCGAGAGGGGCCCCGCTGGCCACGTTGCTCTGCAGGGCGGGTCAGTGCTTTGAGAGGTCACTGCTCCCCGCGCATCGTCTTGCCCTCCTTGGGGTCTCGCTCTCTTGGCATTGACTGGCGACAAGGCTCTCCTCCCCGCAGGACAGGCCCTAGTCCTGGAGGTGAGGATGGGGTGTTGCGGGGCTAGCGGGTGTATAGGAGCCTGAAGTCCTCCAGCTGTTCTGAGTGAGCTTAAATGAGTGATATCAATTTGGTGGAAAGTTGTGGGACAACCATTTTGGCTTCAGGTCCAGCTTTGGCAGTAATAAAGTAGGTGTTCTGATCCCTGACTGACTTATAGATCTGTTTCTCAAATGGTTCAGCATCTGGATGGAAAGGGTGTGAATTTTTTTTAACACTTTAAAATCTCAGCTAATGATTTACTTTGTCACAAACATCTCTATTTTTAAAATCGGGGATCTTCTGGAGTCGGTTAGGAAAGCTTGTGATTGCAAGTAACAGAAAACCAGACTATAATGGCTGCATTCGTTTGGGTCTTCTGAGAAGCAGATGCCAAGACAGGAGTAGATGTGCAAGAGATTTACTGGAGGAGCACTGGTGAAGGATAAAGAGGAGGGGGCCGGAGAAGGGAGAGAGAAACCATGATGCGGGTCTGACCCTTGTAAAGAGGAGACAGAGGAGGAAGGAGGATGGGGGAGAAAGTCTCAGACCACAGTGCAGGTACAAAAAGTTGTGGTCAGACTGATGGGGAATCCTAGATCAGCATTGCCCATTGGAGGACGCCCACATCGCACAGGAATGAGCCTGCACTGGCTCAATGGCCAGGAGCAGCCTGTGGGAAGTGTGGCCTCGCATACATGTGGCGGTGGGTCCAGAAAGGAAGCCACAGAGCCTTCCATTGTGCTCCCTGCAGCAGGAGATCTGAGCGGTGCCATCACATGGCTTAACCCAGTGAGAGGCTGAGTTAGGAGGGCGTCTGCTGGCATCGGGGCTGGTGTCACTGCTGCACCTTGGATATGCCATCGTGGGCCAGAGATCACTGCAGCCATGCAGCAATCACACCTGCAGTGAGCAGGAGAGAGGTGGAGCGGGCAGCATCTCTGTCAAGAAAGCAGGCTGTCCCAGGAGCCTCACAGCAGCCTCTCCCGTCTCACTGACCAGAGCTGGGGCTTGTGGCCACCCCTGCAAGGTGGCTTATAGAGAAAGGAGTTAGGTCAGCCACCACTATTGTGTGCCTACCACAGAGGCCTAACATGGAACCCCAGAGGAAGACCGCTGGCATTTCCATTCTGTGCAGACTCTGTGTTGGCCAGTTCAACCTGGGTCCCGTCTCGGTGTCTCCACTGAGGTGACCTAGAATGCTTTCTAATAGCCCAGCCTGGTGAGACACACATACAAACAATATAGTTCATTTTCTCCCTCCCAGAAAAGTACAGATCTTCCTCGACTTACGATAGGGTTATGTCCCAATAAACCCATCATAAGTTGAAATATCGTTAAGTCAAAAATGCGTTTACTACACCTAACCCACTGAACATCATAGCTTAGTCCAGCCTACCTTAAACATGCTCAGAACACTTACATTAGCCTACAGTTGGGCAAAATCATCTAACACAAAGCCTATTTTATAATAACGTGTTGAATATCTCATGTAATCAAATACTGTACTGAAAGTGAAAACCAGAACGGTTGTGGGTACAGCATGGTTGTAAGTCTATTGGATGTTGACCCTCGTGACTGGGAGCTGGCGCTTGCTGCTGCTGCTCAGCATCAGGAGAGAGTATCTATTGCATATCACTAGTCTAGAAAAAGATCAAAATTCAAAATTCAAAGTACAGTTTCTACTGAATGCATATTGCCTTTGCACCATGGTAAAGTTGAAAAATCATAAGTCGAACCATAGTAGGTTGGGGACCGTCTGTATTTAAGTTTTCTTTGGAGGCTGAAACTATAATTGGAAGAGAAATGACTTTGGTTGTTTGCCCACCGTCCCAGGCACTGTGACATGTGTCCTCTTGTTTACTCCTCCCAGTGACCCTGTGCGTGAGGTAGATGTTGCTACAGACATCGGAGCTTTTCTCCCTCTGTCTACTCCACTCCCCCCTGGTGTGTGGCAGCCATATGGTTTGGGATGTGGATGCCAGATTCATTGGTGGTCCTGATTAACCTAAGCCATCAGAGGAATCACATCCCCTTGGCAGTGATTTGTTCAGAAATGGGCTTATGACCAATTTGGTTCCATGAGATTCAGGGGAAGGTTGCTGGAGCTTCTGGGATTTTTTTTTCCTTGTGCTAGAGAGAAAGCCACAGGAAAAGCTAGTTTCTATCTCCAGCTAGATGTGAGCAAGAAACCCAGGATTGCTTCTGGCTGTCATCCTGTGACCCCAAGGGGAACCCCATCAGAATGAAACCAACACTGTCCACAGTCACAAAGAACCTGGGTCCTTGAGGACATGACTAAGGGACTGGACCAACCACCCTGAAGAACTCACAATCTATAAATTCCCAAGTATATGAGCCTATAAATTTCCTTATTGTTGAAGCCAATTTGGTTGGGTTTTCTGTTACACTAAAAGCATCTTAACTCTGTTATGCCCGTTTCAGAGATGAGAAAATTGATAACCAGAGGGATTAAGGTTGCACAGCTAGTTTGGCAAAGCTGGGCTTGGAAACGAGGGCTGACTCTTGGCTCCACATCCTGCAATTAATCTGGCTTTTCACTGGGATAGCTGATTCACACATTTCAAAGGTTATAAGAACAGCTCAGACACGCTGAACTTACTCAAAAACTTGTCTTTGACTTTTCATGCTTCCTCAATGAGTTCAGAGCTGGGCCATTTCCTGTGTGACTGGGATCTCTAGAACATCAAAAGACTTTACAAATCACACTAATGCCAAATCAGGCAGATTTATTACCGGTTTTCAGGGTGTCATCGGTACTTTTCCTCCGTTTGTTGAAATAGGCAGTAGTGATGACAGAGTATAAAACAAATGTGTACTGGGTCCCAGCTTCCACTTTTCTCTTACCATAGTTGACAAATCTCCCAAACCTGTGGGAACAGTGTGGGTGGGGAGCGGGCACTGAATCGTCAAAGAATTTTTATACCGTGGATAAAAGGATTGTGAATGCAGCAGTATAATCAACAAAAGTCTAAGACCTTTTTCTAGAGTGATTTAAAATCGTAGAATTGGAAGGAATTGAGAGGGCAGCTGGTCTAGTGTCCCACCCATGGTGGGCAGGAATCCCTTCCAGAATGCCCCTGATGGGCTTTCCCTTGAAAATGCTCCAGGGTAGGAAGGCACTCCTCCATTCTCCCTGCTAGGAAGTTCCTGATACGGTGCTGACCTCATACTTAATGGTTTGTTATAAACAAAGTCACTGTTCTTCAGAGCATAATGGATACCAGCTCATTAAGAGACAAATGGTGACAAGTTATCCTTGTCACTGTCTTCTACTCCCAAGAAGATGTTATGATGAGCCACCAGTAATAGATTCCCCCCAACATGGTGGCCAAACTCACTTATCCCTTTACCCCCTAATTAAGTTTGGATAGAAATAGATCACACATCCTGTCTATAAATTTGATATATCCCAAGAGAAAGACAAGGGATAATTTCAAGGTTTTGTGTCACTAAAAAGTAACCTTTGAGAGGGAAGGATGGCTTTGTTTTTCATTTATTTTTATTGTTTTCAAAAGCACATTTGTTTAGTTTTGAGTTAAATAGTACTACAAAACTAATAATGAAACCAGCAGTCTCCTACTATACCCTCCCTATCTTTAAATATTGCTTTCCAGAGGCAAGCACAAAAAATCTTCTAGCTATTTCTTCTGTTGTTTATACTTATATTTCTAACAATGTGTTGATATTATTTCTTGATTTTTCAGATTTAGATGTCATTTAGTTCCTTCTTCTTGCAGAAAATGAGGATTTAGCACTGTGACCCCTTTCCTTCCCCCTCCTGGTGCCAGCCCCCACCACCACTCACACACTAACTTTCCCTCTCTGGTCTTCCTCATATACCAAAATTTTTGGTTGAGTCAACATTTAGTATTTACATTTTTATGATGATGTAAATCTTGTTCACAGCTGAGCCGTACAATGAAATTCAGAAAGAATAAAGAGGCATAACTTGACCTCACTAACACAGACAGCTTGAGTGCAACCTGGGGGTGCCAAAGCCCTCCCTGGAGCGTTCGAGACCAAATAACTCAGATGGTGGGAAAAGGATTGCTGGGGGTTATTTGTCCTGTGTCTGCACAGGTTGAAGCAAGACCAACCCCTGAGGCAGCAGGTGAGGTTTTCCTTCCTAAGTATGGTGGAAGTGAGATTTGTACGGAGGCCGAATACAGAGATGAAAAGAAGGGTGAACCCAAGGTTGTAGAACAGAGTCATAAACTAGCCTCTACCCCTGCGGGAACTTTCTGAAAAGTTTGGTTTTCCTTTTCTCTTGAACTCTGGGAACAGTCATATCAAGCATCCTGTTTAAATGCTTTTCTCCTTGGGGGCAATTCTCTCCGGTTACTCATAACCCTTCAGTGATTCACAAACCACCTTGTGTTTGTTATGAGTGGATGTTACACAGAGAGCAAGGAACGAGGCGTAAGGGAAGCTCCACGTCACCGGTTTTCTTCGGGGTGTTCTCTGAGCGTGGCCATCCAATTACCTCACCACGGCGGGGCCATATTGCCTGTTGTCCTCCCTGGGGGAGGCTGGGCCTCCAGTGTTGAGTCTGGCTGGTCGCAGGAGCACTGGGGGGCGCCATTGCCTGTGGGGAACGGGAGGCTTATGTTTGCCCCTACTCAGAAAAGACAATCAGGCTGATTTTGTTTTTAAAATAAACTTTGCTACTCTTCCAAGGATTAGAAATTCAAATTCAAACTTAAGTTTCTCAAATTCCTCCCAGGTACAATGGAACCAGTCTTCAAGCAGATGCCACTTATAAACTTCCCCATGTGTGTTTGTATAATGAGATACAATCTATGCGTCTATCCTTTTTATTATTTCTGCCCTAAGAAATTCTTCTTCTTGTTACTGAGCTTTTAGTTCGCAGTCACTGGATGGGGAAATAGAAATCTATAGGGATTTAATTATAAGTTCTATTCCAGAGGTTACTTTTCAAGATCTATAGAAAGGAGCTGGGCCCAGGAAAACCTCACTGCCTTTTTTTTTTCTATTAATGGGAATTTCAAATTACCTAAAAAAATAAAACACAAAGAAAAACCCAAGCACCTGAGTGTCTCTTTGTATTTTCAAATATTCAGCTTCAGTTTCTAATCAGCAGAAGTCCTCCACCTCCATCTCCGAAACTCGCACAGTGACTTTTCTAAGCAGCTTCATTTGAATGGTTCCCTTTTCACAGCTTTCTTTTATGGGTCTGTAAACTTTTGAAGATTCAGTTATGCAAAGGAGGTTACAAGTGCTGTCTTCAAAGGAGGGGAAAGCCAGAAATGGATGTGAAAAAAGCCATTTGAGCCACCGGGGCTGTTTCTTGAGCAAGCTGACCTTCCTCTTATCTTCATTACAGATTAATGTACCTCCATTCAGTCATGATCTGTCAGATTTAGAGCTTGTCCTTTGCAATTAATTGGGCTCGACCAAAACTCAGCCTGCTGCAGAGGTGACCAAAGAATCCATCGCAGATGCAGTTTTAGGCTATGTGATGATAATAGCTAACAATAGGATTTTGCAGCCTGTGAAAGGGCTTTTACGAACATTGAAAAATTTGATCCTTGAAACAACTGCTTGGTGATAAGAAAAGTAGCAAATATTTACTGAGTGCTTACTCTGTGTCGGGTCCTGGTAACGAGCCTTACATGTGTTAACTCATTTGATCCACACAATTGGTCCTCTGAAGTCGGTATTATTGGCATCCCCTCTCATCCCCTCAGATAAAAAAAAATGGAGGTCACGCGGCTAATAAGAGGCTGAGTGGGAACCAGGTTCCAGGGTCTATACTCTTAATCGACAATCCTCCTTCCTCCTCTCCCCAGGGGTGGTCATCCTGCCACTTAACAGTTGGGGAAACAGAGACTCATAGCCTGTCTCCTAGACGTTCCCACAGCTAGTGAGGGGGCAGAGAAAAGAGAAACTCACACGTCAGTTACCACGTCCTGTGCACACTACACAGGCACCATCTGCCTTTGCTGTGCGACTTACAGGGCAAACCTGGGGTGAATAGTGTGTCTTTCTGGTAGGCCAGGACTAGGGTGCACACACTTCAGGACAAAAACTAAGGGGTCTCTAAAAATCTCAGTAATTAAAGTATATAATAGCTATGAAATATTTTTTAAAATCAAAATTAATACAAAAGTCCGTGATGAACAAAGACATCAAAAATCTAAAAGACAAGCTCAGTACCTCCCAAATTCCTCTCCAAGCCCTTTCCCCAATTTTGGCCATTCTTATTTGATTCCAGTTCAAGCCTTGCTCTTGAAAAAATACGTGAAGTCTTGAGATGTAACTCGTTTATTCCAGTAGGTATTGACATTTAATACCTCAGGGGAGAAGGAATTCGATTCCATAAGAATGGTCAGAATTGGGGAAAGAGCTTGAAAAGGAACTGGGACCTGGGATGGGACTGAGCCTGTCTTTATTTCAATTTCTGCTATCTTGTTCATTATGGATTGTTATGTGGTGATTTTTTAAAATATTATTTATTTTGATTACTGAGGTTTTTTGGCAACCCCATAAATTTTTTTTACATTTAATACAGGACCTGGAAACCAGTGAAGATGAACCATTTTCAAAACCAGAGAAACAATCTTAATGTCAAGTTTCAAATGGTGTGACAGGAAGGTAGCAAGACACCAGGGCAGGTAACTAAGGTTTGGACGCCCCCTGTGGCGGGCTCCCGGGAGGGGCTCGATGCACACATGCACGACAGTCCTATGAGGTAACATGTTAGTGTCTCAGAGAAGTTCAGTAAGTTGCCCAAGGCCAAACAGCTAGCAAGCAGTGAGCCAGGATTTGAATCTAATTTTTCTCTTCATTGCAAGCCCTGGGCACTGGTCTCTTTTTCCAGTGAATCAGGATAAACAGGAGAGAGCAAGGAGGTGGTGAATAGACTACTCAATATGTTTAATGAAATTCCATTTTATTGCTTCTAAATACGGATAAAACCCAAAAGAGACAAATACGTGCTTCAGGAGTAAATAATACATAAAATAATTTTGAATCAGTATCTTAGCTTTTGCAACTTTGAGGTATCATTGAAATACATAAACTGCACATATTCAAGTGTAAAATTTGGAAAGCTTTGGTGTATGTACACACCTGTGAAATCACTCCCAAAACAAGATGACATATTTCATCACCCCCAAAAGTTTCCTTGTGTCCTTATGTAATCTGTCCCTCCTTCTGCCTGTCTCCAGGCAACCAATGATCTCCTTTTTGTCACTGTGGATGTGTCTGCATTTTCTAGTATTTTATATAAGTGGATTCATACCATATGACTCCCTTTTGTTTGCCTTCATTCACTCAGCATAATTCTTTTGAGATTGATCCATGCTGTTGCCTGTATCAACAGTTTGTTCCTTTTAACTGCTGAATAGTATTCTGTTGTGTGGATGTATGACAATTTGTTTATCCATTCACCTGCTGATGTTTGTTTTCAGTGTCTTAATGTTTTATGTACGTAAATAGTGTGTTTTTAGATACTTGAACTTGCTTAAAAATTATGTGCTTTCCCTGAACTCCTAATTACCCTGATATGGCAGGGACAATGTTGTGTCCACCTGATGCTGCTTCACATTGTTCCTTCCAAGGAACACGGAAAATAGACTTTCTCAGCCCCTTTGCTCCTAGGTAGAGCTAGTTGTGGCCAGTACAGTGTGAGCAGAGGAGATGAGTGTTATTTCCCTGTGGAGGCAGCAGGAAGCTCTGTGCAATTCCCCAATTTGTTTTTCCCCTGTGGCAGGAAGAGTGGAGGCCATGATTACCTGGTAGAACTCCTGGATGGAAACAGGTGGGGCCACCGAGTAGCAAGATGGAAGCAGCTGCCTTGGAGAGCCACTTGACCTACAGTGGACTTCACATCCGTGAGAGATGACTTCTTCTGTGATTTGGGGTTCGTTGTTACTGCAGCATAAGCCTAGCCTTTCCTGACTGACATGCTTTAGCTCAGCAAGCTCTCTTTTTTTTTTAAAGATTTTATTTATTTTTATTTTTCCCCCCAAAGCCCCAGTAGATAGTTGTATGTCATAGCTGCACATCCTTCTAGTTGCTGTATGTGGGACGTGGCCTCAGCGTGGCAGGAGAAGCGGTGCGTCGGTGCGCGCCCAGGATCTGAACCTGGGCTGCCAGCAGCGGAGCTCGCGCACTTAACCGCTAAGCCACGGGGCTGGCCCCAAACTCTCTCTTTATAGATATAACAAGGAGACGGCCCTGGTTAAATTTCTACCAAGGCTGAATGGAGTCCAAATTAATGAAGTTTTTACTATTTAGAATTGTCTAAGAAATCGACTAGCACCATACCACTAAGGACCCACTACGGACCAACTTTCCCTTTGGTGACTGGGAAAGAAATATACATATTCAGAAAGGAGCATGGGGGAAGGCAATAAAGAAGAGAAAGAAAAAAAACCATTTATTACTTTTTATCATGTACCAGCAACTCACCTACATTAACTTAATTAATTGTCACAACTCCGAGGAGATATTTATAGTCTCATTTTCACAAAGGAAAAAACTGAGACACAAAGAGGTTCCCAAGGATACACAGCTGGTAGGGAGCAGTTTTGGAATTAAAGTCTCAGTCTGCCTAACTCGCACTGCCTAACTGCTTGTCCCATCAGGTTGGGAAATGGCGAAACATGTGAGGAAAAGAGCTCCTAGCCACACCTCCCACCACCTCTTGCTACATACTAAGACCGGTTCGCAACAGGTAAAAGGTGTGTGCTCAGGCAGGAACGATCCACAGTGCAGGTGAACAGCCCTAGCGATGAACAGTTGGCCACAGCACATAGCCAAAACCCACCCAGCCCCGGACAGGCTGACACAGCCTGGTGTGGAGGGGTGGACAGAGCAGGGCCCGGAATCGGAGTTCTGGGTCTGAGACCTGTCTCTGTCCCTGGGGGTTCTGTGGCCTAAGGCAAGGTCAATTAACCTGTTCAAGCCTTGATTCCTCAAGTGTAAAGTAAGGATGATCTATAGGAAGCAGATGGAAAACCTTGAAGAGCTATATAAGTGCAGCCTCATCCCAGTCTCTCTTGACACACCCCCTGGGTGACATTTATAGGCACAACCATGCAAGGCCTGTGGTGTGGATGAGACAGGGGTGAGAGATGGTCTCCTGGCTCCCCTCAAAAAGCCATATTGGCACGATGTTGTTATTGAAGGAGAGCCTGCTTTCTGTTCTGATCACTTTTTAAGTACCCCTACCTAGTGCAAGCTTCAGGTCTCCAACTGTTATTAGTAAGAAAACACTTGTGAGAAACCTACTAGCTCAAGACCCTCTGAGACTGAGAACTGCTTCATCCCAACTCTTGTCCTCTGAAGAGGTCTGTCTCCTGGTTGGACTTCTCTCCCACAGAACATGGTCATGATAGTTGGTCTGGTGTGAAGGCCCTCACATACCGTGAGGATTTGCCCATTTCTGCATACGAGGCACTCCTTAGAGCTGGGAGGGAGCACTGTTTTTGTCATCCAACTCGTCTGCTCTGGGAGGGTCTCTAGCCCACAGTGGAGGAGCTAAGTTAAATATGTTACAATTAGCAATTAAACATATTGCCTTTACGGGCTACGGGCATCAAGCCACAGCTATATTATATAATATTAGATATGTGAAATTGTTGCCTTACTAGGTTAAAGCAGTTCAACCTACTATATTTTATCACTTGACAGAGTCCAGGAAGGAGAGTATTCTCTCGGTAACTTTTAATATTTCTTTCCCCGTTCTTCCTTGCTTTTCTTCTTTGAAAGCATTGGGTATGAGCAAAAAGATAGATGCAATAAAAATACACTCATTGAGTGAAGTTTCATCCTCTTAAACAACAAATAATACGTAATTTTTGCATATTAGATATATGGAACTCTGCTAAGAGCTGGGAGTAGGAAAAGGTGTACAACCATAGCACTTATCCATTTCTCAGGAGAAAAGACATAAAAAGAAAACAGTTAGGTGGCTTATATTAATCTGAAAAAGTTAAGAGAAACTAAAATTAAGCATCATCTCCTCCCCCTAAAACAAATCCCACTCCGAAGTATCTGTATAATAGAACTAAAGATATTTAATTATGTGATAAAGGTCCTAGTCTTTGGATTTTATTATTGGGTATTATACCTCATAGAAACAAATCACTGGTCAATTACAAATGTATTGAAGCATAAAACACTTTATTAAGACTGTGATTCATTCAAGTGTGGTTTCTGAAGATGCCTGCACCTTGATGGGTTCATTTCATTGCCTTAAACTCCATCCTCCATGGTATTCTAAGCTATGCAAGTAGTTAGCATATCCACGTACTTAATAACAAATTATTGGGTCTATTATATACTTAAGTCCTTGGCTATGACCATGTCATTAGATCCCTGGGTCCTTCATAGGAGAGGCACTTCATATAAATAGAGATAAAGCAATAAAAGTGTGTTCCTTGGCCTGCCAGTGTGTTGTACATTTACATACCCAGCCCAGGTCCCCAGTAGGCACTGGAGGGACACTGGTGTTGGTGATGGGAGTTCTCTATCAAGGGCTTTATTGATAAAGCCTCGCTGCAAGTCAGCATAAAACGATTTTGGGTACAAATAGATGACATTTTAAGAAACCCTGAGGTAGAATAAATAACAGGATAATTTTATACAAGCTGTTATAAATATCCTGGTCACAAATCCTAGGGGTAAGGAAAAGCGAGTTGATGCCGAACTCAGTTACTAAATGGAAAAGGAGAGAGAGGAACAAGGTGAAACCTTCAGCTGACAACAGGCTACAGGGAGCAAAGCTCTCACTTACCTGGTATAGATAAATGTTAATTCAATACATGAGCTTGTGGATGATCACACGCGTGTTTGGCACAGAAGCAGAGAAGCGGCCTTTGGGCTCTGCGTCCCCGGCTATGGGTTGTCACTCCCGGTGTCCAGCAGTGTTGCGAGAGCAGGCCCCCACCTCACGCTGCTTCTAATATTCTCTCTCTCCCTCCTCTTTTCTTTCCCTTCTTCCCCCACAATTTTTTAATAATTTAAAATCCCGTAACTGTTCTAAATTGAGTTCCACCATGCAGACCTCAAACTTGATCCTCATCGTTCATTTGCAAAGTTCCATAGCGCTAAGTAATACTTTCTATTAAAAAAAATTTTTTTAATAAAAACACTAGCATGCCCACCACCTAGAATGAACAGACAAATGTTAACATTTTGTCATTAAAAAATAGGGAAAAGCGGGGCCAGCCGGTGGCACAAGTGGTTAAGTGCGTGTGCTCTGCTGCGGCCACCCGGGTTCGCTGGTTCAGATCACGGGTGCGCACCCACGCACCTCTTAGCAAGCCTCGCTGTGGAGGCGTCCCATATAAAGTAGAGGAAGATGGGCACGGATGTTAGCCCAGGGCTAGTCTTCCTCAGCAAAAAGAGAAAGATTGGCAGATGTTAGCTCAGGGCCAATCTTCCTCACGAAAAAAAAAAATAGTTAAAAGCAACAGACTGAACATTACAGATAAAATGAAAGCATCCGATCCCTTCCTGCCCAAGGCATGCGTGATCAGGAACTCAGTGTGTGTCCTCCTGGTCCTTGTTTTATACTTTTCCTGCATGGATACGTATTATACACAGTGTACAGTTTCGTCATTTTCCATGAATGTACATCCTGCTGTAAGTTGCTATTTTCACTCAGCACTGAGCTCAGCCATTGAGCACAGACTTCCTTCATTCCTGGAACTGTCCTATCGTGATTTGCTGTGTGAACGTTCCCCAGTGTATTTCTTCTCAACTTGACGGCCCTTCAGATTGTCTCCAATTTGTTGATGTTTCAAACAACGCTGCAACTTCATAGAGTATGCGTGGATTCAACTGTCCTAGGTATCGCCACATCGCTCTGCAGAGTGGCTATGGATTTACTCTCCCCACAGCAGCTTGGGGGGCTCCTGTTGTCCCAGCGCCTCTCGCTTGGTTTTGTCCGACTTCTCGATTTCTGCTAATCCGGGAGCTCTGTGGGGTTTTAACTTTCCTTTCCCTGATGATTAGAGAGATTGAGCACATGCTCACCTGGGAATTCCGGCCATCCAGATAGCCTCCTATGGGCCCTGTCTGTCCCTCTCCTTTGATATTTTTCTATTGGGTTGTTTGTCTTTTTCATATTAATTTATAGTTCTCTGCACATTCTGAATATAATCCTTCATCTGTTTTATTTGTTACAAATTTCTTCTCCTAGCCTGCCATCAGTCTTGTAACACTTTTATGGTGTCTGCTGTATTACAGATGTTTTTCATTTTGATAAACTCAGATGTATCCACTTTTCATTTGAATTCTGCTTTTTTGTGTCATCTTTAAGAAATCTTTGCCTGTCCTTAAGGTTATAAAAATATTTTAAAGCTTTGCTTTTCACATATAGGTGTCCAGTCCCATCAGGATGTGTGAGGTGGAGATCTAATTTTATCTTATTTTTTCCTGAATTGTAGGGCCATTGCTAGCATATCCTAAGCCCCCAATATATCTAGGATGGTTTCTGGGCTCTTTATTCAGTATCACGTTTTGTATCTTCTTCCTACCTTTTCTACGCAGTTGATCTACACAGCTGCCAGGATATAGTAAATCTATGAAGTGGTTATTTGTTATAATTAAAATTTACATGGAAAGCTGCAAGTAATTTTTTTGGCTTAAGGAAAGAACAGTGATGAAGGTGAGGACTGCTATTCTCTTTGTGTGGAGTTTGGTAAATGTTAAATAAAACAAAGAGTTTGATTAGGAGGTTGAGGGTGGGAGAAAAGAACTCTGGTTTGTCAAGCACCTAAAATGTACCAATGTAGTTCTGGGCTTAGCTTATTAACTCATTTCATCTTTTCAATAGCACTTTGAAATGCTTTATTTTGTACTCATTTTATAGATGAGGAAATGGGAGACCCAGAGGAGTTCCATAACTTGCTCCAAGTCACAGAGTCAGTGAGCAGCACAGTTGGGGCTGACACTTGATCCTGAGTGTCTCCAAAGACCTTGACCTCTCTACTTCACAGCAAAGATGAAAGAACGTGCAGCTGGACCAGCCCATCACAGGTAGGAGAAGTCACTTCACCCCAATTCACACAACCCTTTGAGCTCGGGCTGGGATGAGACCATGACCTCTGCTGAGCCTCCGTCACTGTGTACCGTAATGATCTCATTACCTTATACCAATCCTGCAAAGTAAGATTATTATTCTACAATTGCAGATGAGGAGCCTGAGCTGCAGAGAGGGTAAGCGTTTTCCTAAAGTCACTCTGCTACTAACATGTGCTACCAGGGCTGCAGGTGGCCTATATGCCTTCGTGTACATTAGATAAAAAAGACGGCTCCTACCCCTTTCCCCACCCCTGAGGTAGACACAGCCCAGTGTAAGGGGCTTGGCTGGCAGAGTGCAGGCTGGAGCTCAGCCCTGGGATCCCCTCCCCCAGATGCCCTTGTGCAACTGCAGCCTGCAGATTGGAACATGGAGGCCCTGGTAGGGCTTGACCTAAGTTGGTCTGACTCCAAAACTTGTTCTATTTCTCCTACATCTCATTGTTTTAGACAAGTGCTTTGCAGACTTTTCTGGTTCCGGATCATTTGGTTGAGACAAAATAGAGTTCTCTATATACTCAAGTATGGTTCTGATTTTAAGATTATAAATTACTAGTAAGTGGGTCTGAGTGGTACATAAAAATAAAAGTCGATGAAAGGAGTTGCATTTTTGGATTAGCTCACAGCCACTGGACATCTCACTTTGAGAACCACTTCCTTAAAAAAAAAGTCAGACTACATTAGGTTTCTCCAAATTCCCAATAGAAATCCTAGTTGAGGAATATTCAGGAGTATTTGTTACTGACTGCATACCTGAGCAATTCCCCATTCTTTCTAGATGTGGACAATTCTCTGAGCTGTATCCACATGACAGTAGCTTATCTAGGCTCACAAACTGCAGACACACAGCTGAAATGCCGGCAGCGCCCTCAGATATCTAGACAGAGATAATTCGGATGTAGAACAGGAAGGGACTTGGAGGACCGGAATCAAATTATCCAAAAAGGAATGATAAACACAGTTGTTATAACTGTGCCAGAAGTATGATAAGCTAGAAGGAGTGCAAATGAATTTATTGAAGTTCTAGAAGAAAAAAACTGGATTCCACGTGTCCTAAATCCAGATATTGTTTCAAAAGACCATGTTTAATAGCTGAATGAAGCAAAGAACAAAATAATGCCCTTCGGGGAGAAATAGAGAAGCTAAAACCAATAACTACCTAGTCTACCTTTATGACTTTTCCTGACTGAGCAGCTCTTGGCTCAAACTTAATCGAGTTAAGACGTTCGCTACCACGTTGGCTTTTTACCTGGACTCATGTCAGCCTCCTTAGCTAATTTCTTCAGTTCAGTACCTGTCCTTCAGGCAACGCTTTAATGAAAAAGGCAGCAAAACGACAAGCTTTGCTTTACCCTTCTGGGCAAAGAAGCGACAATTACATTTGCTTTTTGGAGAAGGGATTGTCTCCTATTTTTTCTACGGTCCGCACTGTGGCCAAGAGGAAAGTGTGCAGCATCTGAGTTTGGCGGTTCAGATGTTCTGCGACACCAAATTCAGTCCTCAAGGATGCCTTTCTATTTGGACTGAGAGCCACTGATTTCTTTCTCAGGAATAAATGGCCCCTTTTCTGGTTCTCTGTTTGCTGCTCCTGGTTTTCCTCTGGTTGAATTTTCCAACTCGGTCTGTGTCCCAGCTGTGTTCCCAACAATACCTCCACTTGATGGGACTTGGCGCTGGTTTCTTTTAGTCACTGGTGTGTTATGAATCAAGCTTGTAAAAGCCGCTTCCTTGGAAATTGTTAACACGGTCTCATTCCACAGGCAAAACTTTGCAGCCCTTTGAGATCCTCATCTGTAGTAAAGCAACCTCGAGTTCCAAACTGGCTTTTATAGAAGAGCCTGGAATTAGTTCCCAGCAATGAGTGCTAAAATTTGTCATTTCTATTAGCCAGGAGAGATGAAAAAATATTTCTTCTTTTAGCTTGCCCCTTCCCCTGAACCCCAGACTCACCAAAGGTAAAAAAAGAAGAAAATCTAACTCATCTCAATTAATGTGGGCAACTAGCAGTTTTAATGTTTTGACTAAAGAAATCCTCCCATTAAATAGTAAACAGGCCAAATAAGGAAATGATTCATCTTGCCAAGTTCACTCACCACAATTTTGTTGGCAAGGCTTATCTGACATGGAATAATAGAATTTCAATATTGGAAGAGATTTGAAAAGTCATGGAGTCCAACCATCCAATGGATGCTCGAATGTCCTCTGTGCACCAGTGGCTCTGGAACCTGGCTGCACATCAGAATAACTGAAGTCACTCGTTCAAAATAAAAATCATTTGGCCTCACCCCTGCGAGATTCTTATTCAGTAGGCCTGAGGTGGACCTGTTTATTTTGAATAATACCCAGGTGATCCTGATGCAGCCACTCCACAGAACAGTGTTCCAGAACCACCACAGTGTTGCTGTGTCTGGGGGCTCAGCCAAGTGTCAAAAGCCTTCGCTCAGTCTTCTCCAGCACCTGACCCTCCCTGCCTTCCAAAGTAGCCGAGTTTGGGCAGCTCTGACTGTTGGAAAATTCTTCCTCAGTCTCAGTAGAGATATTTCTCCTTACAGCTTCTTCCAGCTGACTCTACCCCTGCCCCTTGGAGCTACACAGAGCCCATCTGACCACTGGGGATCCCTCAGATATTTGAAGATGGTGCTCACGGTCTCTCCTGAGGTCTCTTCTCCAAACTGAACACCTCCACTCCTGTAACAGGTTCCTGTGTCCCGACCTTCTCCCCAGTGGGTTTCCTCTCCTGAGGGCGGACCTACCTCTAGGCTTAGAATTCAGTCAACCTAAATTGTAATACAAGCTCTTCCCCTCACTGGCTGAGGGGTTTGGCGTGTCATATTTAGCCCTTGTGAACCTGAACTTAGTCATCTGTAAAGTGGAGATGATACAAGTGATTGCACAGGGTGGTTGGGGGACCAGTACAGAGCCTGTCACACAGCGGGTCCCAAAGGCAGTCCCCTTCCACCTCCTGGGTTGTCCATCTTTCTCTTGGAGTGGAATGTTTAAACAAGCTCCAGTCAAATAGAAATGTAATGTGAGCGACAGATGTAATTTTTCACATACGTGATTTTAAACGTCCTGATAATCACATTAAAAGACTAAACAGAAACAGATGACACTCATTTTAGTAATATAGCCTATTTAACCCAATTTAAAATGTCATTTCAACGTGCAATCGATAATGAGATATTTTACAACTTTTTTCCACCCTGAATCTTTAAAATCTGGTGTGTATTTTACTCTTACCATACATCTCCATTCAGAGTATCCTCATTTCCAGTGCTCGAGAGTGACAGGTGCATTGGATGGCACGGGTTTAAAAATATATCTGTTCCCAAACTGTGCCTGGAGCCCTTCTGCTCTCAGGAACGTCGCTCCTTCTCCTGCCCTTGGAAAGTTGTTCTATCTCTGAGGATTAATCTCGGGTCAACAGCACAGTTCTTCTCATGCATCTGTTTTTAAATCCTGAGCGATTAATTCGGTTATTCAGCACTCCCTTGTCTAGCACCAGTATAGGCAAGAAACTGGGGGAACACAGGTTCCTGCCCTCAGGGAGTTTGAATCGAGTTAAGATATAAACCCATAGAACTATAAAATCAAGGCAGAATTACTATGTACATAAAACACAAATATATTGAGGAGACATTCTATTGTCTTAACTACTGACAATAGACTTCCTCCTGGAGGTTATCTGCGATGCTGTGTGTAGACTCCTCCCTTCACCCACGTTCCCAGATCGCTAGCCTACCACACTCACAGCTATCTTATGTGAATCAATTTTGTCTTTGGCTAGGTGGGGCTTGGGGGTCTCCAAAGAGGTGGCCAGGAGGATGCAGCGCCAACAGAGCCAGCGTGTGCTACGAGGGAGGAGCCAGAGGAAGAGGGGATGGTGAGCATCCCACGTCCCCACTCCTGCCCAAGACAGGTGCAGAGCAGAAAACTCCCGGAAGGCCTTAGGATTTCGGGAGGCATGGGACAAGGATTAAGCTGATCACGCCTAGGCCAGTGGTCCTCAAACTATGCTGTACGTTAGACTCACTTGGGAAGCTTATAGAAATCCCAACGTCCCGATGGCACCCCAAATTAATTAAGTCAGAATCGCTAGAGTGGGAGCCAGACGTCAATATGTTTTAAAACTCCCCAAGGGAGTCCAGTGCAGCTAAAGTTGAGGACTGCTGATCTTGAGAGGTGCTTCTCAAACCTTAACGTCTATACAAAGCATCTGGGAACCTTGATAAAAGGCAGAATCTGATTCAGCAGATCTGGGGTGGGGCTAAGATTCTGCGTTTCTAACAAGCTCCCAGGTGATACCTATGCTGCTGGTCTAGAAAGTCGCAGGATCTAGATTTCAGGGGGCCGGGAGACCCTGCTTATCATCGGGTTACGTGATGTTCTCAGGCTTCAGAGCTGGGAAGTTGACTTCCAGCTGGAGGATAAGAGCCAGCCTAGGGGGAGGAAACAGTACAGCTGCGGCCTGAAGGACAGGTGGGATTTCAAAGGGTGAGAGGGCAGGAGTGCATTTCAACAGGAAAACAATCATATCTTGTCCTCACAGAGAGTCCCAAAAAAGGCATGTATCTGGGAAAAACGTTTCCCTGTGAAGGGTAGAAGCTGGAAAGGCAACCAGAGAAAGCTCTGAGCTAATACAGAAGGTGTGGAACTCGGGCGTAAGTTGTCTGGAAAGCCTGGGAGGTTTTGACTTAAAGTGCAGCTTTCTGGAAACATCTAGTGACTTATCTGTGCAACTAAATATCTAAAGATAGAAATCCACCCAGGCAGTTATGCAGTGAGGGCTTTGCAAACAAAGGACGTTTGGATGTGAAAATAGATTAAATAAGTAGAGACAGATGGGTTTTGAAAAACACTGACGTTCTGACTTCAGCTAATGCTCCCAGGGAGGGCTGGAGGAGAAAATGACAAACTCAAAGTAGCAAAAATCCTGAACACCTACTTTTCTTGGAAAGAAAAATGTCAGTTCCCCTCTCTTATCTCCCCCGTTATACTATCACCATATACCAGATCCCAAATCCATAGCTAATGTGTCCAAGCAATTTGGCAGGCTCCTGAATTAAAGCCAAATATCTTGTTTTATTTTCTCCTAAGTCCTCTGAATATCAACGTCCCTGCCTTCAAGGCTTTGAGCGCCTTAGGATTAGAACATGTCATCTTGTTCCTGATCCATGCTGGCTGCCCTCTCTCATCCAAACAAATCCTGAGCACACAAGCTACGCCCCGGGTCCCTCCTCCTGGCCCTCCTGAAATTGTAAGGCAGGTGTTGGCTTTCTATAAAGCTGCTCCGGTTAAGCCTTGACACACACAGCTTACCTCCCACTCTGCCCCACAGTTGTTTACGCTTGATTCATATACAACATAAACTCTTAGTCTTTGACTTTGCAGGTCCTTTGGGTGGCAATCGTCTGAACCCCACCCCCAAGTTTGGGGCGTTTCCCACTGTATGTGTCTGAGAGTAAGTAGAGCCCACCTCCCATCACAGAAGCCAAGAAAGGGCAGATTCTACCTGCATTCCCGCCCCAACCGTGAGTTTGTTGACACGTGGCTTGGTTTGGCAAATCAGATGCTCCCACTGAAGATCTTGAATCTCAAGGTGGGACACAAGCAGAGAGAGGAAAATAGCCTTTCAAAAAATTCCTTTTCTGCTTAAGTCAATCAGAGGCGGTTTCCATTGCTTACAAGGTCAAGAGTTCAAGGTTGTGCTAGGGAGGCAGGCAGGGATACAGTCCCCAAGTCTGTGGTTGGGAAATCTATACTGCTCTATGCCTCCTCTGAGATCCCATGCTAGGGTCACCAACCAGCCGGGTTTTCCTGGGACCGAGGGGCTTCCCAGGTTGTGAGACTCTAAGAGCTAAAACTGGGACGTGCTGGACAAACCTGGGTGGTTGGTCAGCCTAGTCTGACCACTGTGGACTTAAAAGAGTTTTGGTGTTCCAGTTGAATCCAGCAAGTAACTGAGGATTCGTCAGTATACCCTGGAGAAATAAGGGCCCCTGGGATGCCCATCCCAGAGAAGGCCTTCTGAAATCAGAGGCTCTCTGGGGGAAAGGCTCAGTGATTTTATGAGAGTGACTTGTTAAAAATATTTTGATATGAGCAGAGGTGGATTTACCAGGAAGCTACTGAAGTTTGAGCTTCAGATGCCTTCATTTGCCTTGGGAGACCCTGGAGGGGGCCCAATGAATATTCACAGGATCATTTTTTTTTAATTTTACAAAAGTAAGATTTTTTTTTACTGCAGTAGGTTAAGATGTCTGTCTCATTCCTTTCTGACTTCCCCTCCTGTCAAGTGGTGGGTGTTGGAGTGTCCAAGGGCATTTTGGGAAATTCTGCTATGGGGATATTAAGCTTGGAATACATTTAACTTGAGTTTAATGGGATGTATTTATGTAGTCACAGTTACTTCCCTGTATAGTTCAGCTGTTGCTGGCTGAGCTGGTGTGGAAAATGTACATACCCAACCTTGAGTGTTTTATCTGATGTTGCACAAAGGTGCATCTTTTACACCCAGGGAAGAAGTGTTGAATTATCCGTAACTTCAAAGCCTGAGAGTGGGCGTGGGGAGGGGGTAAATGGAAAGCTCTGAAAAGGATGGAGACTGCTTTGAAAAGACAAGTGTGGCTCTCTCATGAAAGAGAGTGGGAGCAGCCATTTCTATCTACACAAAGAGGAGCTTTGGGGAGCAGACACATCCCTGTCTTGGATGCCTTTATTTTGGACTTGAATTGGTCGAACTTGAAACTGCCTTTTAGTTGGGAGATACAGCAAGTTTTGTCACTTGACTAGGTGCCTCCAGAAACTCAAAGGTGGGTTTGGAAGCAATTAACTGCTTTTCCAATTGTTTCTTTTCCTTTTGTATGTTAAGGAGATGTAACCACCAGCCATCCTGAAACTGACCAAGCCTCACCCCAAGAGCTATGCCCATGACCTTTGCCTTATTTTTAATGCAAAGATCTCTCCAGGAGGAGCTTAGCCCTCATTATGAGGAAGCATGTTTTCCAACTGAGCCTGTGCAAGCAAATACCTGCCTCTCCCTTTTGAATATTCATTACCCAACCAAAATAAAAGTTCCTGCTTCCCTTTGTTCAGGGACGCCATGACTTTGGAAATGATTCCTCATGGACTCCTATTTGCTGCAAATACATTTTATCTTACTTCGTGAGACAACTTCCCCTGGTGTAGAGTCTTATTTCACTCACCAAGAGGCGAGCCCACTTGGTTCAGTAACAGTTTGGGAGCTGGAGAGTATAATAGATGCCAGTTACATGTGAGACAAAAGTTTAAGGAGGAGTGTACATCATAAGGTGCTGGATTTATGATGCCAGAAATTATATTAGGAGTGAGAGCATGTTGCAGTGAAGAAGGAGTGCCCTCCCAGGGTGAGAGCAGGCTTCTAGCACCAAGCACTGCTAATAAAAACAGCACTTATCACATTTTTGTTTTTTGGTACCTGGGAATTCCTCAAGGACAAAGTTTTACTGATGATGTTTGTATCAGCAGCACCTGGCGGAGTGCCTGGACACCCCCCCCCCCCAAAAGTAGGCTCTCAAGAAATGTTTGTTGAATTTCATTAAAATATCACGCAGGGTCTATGACGGCTATGACACCCAGAGCCCTGCTACTTAACAAGGTTCATAACAATAAGGTGCTCCTAGAATAAAAGGCTTATGTAGAAAGCCAGCTGAGAGGATCCTGGGACCACACATCCTTTCCCCTCCACTCCCAGTGTCAGGGAATGTGGACAACTCTCTGTAGCTGAGGCTGGGGGCTCTGTGGTAGCAATAGAGGTGGGTGTAGCAGGACTTGCTGCTCCCTGTGTAGAAGCCGAAAGAAGAGAGAAAAGTATTGCAGGGAGGGCAAGCAAGAGGGAAAAGACAACAATTGCACTGAAATTAAATCCATGTATATCATCACATTTGTGCATTTAAGTAAAATTATACATAAAGAAGTTTACACAAACCAATTTTAAAAAGCTCTTAGAGCAGTGATCTTTAGATGGGTAGGTAGCAACACCCTGGTACCAAGAACCCCTCCTGGGTGTGCTGCCCAGTTTAATCGATATATAAAAACAATTTGGGCTACAGCTGAGAACAGACGCTATTATGATGATGCTCTTCCAGAAGGAACATTGAGCAGGGAGGGTCAGAAGATGGGGTCTAGAGCTGGAGCATACCTTACTTTAAGCAAGAAGAGGTGTAGCATAATGCCAACCTGAAAACAAAGAATAGAGTTGACTAGAATTGGAGAGGCTTTGCCTGGTGCATATGTAAGAAGGCATCACAAGTGAAGTGGGATGTTCCGGAGGGCCACCAAGGGGTAATTATGGGTGCAATTAAACCCACTGAAGAATGCTGTGAGATAGGACATCACCCCCGACAGTTGAGGACTCTCGGGATACATTCTTATTGTTTCATTCAAGTCAACTTTATAACTTTCTTGGCTTCCCTGGAGTTTTTTGTTACTTTTTCATTTTTTCCTTTTTCTAACTCTTATTTTTGAAATAATCTCAAATTTACAGAAAAGTTGCAAGAAGAGTACCCAGATTCACCCGTTGTTAGTGTTTTGCCACATTTGCAGTATCATTCTATGTACACACATACTTTTTTCTGAATTATTTGAGAGTAAGTGGCAGACATCATGTCCCCTTTACTCCTAAATACTTCCACACTTATGTCCTGAGAACGGGACATTCTTTTACATAACTATGTTACAATGATCAAAATTAGGAAATTTAATATGAATGCATAGTATCCTCAGATATACATTTTGTACTCAAATTTTGCCTATTTTCCCAGTATATCCTTTATACTTAGCAGCACTGTCCAATGGAACTTGCCACGATGATGGAAAAGGCTGATGAGCACTTTTACTGTGACTGAGAAAGTCAGTTTTTAATTTAATTTTCATTTAAATAGCCACGTGTCCCAGTGGTTAGTGGTTAACATGGTGAACAGCCTCAGCTTTATATCAGACTCCCACCACCTTTGTTCCATCTTCCTAGGTTTTAAACAATTTGGAAACTTGGAGCGCTGTCAAGAGGTCACAGCCTGGGAACCCACCAGCTAAGACTGTGCTTTGTTTAGTGGGCAAGGTGTTTTCCTAAAAAGAAGCTGACTGAGTGGCCTGATGGGCTTGTGCGATTCCCCTCAGAAACACAGGCCCATGTTCCGGAGGTGTGTGCGTGTGGGTGTGTTTTTTTTTTTAATGAACTTGTTATTTTAAGTCAGTTTTAGATTTATAGAATTATTGTGACAAGAGTACAGAGAGTTCCCATATACCCAGCACCAATGTCCTCTCAACATTTTACATTAGTAAGGTGCATGTGTTACAATTGATGAATCAATATTGATACATTATTATTAACTAAAGTCCATATTTGATTCAAATTTCCTTCATTTTTACTTCACGTCCTTTTCCCGCCCCAGGATTCCCACCACATTAGTACATTTAGTCATCCTGTCTTCTTAGGCTCCTCTTTGCTGTGACTTTCTCAAACCTCCTTTGTTTTGGTGATTTCGACAGTTTTCAGCAGTGCTGGCCAGGTGTTTTGTAGGATGTCACTCAATTAGGATTTGTCTGATGTTTTCCTCATGATTGGACGGGGGTTGTGTGTTTTGGGGATGAAGACCATGCAGGTGAAGTGCCATTTCCATCACATCATATCAAGGGACGTATTAGCAACATGGCATCACTTGTCATGGAGATTCCTGGCTGAGGTAGTGTTAAGTTCTCCACTGTAGAGTTACTTCCCCCCTTTCCGTATTGTACTTTCCGTATTTGGAAGGAAGTCACTATGTGCAGGCCACACGTAAGGAGTAGAAAGTTTTGCTCCACACCTTGAGGGCAGAGTATTTACATAAAATATTTGGAATGCTTCCTCGTGAGAGATTTGCTATATTCTCCAATTTATTTATTTATTGAGTCGTTTATAGCAGTGTAGATTCATGGGTATTTATTTTATATTTTGGCTTGTAATCTAATACTACTTTATTTTGTTGCTCAAATTATTCCATCTTTGGCTATTGGGGTCTCTTTCAGTTGGCCCCGGTGTCCCTTTGACACATCCCCATCATTGTGGGATTGTTTTTGTTTTTTGTTTTAACGTTTCCTTTCTGGCATTCAAGATGCTCCAAGCTCATCTTGTGTATTTCCTGCCCCAGTGCTAGAATCAGCCATTTCTTCAAGGGGCTCTTGTTCCTTTTATTGGAGAATGGTGTTAGAAACAAAGATTTGGGCACTAGGTGCGCTTTTTGCAACTGGGGTGTTTTTGCTTCTAGGCCCCCTCAGCTGACAGAGCAAGGAAATGTATATATACTAACCTGTATATAAACACATATCTCTATTTCTGTATGGAACTATCTGTATCTATACTAAGCTAAATATGAGTTCATGCTGATGTTTCCAACTCTAATCCATTACCACATGGATTATTCCAATCTCCCACTCCTACAGTGGCTCCCTCCATCCACCGTCCATTTATTTAATTGTTCAATTCCAGTATCCATGTGTAGCAATGTCAGAATTGTTAACCCATATCCCCAGAGAAACAACTTTATTGACTAGAAGCCAGTGCTTATGTATAGTTTCTTCTGTCTTTAGTCTTACAGACTCCACTCATTTCCAAAGTTACTTGGGTCAGCACTTTTTCTCCACCCTTTTGGTGAGGTTTTTCGTATATTTTCAATACAGCTTGTTTTGCCACATTCTGCATTCCATCCTGGGATTTTTCCCAACCTCCTAAATGATTTTTTGGGGTTTGCAGCACACATTAAGTTTCACTCTTTGTGCTGTCAAGTTCTGTGGGTTTTGACAAATGCGGTGTCATGTGTCCACCATTACAGTATCATACAGAATGATTTCAGTGTCCCTGACATCCCCTGTGCTCCACCCATTCAATACTCCTTCCTTCTCCCTGATCCCTGGCAACCACTGATCTTTTTACTGTCTCTATTTTTGCCTTTTCCCCGAGTTTCATATAATTGGAATCATATGCTAGGTTGCCTTTTCAGACTGGCTTCTTTCACTCAGCAATACATATTTAAGATTCATCCATGTCTTTCTGTGGCTTGATAGCTCATTTCTTTTTATCACTGAATAGTATTCCGTTGTATGGATGTACCACAATTTATTCATCTATTTACCTACTGAAGAACATCTTGGTTGTTTCCAATTCTTGGTGGTTATGAATAAAGCTTCTATAAACACTCACATGCAGATTGTTATGTGGACATCAGCTTTCGAATCAGTTGGGTAAATACTTAGAAACACGATTACTGGATCAGATGGTAAGCCTATCTTTAGCTTTGTAAGAAACTGCCATTGTCTTCCAACGTGACTGTACCACGTTGCACGCCTGCCCGTAATGCGTGAGAGTTCCTGTGGTTCCACATCCTCCCCAGCAAATGGTATTGTCAGTTTGGGATTTTAGTCATTCTAATAGGTGTGTAGTGGTAATTCATTGTTTTAATTGGAGTAATTTTTTAAATGTGACACTCTATGCCAAAAAAATGAGATGGCTTATGATATTAAACTACACAGAAATAGGATATAAAAATAACAAGAAAACAAATTAAGTAAAATGATCAGAAAATGGGCATTGTGGGCCGGCCCCATGGCTTAGCGGTTAAGTGCGCGCGCTCCGCTGCTGGTGGCCCGGGTTCGGATCCCGGGCGCGCACCGACGCACCGCTTCTCTGTCCATGCTGAGGCCGTGTCCCACATGCAGCAACTAGAAGGATGTGCAGCTATGACATACAACTATCTACTGGGGCTTTGGGGGGGGGAATAAATAAATAAAATCTTAAAAAAAAAAAAGAAAATGGGCATTGCTAGATAGCTGTAGTAGTTTATTATTACACTTCTATATTAAATTTAATTTTATGTTGCAAACCCAGTTTCTTTTATACTTGAAAAGGAAGCATACAAGATTACTTGGAGAGACAGAATTTTTCCTGGCTCCAAATTTAAGTTGAAATTTATCTTGTGAACTTGGAACTAATAGGCATTGGCTATCATAAAAGACGGCGTTGTCAGCCAGTTTTACAAGTGTAGCAACATGCTTCAAGCAGAAGTTCCTTGTCTGCCTTCCATAGAAGCTGCCCTCCATCAGCCACCTCTTCTTTCTAAGAGTTATGATTTGCTGAAATCCGTGACTGAGAGCATCAGTGTGTCTTTCTCTAAAGAATTTTGGAAGAGGCATGATGCTCTGGATATATTAAGTCCTAATAAACACTTGTGAATTAAACTGAATGAAGATGGTGTAGACACCATCCTACTTGGTGATGTGAGGTTGGCCTGTCTGGTTTCTCCCAGTGGTTCCCAAATCTGTGATGATTCTCTTGTAGTGACCAGTCTGAGAATAAAAACCTTACCCATGGCAACCCCAGCAAGTTATCTCCATTCTAGCTCTAACTTGGAATTTCTTACTTTTCATTTTGCTATTCTTTGGAGAAGAGTCTGACTTTCAATGCATTTTCTTAAAGTGTATCTCCATTGGATAGAGACTCCCGCGTGTGAAGGAATCTCTGAAACTGAGATACCCTCTCTCTGGTTTTGTTTTGTGATGGCCGTGTGTACAAGAGTTATCGCTAAGCAGTTGCTGTTCACCTCACAGTGGTGGAACGGAGCCAGGTGTTTGAAATGAGTAAGGGCGGCGAGGCATAACTCCTTTACCTGGAGTTGAAAGCAGCAAAAAGTTTCTTGATAATATTTCAAGTTAATTTTCCACAGTCTCACTTGAAGATGGAGCAGTGGAAGGAAATGCTGTGGGCTGACAGCCTAGCTGTCTATCTCAGCTGTGCGATGGAGAGAAGCAGTGAACGAATACGGCTACGTGCCCTCTTTTTATAAAGCCGCTGTGCAGAGTGCACTGTCAAAAAAAAAAAAGAACAAAGAGTGTCAGTGGCTATTTAGACAGAAAGACAATAATGCTCTTTCTAGAGTGTCCATTTATGCCAATTTGCTCTGAAACTTTCTGAAGCTAACGAGATAGTAAATGTATTTTGTTGAGGGAAGAAGCTGATTAGTCTTTGGTTTGATTTTTAATGTAATTGGCAGGGAAAATTACACAGCTTAAATTTTGGAAGTAACTTTCATTCAGAGGCCTGTGGAAACATGTTTGGACTCATGAAGGACATGCAGACCTGTGCCCGCTTGGGTGGGAACTTAACAGCAGTTTTGAAGCATAACTTCTCCTCTGGATTGGGTCATCACATGACCTTTCCTGGTGTTCATAGCGAGCCCTTCACCCCTCATGCAGATGCCTGGACATTTTGTTTTCCACACACGACTATCATAGCTTTCAAAGGCAGTTCTCATTCTTGGAAGGGTTTTTGAACTTGGGGCTTTCCAGATAACCTTTTACACATGATTTAGCCAGTAATCAATAATTAACCTATATCAGACCTATAGATAGCCAGTACGGAATTATTTGTTATGTGACACACAGATCATGGTCTGCTTGATATAGGGTATTTAGTCTTATGAAACCAGAAGATCTTTGAAATTGATAAGAGTTGTTTTTATAAACAGCACTAAACTAAATCCTTTTGTTCCCCTTTGCAAGGGGGGACAGTTTAAAGAGTCCAAGCTTGGGTCAACCTGGGTGGGCTTGTAAAGACAACTCTGTGAGCTTAAAAAGTAGTTTCACGTTAGTTTCTAAATATTCTCAGGCCAAATTTGGAAGACTATTGTATAAGCTCATTTATTTTTATGTGTAAAATTCCCACTTGTGTGGGATGCTAGCTACCTAACCCAAACATAGGGAGGCTAAATATTCCCCAAGTTCCTGTCATGCCCTGTAAAATAGAGCTAGATATGTAGTTTGTTGTATGACAGATGAACCAGGTAAAAATAGACAATGCATCTGTGAGAAAGTGAAAATGCTGTCTCATTAGTGATCGTATCTGCACATCAGAAGGAGTGATTGTAACTACAGTGATGATGGTTGTCACAGAGGATAAAGTTCAAGGGGAAACAAGCAGTGCTTCACATTCAACTAAGTCTTGAAATGGTTAAACAAATGGGAGAAAAACAGGAAAAGAGGTTCAACTCTTGCCTGAGAATGTAGGAGTAGATAGAGGCACAGTCAAATGCACTCTGGGGCCAAGCATAAATGTGTGAGGTAACACAGCATAAGAAATTAGGATTTAGAATGAACTAAAGAGTGAAAGCCTGCCAAAAAGTAGTCAAATTTAAAAACAAAATCCACTACCCAAGACTTCTCTACTGAGTGGGTTTGGCCCACAAGTGACCCATTGAGACCTTGGGAATAGAGGAATAAAGACAGTAAGTCAAATGGTCAGGGCAGCCATAAGGAGTTCTGTGTTCAAATCCTGGTTCCACCACTCACTGGCTGAGTGACCCACGGCAAACGACTTCTCTAAGTCTCAGTTTCCTATCTGTGAATTGGAGCCAATACTGATACTCACATCGCAGAGTTGTTGGGAGGATTAAATGAGATAATATACATAAAGTATTCAGATTAATAAATGTCAACAACAAAAACAAACTTAGTTTGTGATATGAAAAAAAGGAAACTTAATTTTACTCCCTAGTAAAATTCTTGCAGCAGATTGAAAATGAATTTTTTAAAAATATACTGAAAACCTCCTCCTCAGATGGATGACCTTGAGGCCATGACGTAGAGTTGGGAGGTGGGGTATGTACCCACCAGGAGTAAACAGGCAAAGCTTTCCTTCCTTGCTCTCAGAAGGGAAGAAAACTTGGAGGCATCTTTCAATTGTTTAGTTAGGTTCAAACCCAGGCCTGTGGGTTCACACGAACAAGTCTCCGGCCTAATTAGCCGAACTCAGTCCTGGCTGGTGCTGCATCAAATCACTTACAGATGGCCTGGAAACAAGAGGATAGTTTGCTCAGTGACAGACAAAAATTGTGAAGGCTTTGTTCTAATATTCCTTAAAGTGAGGTTCAGCTAAAATAGACATCAATAACAGCGATTTCTATCAGAAATAAACCTTTAGACATTGTTGAGGCAAGTAACTTAGGTGATGTTTTGAGTCCCTAAATGATTGTATTTTTTGTGTGTGTGTATGAGGAAGATCAGCCCTGAGCTTACATCTGATGTTGATCCTCCTCTTTTCTTTTTTGTCGAGGAAGAATGGCCCTGAGCTAACATCTGTGCCCATCTTCCTCTACTTTATATGGGACGCTGCGACAGCATGGCGTGACAAGTGGTGCATCGGTGTGCACCTGGGATCCGAACTCGCGAACCCCTGGGTCGAAGAAGTGAAGCGCACGCACTTAACCGCTTGTACCACCAGGCCAGGCCCTAAATGATTGTATTTTTATTGTTTTTAAACAATGATTTCTGGAGAATGGTAAACATGTCCCTAAATTAGGAGGCAATTTTACCTAAAAAGTTGATACACTGTATTGTGGGTTAAATAGTGTGCCCCAAAGAGATATATTCAAGTCCTAACCCCTAGTGCCTGTGAATGTGACCTTATTTGGAAGCAGGGTCTTTGCAGATGTAATCAAATTAAGATACTGGAGTAGAGTGGACCCTAATCCAATATGACTGGCGTCCTATAAGTAGAAGAGAAGAGAGACAGACACGTGGGAGAATGCCATATGACGACAGAGGCAGAGATTGGAGTGTCTGTATATAAGCCAAGGAACACAAAGGAATGCCAGCAATTCCAGAAACTAAGAGAAAGGCATGGATCAGATTCTCCTCTAGAGCCTTCAGAGCAAGCATGGCCCTGCCTACACCTTGATTTGGGGCTTCTCGCCTCTAGAACTGTGAGAGAATAAATTAATGTTTAAAGCCACCAGCTTGTGTTTCTTTGGTATAGCAGCCCTAGGACACTAAAACATACTGTGTTGAGATTATTTTTAAGAGAGAAATTTTAAGGAATTTGTTCATATGACTGTAGGGCCTGGCAAGTCCAAAGTCTGTAGGGCAGGCTGGCAATTCAGGTAAGAGTCGATGTTGCAGTCTTGAGGCTGCAATCTGTGAAGCAGGCCGGTAGGCTGGAAACTCAGGTGGGATTTCTTTTTTTTTTTTTTTTTAAATAATTTTTATTTATTTATTTATTTTCCCCCCAAAGCCCCAGTAGATAGTTGTATGTCATAGCTGCACATCCTTCTAGTTGCTGTATGTGGGAGACGGCCTCAGCATGGCCGGAGAAGCGGTGTGTTGGTGCGCGCCCGGGATCCGAACCCGGGCAGCCAGCAGCGGAGCGCGCGCACCCAACCGCTAAGCCACCGGGCCGGCCCTCAGGCGGGATTTCTATATTACAGTCTTGAGGCAGAATTCTTTCCAGGAAACCTCAGGTTTTGCTCTTAAGGCCTTCACCTGATTCGATGAGGTCCACCCACACTTTGGAGGGTAATCTGCTTTACTCAAAGTCTACTTCGAGTTAGTCACATCTACAAATTCCTTCACAGCAACATCTAGACTAGCATTTGACCAAACAGCCGGATACCACAGCCTAGCCAAGTTGACACATAAAATTAACCATCTCTCTCACACATACACACACTTCATGTGCCCTGGCTGCCTGGACTTTCTCTCAGTCTCTGGCACCTCAGGGCCTTTTCTCATTCCCTTTGCCTGCAAGGCTTTTCCCCTCTCTATTCACCTGGTGTCTCAGCTTAAGAATCATACTCCTGGAAAAGCCCTCTCTGATTCTTCCAACTTAGGATCCGCCGTAGGACCCTACCCAGCTTCCTGTATTTTTCTTTCCCAACCTTTGTATAATTAAAAAAAAAAAAATCTATGTAATTAATTGTTGTGTGTTCTCCCTGTTGGACTGGAAGCTTCTCACGGAATCCCTAGTGTTCCCACAGTGCCAGGTACACAGTAGGTGCTCGTGAAGACCCTGTTGACTCTAACTGACAGAGAACTGGAAGGGTTCCCAGAGCGCTTTTGTACAGGTGAGGAATCTGAGGCCCAGAGAGGTTAAGAAATCTCAGTAAGGTCAAACAGCAGGATTTAGACCCAAGTCTTCCGATACCCAGTCAGGTATTCTTCTCTCTGCACCTGTGGCTTCCAGTCTCAACCCCAAACATCTCATGCTGAGCTAGCTGACTTATTCTGTCTTATTAAGGAAGTCAGAGAGCCTCTCTGACTGTCAGTTTCCAAATGTGCAAATGAAATCCATGTGAGGCGGGAGCTTCTCCTCACTAGTTAATATGGAAGGACCTATGGATTGAAGGTAGATACCAAGAGCAACCATCTCGTGCCTGCATATCCCCGACTCCTTCCTGTCTGTCTCTGGGTTTTACAAGAAACTTTTGAGAATAGATAATAACAAAGGCAACTGTGTATTAAACACCTACTGTGTCCCAAACACTACGGTGTGATTTGGGAACATCTCATTTAAGCTTCACCTTCTATACTAGTATTAGCCCCGTTCTAGACATGGGGAAACTGAAACATGGAGAATTGAACTTACTTGATTAAATCTTCCAGCCAGGTGATGGCAGATGTAGGATTTCAGCCTCAACAGTGAGGATGCAAAGCCCGTATTTTACATCGCTCTGCCTTAGGAGAGATGAGACTTGAATGGGTGTGGAGCAGCACTGTCCAATAAAACAAAATGTGAACCACAGAAATGTGAGCCACGTCTGTAATTTTAACTTTTCTAGTAGCCGCATTTTAAAAAGGAAAGAAAAATGAAATTATTCTTAATATTTTATTTAACCTAGTACTTCTAAAAATTTATCATGTCAACATGTTTATCAATATAAATAATTATGAGATAGTTTATATTGTTTTTTTTTCATACTAAGTCTTTGAAATTTGGTGAGTATTTTAGACATCTCATCTTGGACTAGCCACATTCCAAGTGCTCAACAGTACTCGTGGCTAACGGCTACCGTATTGTACAGCTCAGGTCTGAAGTATCTCTCACTGTCACCCTTAGTCACCCAAAGAGCCAGGCTGCTCTTATTTCCTACCCACAATAAACTCCCCACTGTCCCAACCAGGAGCAGCCAAGCTCCCCCCTACCCCTGCTTTAGGATGCCAATCAGTTATTGGAATGCCTAGGCCTTCCTCTCGACTCAGCCTTGGGGGGCAGGGGCTTATCACCAGCCTCATAACCTCATAACATAATCTTTTGCCCCATGGACAAAACCCCGGATCCACAGTCCCTCCCATCTAGACTGGGATCTTGGTTTGCCCCTGGCTGGGCTGCCAGTTCTGTGGGCTCACCCAGAGCCTCTCACTCCCTCTGCCTGGAGTGAGTCCAGCGTGGTGAGTCAGGCCATGAGTTATGAGTAACTCTGAAGGCCCTGGAACAATTGTCTTCCTGACTAGCTTTTGAATCACCTGATCCTCTCTGGGATCAGATCAAGTTGGGAAAATTGGTTCTGCCCAACCAACCAGGGCTCCTTGCCAGGATTTCTCATCTGGTCCCTCCTTTCCTTCTTGGCCCCCAGACAATCCACTGTTGGCAGAGGGAGCTTGAATTTTCTGGAATTGCTTTTGCAGGGAATTTGGCATAAGCTAAGCAGCCCCTTCACGTGGCTTCCATTCTCTCAAGGTTTAGTTCATTGGTTTGTTGTTTTTTCCCCCCTTTCTCTTTCATTTAAAAAAGCCCTAACTGTTAAAAGACAGGATAACTCAGGAAGCTGGAGAGTGGTTTAAATAGAATGAAAAATCAAAAGGAGATTCTGGTTGTAGTGTGTTGTCAACTTCTCACTTGACTGAAACCAGTCTCTCTACCTGAATCATCACCCAGAAAATTCAGCAGGTTCTACTTCCAGGCCCCTCTGCCCAAGGTATTGGCAGAGACTTTTACAGCTGCTGCGGCAAGATTTAAAATTCTCGCAAGAGAAAGAAGTGCTCCAATACTAGAGGGAGTCTGATGTTGAAAACAAAATATAACAATGGAGGTAATTAGCATTGCCTGGCTCACAAACCCCCCTCCAGGGGCTGCTCCTCTGATTTAAATCAGGGCTGTGTGCGAGACGAACAGCTCCCACCGAGAGACCCCTTCCACCACCAGGTCGGACCGACCACTGTTTTCATGCTTCTCCCTTGGCTCTGGGAGGAGTAACAGCTGAGCCCGGAGCAGTGGGCAGCATTTACCAGCTGCATGCTAATAGTGCCCAACCAGGGCCACCTCCCCCCTGCCTGCCTTCCCCTCCGCCCTTTGCTTCTGAGTCCAGACCTCCTTAACCCTTTAGGCTCACACTCAGCCTGGGCCTGGAGTGACTTCAGGCATTTCCCATAGCCTTTAGGTGAGTCTGGACTTTTTGGCCCAAGCTCCCCTCCCGGCTTGGCAGAAGGAAGTGCATTTCCTAACTGACTCGGCCATTATGTCACTCTGGCCGTGAGCTGGATGCTTCATTGATTCCGGCAGGCTTAAACAACTCTGCCTGGTCGGTATTATAATCCCCATTTTTACAAATGAGGAAACTGTGACTCCAAGAGATTGTGATGTTTCTAAGGTTGAACCAGGCTAAGAGGTGGTCCTGAGATTCCAACCCAGATCTGTCCTGCTCCAGAGCCCTGTGCCAGGCGTAGTGTTCCTCAGCCCTCCCCGGCCCAAATGGTGGAGATACTGCTACTATGACTGGTAGTGATGATAAGACGAGCTGCTAATACTTTGTGACTGATGGTATTTTGCAAAGACGGATCACTATATAACACAGAAGGCCCTGGTCAGAGCTGTTAAGTTGGTGGAAGGGGTCAGCTCTGTGGGAGCTGTTCCGTCTCACAAACAAACCCTGATTTTAATCTGAGGAGTTCCTTGAGGGGGTTTATGAGCCACACCATGATATATGTACGTACGTGTGTATATACACACATGTATACATCTATATGTATATATCTCATCCCAGATACTCTTACAATGTGACTGACTCTCCTCCACTGAGGGGTGGAGTCTATTTCCCCTCCCGTCAAACCTGGGTGGGCTTTTGACTGCTCCACACAGTAGAACCTGGTGGCACAAAGCTGTGTGGCTTTTGAGGTTAGGTCCCACACAGGACTCAGGCTCTCTCAGAAGGCTGCAGTCAGCTCAAGGTTTGACTGGGGAGGATCCACATCCCGGCTCAGTTCCGTGACTTTGGACCTTGCTGTGGGCCTCTCCACAGGACCCCTCACACCACGGAAGCTGGCTTTCCTCACAACAAGGGCTCCGAGAAACAGAGACAGACATCACAGTCTTTTGTAACCTAATCTCGGAAGTGACGTCCATCACTTTCGCCACGCTCTAGTGTTAGAAGCCAAATCCAGCAGCCACACAGGGAAGGGAATGACACTCGGGCCGGAGCACCAGGAACAGGCTCCCCAGGGCCATTTTAGAGGCTGCCTGTGCCGTACTGCCTGCTCATCCTCTCGACCAGGCACTGCTGCACCCGTTGCACAGATGCACTCACTTAGGCACAGACGGCCGAGTGCCCCAGATGGGGTTATACATAGCAAGCAGCTAGGGGAACATATTTCAACGTAAATATTCTGGCTGCTCTGCCTCCTCAGAAATTTCCAGGAATGATTTGCTGCAGAGGACACAGATTCCATTCAAGTATTTTAAACGCGTAATCACTTTTCCAAATTTACTTTGCGTTTAGTTATAAGATCCTAGGTTTATATAGAGCCCCACTCTCCTCTCTTCATTTCGAGGCTGCAGGGCCATGAACACTGACAGACTTTCTGGGCTTTATCCCACTCTTCCAACCTGGCCGCACTTGAGAATCACCTGGGTGGTTTAAAAAGTCCGGTTGCCCAGGCCACACCCCAAACTGATCACATCAGAATTTCTGGAGGTGGGACCCAGGAACTGAGATGTGCAAGTGATTCCAATGTGCAGTCAATATGCTAGCTGTCACCAAGGGATCCTGGGAAAATAGAGTGATTCAGCAGGTCTGAGGTGGGGACAGAGAATCCACATTCCTCACAAGCTCCCAGGTGATGCCAATGTTGCTGGTCCACGGGCCACACTTTGAGGATCACCATTTTAGGGCAGCAGTTCTCCATCTTGGCTGCACGTTGGAGTCCAGTGGAAGCTTGAAAAATGCTGATGCCTGGGCCCCCATCCTGGAAATTTTTATTCAATTGTTCTGGGCTGAGGCCTCGGCATCAGGAATCCCCCAAGTAACTCCAGTGTGCAACCGAGGTTGTGACCACTGCTCTAAATGCTCCCAGGGTCTCCACACTTCTCTGACCGCACCACTGCCAAGCTGTCCTCCCCACTCCTTTCCTCACTGATGTTTTTCCTGATGAAGGCAGCTGTCTTGAGTGGGGTTTGACAGACACAGGGAAGGCGTCCAGGCATGCAAACATCTCGCTCCAAGTGCAGAGGATTCCACCATCAGCGATTCACCTCTGTGTTGAGCGTTACTCTCTCCTTGGGGTGCTTTTAAATATATAACATTCCTGAGATGGGTAGCACATTAAATCTCTAACAAATCTCTAAAAAAGTCTCCTGGCCTCCCTACTTCTGAATGGCATCCTCCCGCCCAATTTCCAAAATGCACCCAGAGGCTCTTTCTAAAATGCAAAACCAAATTACAGCCTTCTTTAAACCCTCCCGTTCCTCCCATTGCTTTCTCTAGGACACCGTGGTCCATCCCTTCCCCCCGCAGCTATGCCATCCCCCCTGACCTTTACCTGCCACATTTCAGCGCTGCATTCCATGCATCCCAGAACCTGACCAGCTCCGCTGGCCTGTGCTCCTACTCCTCCCTCTGCCTTGGAGGCCAGCTCCTCCTGAAGGACTCAGTGCAGTGGGCAACTCCCAACCCAGCAGTGGGAGAGAGGAGAATGCCCTAGGTGGCAGGCCTGTGTCACCCACTAACCTGCCCCATTGTGTCCACGGTGCCTAGCACTGTAACTACTCACAAAATGCTTAGGAAGGAAATAAGGAGGAAGGAAATAAACCAGGCACTTGAATGGATATGGGGAAAATTACCAAAGGAAGAGAAAAAGGAATGAGCCGCCCACCTTATGGATGCCTTAGGCTGAAGGGTCGGAGCTGTAGAGTGTCATTCCATTCTGGGTCTTCAGGATGGCAATTCTTTCTTTGCAAAACACCCTACAGTAGACAGTGACTCTGGTCTAGTCTCCAGGTTTTCTTGAAGTGTCAGTAGAAAATGAAAGGATGATTCAACAAACTTTCTTACCAAACATCTCTTCTGTCTGGTAACTCTCAAAAGACTTGAGTCCTAATTCAAAAATAATGACTCAGGGGGCTGGCCTGGTGGCACTGCGGTTAAGTTTGCGCGTTCTGCTTCGGTGGCATATAAAGTAGAGGAAGATGAACACGGATGTTAGCCCAGGGCCAACCTTCCTCAGCAAAAGGAGGAGGATTGGCAACAGATGTTAGCTCAGGGCTGATCTTCCTCACAAAAAATAAATAAATAAATAATGACAGCTTCAGAAGTAAAGACCGGAAACATTTTTCATTGGGAATGAAAATGCATGTACCCTCCTATGATGGGAAGACTATTGAACCCCGACCTTTGGGGACTGTCTCTCTAGAGGGCCGCCTTTCTGCCAATTTGGAGTTGAATCCCAAAGGAAGATGAAGCAAACATTGTTTCTACTGTGATGTTTCTCTCTCTATCCCTCTCTCTCTCTCCCCCTCCTATCCACACTCCCTTTTCTCTCCTCGTCCATTCCCTCTTCCCTCTCCACTCTGCTGACTGCTTTTCAACGTGTCTTGGTGTAACTTGACTAAATTAGAGCCTTAGCCCTGCTTTTACAGATGACCACAAGTCCAGCTTGGAGAACCCCGCCTGGAACACACCCTTGTCCCGTCTAGGTCAGCTGCCCTTGGCCTGTTTTTCTGCCCAAACCACCCATGATGGATACGAGTCTCATTCTCGCCCTCCCAGGAGTGTACTCAGGGCTGTGGGCTGCTCCCACTGAGCGCGTTGTAATGCAAGGCAAATGAGAGTGGCGTTGAATCCCCTGAAATACATAAAATGGAAGCCAGTTGTTTGACAACTATGATGTTTTAACTGTCATTAGCAATAAACTACTTCTTACTTTCCTTAAAACTCAAAATGCATCCACGTATTCTCAGCCAGAGGCCTCTTAAACTTTAACATGCATAGGAAACACATTTGAAAATGTACTTTATTAAGGCTGCACTTCCTTTGGTGAAGAAGATGTTCAGGGACTCCCTGGGGATAGACATGCCTTTAAAAATACAAAATTTTTCAAGATTTTAGTACAAGTTGAGTAGATGGTGTACCTCCTTATCACAGAGCACAGTGTAGAACAGGGTGTTCAGAAACGGTTTATTTAATAAAATAATTCATGAATTGAGAGAAGGGGGAATTTGCCCGGCTGTCACACATCACTGTCATCTGTTCTCGTCTCACCTGTGGGCTCCTTAAATGCAGTATAGTGCCTGACACACAGTAGGAGCTCAATAAATGTTTATTGAACTGAATTACTGGTCTGATGGCTGAGTCGGTGAAGCAGATGTAAAAAGAAACTGCCCCACTCTGAAAACTCCCTTTGGATTATAGCCAAAACTCTATTTCAGCAAATACTATTAGGATTAAAGATACACTTATGCACAGGAAAAAATAAAATGGGAAGTCACTCTCTCTTTTTTCTCGTTGTGTTAAAAAAAGATCTTTTGAAATCATCCGCTGCCATTTCTTATCCATCAGCATTACCTTAACATGATCTGTCGCTGTGAAAATGCTTCCCTTAAACACACCAACTGGATTAATGCTGGCACTTTATCAGGGACAATTTCTGCTTCCATAAAACATCTTTAGACACATAAAAACTACTTAGATGAGAAGGAGAAAATCCTTCCCTTCTCCGGTCACGCAGTTGACTCGGTGGAAAAAGCTGACATTTTTCGAGGCTCTGGCTCTGTTTCCTCCCGAGGGACCTGCCGCTTTGTGAAGGGGCCAGTCGCTCCCTGTGAATCCGTCTTCTCCTCTAACAGCCCTGGGAGCCCAGCCGGCTGACTAATGCTTCAGCCAGTGAGGACCAGGTGGAGGAGGGGCGGGAGGCCGAGAAGGAGGGCACGGGAGCTGAGCAGGGTTAACTCCTTGCAAATTGCTTGGAAAAATCTCCCTCGCTCCTGCTCTTGGGGACAGTGTGAAGACATAGGGCAAAAGCTAACTTGAGGTCGTCACGCTGGACACCCCAGAAATGCAGCCCAGCACACCTGTGTGAGCCATCATTTCCTGGAGCACTCCCCCCTCCCCTCCTTCCTCATTAATTCTTAGCCTTTGAGGCACAAGGAATACACTAGGCTCATGGTTCTCCAAGTATGGTCCCTGGACCAGCAGCATCACCTAGGAACATGTTGGAAATGCCCATCCTGGGATCTTAAACCTACTGACTCAGCAACCTGGGTATTAACAAGCCCTTCAGGGAATTCGGATGCATGTTCATGGTTGAGAACCTCGCACTCCACAAGCCCTGGGAAGGAAGATTTCTCCGTCCTCTCTTTGGCTGGCAAGGATTCCTTCCCGTCACTTCTCCAAATTCCCTTCTCATGGTGCCCACCAGCTGAGGACTAAGCTCGTCGTTTGTTACGAGTCTGAGGGGTTTTCAAGATGAGGGAAAGAAGATAACATTTATAGGTGCCTGCTACGGATAGACACTGTCACAAACCTGTCACATGCCTTGTTTCTTTAATCTTCAAAACTGTCCTTCCAAGTTGATGTTACACCATTGTTATGGGCTGAATTGTGTCCCCCAAAATCCATATGTTGAAACCCTAACCCCCAGTACCTCAGGATGTGACTGTATTTGGAGACAGGGCCTTTAAAGAGATGATTAGTTAAAATGAGCCCATTGGGTGGGTCCTAATCCAATCTGACTGGTGTCCTTGTAAGAAGAGGAAATTTGGACACACAGAGACACCAGCGATGTTTGCACACGGAGGAAAGACCACGTGAGGAGAAGGCAGCCATCCACAAGCCAAGGAGAGAGGCCTCAGAAGAAACCAAACCTGCCAAAGCCCTGGTCTTAGACGTCCAGCCTCCAGACTGTGAGAAATAAATTTAAGTCACCCAAGCTGTGGTATTTTGTATTGGCAGCCCTAGAAAACGAATACCGTGGGCAATAAAGTGTTTTTCTGAAGAACCCTAAGACAACCATTAAAAACAAAATCCAGACCATAAAGACAACCATACCCAACCCTTAGCCAATACTCCCTGTTGGGCACATTGCAGGTATGTCATTTAATTGTCATAATAATTCCACCACATAGGTCCCATCAAAAGCCCCATTTTACAGATGAGGCACTGAGGCTGAGAGAAGTGATTTGCCCAATGTGGCCCAGCTGGTAAACGGGAGAGGCGGGTTTGAAATGAAGCAGTTAGAGCCCAGGGGTTTTGTGTTCAACACCTTCTCCACAGCCTCCCTGCCCCAGGCCCTGTGCTGAGTGCTTCACGTCCAGTATTTAGTGTTCACAGCAATCCATGAGGCATCAATGGCACCCTTATTATCCCACTTCTCCAGGTGAGAAAGCTGAGGCTTAAGGACACGAGAGAGGGCCGGGCCCCGTGGCTTAGCGGTTAAGTGTGCGCGCTCTGCTGCTGGCGGCCCGGGTTTGGATCCCGGGCGCGTACCGACACACTGCTTCTCCGGCCATGCTGAGGCCGCGTCCCACATACAGCAACTAGAAGGATGTGCAACTATGACATACAACTATCTACTAGGGCTTTGGGGGGAAAATAAATAAATAAAATCTTTAAAAAAAAAAAAAAAAAGGAGATGAGAGAATTGCTCAAAGCCACACAGTTAGTGGGTTGCCGAGCTGAGAACTCAGCCCTGGGTCCCCTTCCTTTCACTGAACTGACTCCTACCGAGGAGACTTCCTTTTCCCCCGGGGTATGTTTGTGTTTTCATAGGAGATTCCTGAAAGCCTTCAAGACGCAGGAGAATACATCTCTGATGGAAGAATGTAACAAGGAGCAGGAGAATGCAGCAAGAATAATATAAGAAGAGTAATTATAATGTGTCACGTGCCTTCTGTGTTCCCAGCACGTGCTGGGGCCTGGACTCTCTTGCCTGATGTTCCTTAGACACAAATAACCTGCTCCTACAGTCTCCACAGCAGGAGAAAGAAGCAGTTTAACCATGTTAAGGAGCCAGGCCACCTGTCAAATCCCAGCTTCCCAACTCCCTAGCTGGAAGACCTTGGAAGAGTTACAGAGCCTCTCTGTGCCTCAGTTTCCTCATCTGTGAAATGGGGTGATTGTGATCACAACAGCTCCTGGGGTTGTCGTAAGGAGCAGCTGAGTTAATACATGTAAAGTGCTTAGAGTTGTGCCTGGCGCGTGGTAAAAGCTTGTGTAAGTATTTCCTTCTATTATTATAAGTCAGACTGAAAAATGCCTCTGGTCTCTTGTCAGACAAGTTCCCGGAGTCTTCATTTCAGCCCCGGGTTGTCGAGGAGAACTGTTCCAATCACTAAGGATGAGCTCGATGAGAGCCGTGGAAGCTCACTTCCCGGTGCAGTGGGGAAGGGAAGTGGAGAGAAATTGGCTTCACAGCCTGCATCATGTGTCCATGATCATTTCTTGCCAAACCCAGCCTTGATAATTAGCAAATAGTGTTCTATCAAAATTAAACCACAAATATCCCCCAGTTTTTCCCTGCTGCTTTTGTGCCAAGCCCCTGTCATAATGCTCAGTCTCATTAATAATAGTAGTAACAATAATTAATAATGATAACATATGTTACCCAGGATATGTTAAAACCATAAAACAAAGACAACAGCAGAGCAATGTGGGGGTATATTCTGCAAGCGTCAGGTACAGGTTGGTTTGTTAGAGATGTTGTTATTGATGGTAACTGAGAAACAGATCCACTCCCAGGAAAGGCATAGGAACAGGAAGAGAAAGTTCAGAGAACTATTTGGACACGCACCAAGACCTCCATCCAAGGATATTCATTATCATTGCAGCTCTGGCAGCAACCTACATGCCCAGCAATATAGGACTGAAGAAATAAACTCATGGTACATCCGTACAGCAGAATGAGATGCAGCCCTAGAAAAAAATGAGACGGATGTAATCATGCTGATAGGGAACTATCTGAGATAAATGATACATAAAAAAGCAAGACACCCACTTTTAATGGGTGACTATTGTAGGGGGAAGAGGGAGAATCTCCCTCTGCCCTTTCCCTTAAGGTTCTTCTGGCTGGCCAAATAATCAACAAGACAGGTTAGCAGGAGAAAATAATACCAAGTTTAATAACATGTATACATGGGAGAAGCTCAGAAATGAGCAACTCGTCCCTCTGTCTCAGCTGCTTGCTTAAGTATTGCAGCTAAAGGCGAGGAGCGTGTTGGGGGTGGGTAGTGGCCTGGGACTTCAGAGGGCAGGAGGACAATTCTTTTTGGGGTCATCTATAGATAATGTGGTCAGGGAGAGACAGAGTTTTTGATAAAAGGGGCTTGGTGCCCCTCCCATTGTAACATCTATTTTACATTATCTTTATAGCCATCATGATAGAAGATCTGTTCCAGGAAGGAGCCACCATGTCAAATTCTTTAGGCAGTTAGTGGGGGAGGTCAAATGTCCTTCAGAGAAAACAATCAAGGTAAAGAGATAGATTTCAGGGTGGCCAAATCTTGATCTCCCACACTATATCTCAATATACCTGTTACTTTTTTTTTAATTCTTTTTTTTATTTTGTGAGGAAGATTAGCCCTGAGCTAACACTTGTTGCCAATCCTCCCCTTTTTTTGCTGAGGAAGACTGGCCCTGGGCTAACATCCGTGCCCATCTTCCTCTACTTTATGTGGGACACCTGCCACAACATGGCTTGATGAGCAGTGTGTAGGTCGGTGCCCGGGATCCAAACCTGCGAACACTAGGCACCAGAAGCGGAGCACACAAACTTAACCACTATGCCACTGGGCCGGACCCCTACCTGTTACTTTTTTAAAAAGGCATCATAGTGTGTTGTGTGCTACTGTTTGCCTTTTTAAAAGTATAGGGCACGTATATAAATACAGATGTGTCTCGACCACCTGAGTGGATGCACAAGAAACTGATAACGTTCTCTGAGAGAGGAATGAAGGTTAGGAGTAGGAGGGAGAGTTTCTTTTCTCCGTAATCCATGTGTAACTTTGATTTTTTTTTTTTAATCATGTTCATCTATTTCCTACTCAATGAACATAGTCTTTTGCAAAACAGAGGAAGGGAAAAGGGAGAAAGAAATATTTATTGAATGATACGGTGTGCCAGGCACTGTTCTCAGTCATTCAATCCTCATTATACACGGATGAGGTACACGTCAGTATTATTCCTATTTCACAGAGGGGTTGAGTAGCTTCCTCGAAGGTCTCACAGGTACGAGGTTCGCCAGTGAAATCTGCTGAAATTCACCGGTCCGTGCCCGGCCCCACGCCGTCCGTCCGTCAGCCCCCGCCGCCCCCTTCCGTGGACTTCTGAAATCTTAGAATTTGAGACTCCCCAATGGAATCCTGCAGGAGTTGTCTCAAGATGAAACAGGCTGAAGTATCTTAAGAGGTAGAAACATCTCACGTAATTCTCAAGCCCGGCTGAAAGGCACCCGCTGCATCGAAGCCGTGTTTGCTCAGGAGACCGCGCTCCCGGCCTCCAGCAGGCTGTCTGGGCAGTGTCCACGCAGGCAGGAATCAGTCCCGGTCTCCCCTGAGCCCCAGGAACAATGGGTGGGGGGCGCCCTGACTGTTCTGGGGAATCTTCTAGGCAGGCCCACAAAGGAAATTTGCTTGAAAACTTACTGCAGCGTGGTGCAGCTCACCCTTCCCCCCGGGGCCATAAACGGGTGTTTAATTACAAAGCAGGTGGAAAAACTTCAGAATAAGGGGTCAGCCGGTCCATTGTTTAACTTCTTTACAGGAGAACCACTAGATTACACGCGGATTGGCTGCTCACTGGGCAATTTACATTTCCTCTGCTGGAGTTGGGTTGCCACACTGCTGAGAAGAAGGGAACGTTTTTTCTTGAAAAAGAGGAAATGCCAGGGGCCAAAGTTGGCAGTAATTCTGAGAAAGTACAGTTTCTCTCTCAGCAACAATGTTTAGTAATTTCTGAAGGAAAAACATGTATTGGGCTGGGATTATGGAGTTTTAGCCTAACTTCTAGAACGGACATTCATGTAGGACACGTGGTAATGTGTCAGGAGCTTTCTATCTACATTATGTGACTTAATCCTCACACCGGTGAGGAAGTGTTAAGGAAATTGCTGCCTTCAAATAAACTGCCCGGGAGCTCACCAGTTGATTCAGGACGGACGGGCCACCTCCATCAGGATTCTGACTCATTAGCTATTGTCACTGCTGCCCTGGCATCTTCAGAGGTGAGGGTTCTTCTGACCCTCAGTCTTTCTTTTATTACTCTCCGGCACTGCTGAGACACAGTTGGAATGTTTAAACAAGAGTGACTAAGGTCATGGATGACAAAAGGAAAATAAACAGAATAACAAACACAGAGAATATGGCTTAGGTGAGGCAGTCTATTTGCTGGATCTCTTAAGTCACTTCCATCCACATAAGACCCCAGAAAAAAATGATCCCCATTGTATTCCATTCTATTTCTCTCTTGGGTCCCCATTTATTCATTCGTTTGTGCATTCATGTATTCAACAAGTATGTATTAAGCAGCTATAATGTGCCAGGCACTGAACAGATAGCCTTGAACAAGTCAGATAAGTCCCTGCCCCCTCTAGAACTTTCAGACCGATAAACAAATGTATAAATACATATATGTAACCATTTCTGATGGTAGTATGTGGTATGCAGAAAATAAGGCGATGGGGTACAAAGGAATACTGAAAGGCTTTATCAGCCAGTCACCTAAAGCAATGTTCTCACAAATATATATAATTATACCCATTTTATAGGTGAGGAATTCAAAACTCAGATAGGCTGACTTGGCCAAAGTCACAGTGGTAAGGCTGGATTCTACTCAAGATTCTCTCTGGGGCCCCAGTTTTTCTCACTACATCCTGCTGCCCAGACTGTCTTGTTAAGGGTGCATTTGGATCTCTCCCCCTCTGTGGAACACAACAGGCTGGATTAGCCTACAGTATCTGGTTCATCTAGTATCTTAGTCCATGTAATATCTTAATCTATAACAAAATACTATAGGCTATATTCACAAATATTCTATAGCATTCTACCCCGGACCCCCAAATTCATGTTCTTTTGGCATGTGAAATACTTTCATTTCATTCCAATAACCCCCAAAGTCTTAACTCATTCCAGCATCAACTCAAAAGTCAGTCCAAAAAATCTCATCTAAATTAGATACAGGTGAGAGTTAAGGTACACTTTATCCTGAGGCAAGTTCCTCTCTAGCTGTGAACCTGTGAAATCAAACAAGTTATGTGCTTCCAAAATACAGTGGTGGGGCAGGCATAGGATGGACATGCCCATTCCAACAGGGAGAAGTAGTAAAGAAGAAAGGAATGACAGGTCCTGAACAAGCCCCAAACCCAGTGGGGCGACCAGTAAACCTTACGGCTCAAGAATGATCCTCTTTGGCTCGATGCTCTGCCGTCCAGGCCCATGGGGTAGAAGTCTGGCCTCTGGACCCACTGGGGTGGAGGTCCTGCCTCCGCTTCGCCAGGCAGCGATTGGGCCTGCAAGGCTCAAGGTGGCCCTGCCCCCGTGGCTTGGCCTAAGGGCCCCTCCCTGGCTCTGTGCCTGGGCATCATTTGAAATCTGGGTGCAGGCAGCCACACCCTCATAAATCATGCACTCTGCAGAGATGGTGACTCAGGGACACTGACGAAGTTTGCTTGTTCCCTCCAGAGGGGTGACCACTGCAGCCTGCACCACACTAGGGCCACAGGAGCCGCACCTGGGTCAGCTGAGGAGGATGACACCCACCGGAGTGTGGGGAGCAGAGCCTGTGATGTGAGGCAGCCCCCAGCAGTGTGCACAGAGGTCCTGCAGGAACCAGAAGCCTCTCCTTTGAAATCGCTCTGAGATCTCTGAGTTACCTTTGGGGTTATTCTTCCATAGTCTCGGACAATAGCTCCTGTCTTCTGTTGAGATGGCTGATCCACACTGATCTTATCAAATGCTGGTTTGGCCACACCCTCAGT
This sequence comes from Diceros bicornis minor, assembly GCF_020826845.1. NCBI lineage: Eukaryota > Metazoa > Chordata > Mammalia > Perissodactyla > Rhinocerotidae > Diceros > Diceros bicornis. The sequence goes on from NC_080741.1 coordinate 28,896,716, forward strand.
GGCCAAATAGAATAGGCTGAGAATTTTCCAAATCTTTAAGTTTCGCTTCCTTTTTTTTTTTTTTTTGGTGAGGAAGATTGGCCCTGAGCTAACATCTGTGCCAGTCTTCCTCTTTTTGCTTGAGACTGGCCCTGAGCATCCGTGCCAGTCTTGCTCTATTTTGTATGTGGGACACCACTACAGCGTGGTTTAACGAGCGGTGCATAGGTCCATACCAGAGATCCGAACCCACGAACCTCGGGTCGCCAAAGCAGAACACGCAAATTTAACCACTACGACACCCGGCCAGCCCCAAGTTCTGCTTCCTTTTTGATTAACAAGTCTGTCTTTCAGTCATTTCTCTCTTCTCACATTTTAGTATAAGTAGTCAAAGGAAGCTGAGCGGTACCTTCAACATTTTGCTTAGATATTTCCTCAGCCACATATCCAGTTTCATTGCTCACAAGTTCTACCCTCCACGAAACACTAGGCACGAATACAACTCAGCCAAGTTCTTTGCCGCTTTATAACAAGGATTGCCTTTCCTCCGTTGTCCAATAACAGGTTCCTCACTTCCATCTAAGACCTCATGAGAAAGGCTTTTACCATCCATATTCCTACCAACATTCTGTTCGGGATTACTTAGGTATTCTCTAAGAAGACTGAGGCTTTCTCGACACCTCTCCTGTTTTCTTTCTGAGCTCTCATCAGAATAGCCCGTCATAGTCCCTTCATGGCAATGTAGGCTTTTTCTAACATGCACCTCCAGACTCTTCCAGCCTCTACCCATTACCCAGTTCCAAAGCCACTTCCACATTTGAGGTCTTTGTTACGGCAGCACCCCACTTCTCGGTATCAATTTCTGTCTTAGTCCATTTGGGCTGCTATACCAAAATACCAAAGACTGGGTGACGTATAAACAGCAGAAATTTATTTCTCACAGTTCTGAAGGCTGGAAGTCCAAGATCAGGGTGCTGGCAGATTCAGTGTCTGGTGAGAGCCCGCTTCCTTGTTCATAGAAAGGCCATCTTTTGGCTGTGTCCTCACATGGTGGAAGGGGTGAGGGAGCTCTCTGGGGCTTCTTTCATAAGGACACTAATCCCATTCATGAGCACTCTGGACTTATGACCTAACCGCCTCCCAGGGCCCCACCTCCTAATACCATTGGGGATTAGGTTTCAATTTATAAATTTTAGGGAGACACAACTATTCAGTCTATAGCACCTAGGCACAGTGACAAAAAGCTTCTTGATGGTGGCAGCACCTGCTGGACACTTGTACCATCCAAAGACTGAAAGACCTGCAGGGGGACTGAAAAAGTCAGAGACTCATAGATATAGTAACATGGCTTAGCCTGGGGTCTTACACACAATCCGTGTTCAATACAAGTGGTAATGCTCACACGTTCCCTGCTCAGAATCATCCACCTTCACCCTTCCTCCCTTCTGATAACAAAATAACAGATTGTGTTTTCATGATCTTACGCTGGGCCCATCATAGGAACTCAGTGATGTCCAAAGGTGGAAACTCAACCCAACCTGACCTATCAGATTCTCTCTCCAGGAATTTGAAATGCGAGTGGAGGCACTCAAATTTCTAAAGTGGCTGGAATTAGGAGAGAAGGACTGAAAAGTCTTACAGTAGTCATCATTTGTGTCCTTGTGGAGTTTTGGGTACAGCACTTTCTTGGATTCATACAAGCTACCCCTCTTTTATAGTTAAGCAAGCCAGAGGGGATTTCTGTTGCTTGCAACCAAAAGAGTACTGAATAATACATAAAAGTCTACTCTAGTGGTCAAGAAAGCAGACAAAGACATCAATACATAATTACAAAATGTGATAAAGTGCCATGACAGAAATGAACAGAAACTTGAAGAGACTAACAATGGAGACCAATTTTAGATCCGGTGGTCAGGGAAAAGAGTCTTTGGAGAGATTATATTTAAGTTGAAATCTTAAAGATGAGGAGTCAGCCATTTGAAGAGCAGAAGAAAGAGTATTTCAAGCAGAAGGAAAGCATGTGAAAATGCCCTAGAGCAGGGAACAGCTCAGCACATTCCAAAGACTTCAAGGAAATTAGTGGGGAGAGATGACATTTGTTCTCTGAGTTGAGTTTTCTTCCAGGGCAGTTTTCTTTCTCTTGGTTAAAGTGGATAATGTCTGTGGTTTTTTTCTCTTGAAAATGGGCAAAATACATCTTAGCATTTAGCTATACCATTGTGTGTGTGTGTGTGTGTGTGTGTGTGTATTGCACAATGATATGGACCCACTGGGGAATGGGCAAGTTTATTCTCCATATTGCATGACTTTAGCACCTGCCTACAGGATCAGCTAGACTAAAACTTGTTTTCTTCAGGATTAACTTGGATAGATCAGATCACAGAAAATGTGTCCTGGGCTTTGGTAGATCTTTTACAGTCTAGGCATATAGTGGTGTGTGTGGTGGGTGATGGAGGAAGGTGGGGAATGAGTAGAGACATGACAGTAGAGAGAACTCTGTCATACCTGCGATCTCCCTGCCCATTCCAGGTCAGTTCAATAACTGGAATGTGTATTAGTTATCTATTGCTGTGTAACAAATTACCACAAACCTAGAAGCTTAAAACAATACCCACTGATTAGCTTACACGTCTGTAGGTCAGAAGTTGGGCATAGTGTGGCTGGGTTCTTGCTCAGGATATCACAGGGTCAAATCAAGATATTGTCTGAGGCTGTGGTTCTCCTTTGGGCCTCACAGTCCTCTTCTAACAGTTCTAAGTGGTTGTTGGTAGAATCTGTTTCCTTATGGCTATAGGACTAAGGTCCCAATTTTCCCTAGCTGTCAAACAGGAACCACTCTCAGCTGCAGGAGCCCACCCCTCTCCATCCACAGTTCACAGCATGGATGTTTGCTTTCATCCAGGCCAAATGGAATGCATCTCAATGATGACCTCTTCCGCTACCAGTCGGAGAAGATTCTCTGCATTTAAAAGGCTTGTGTGATTAGGTTAGGGTCACAGGGATAATCTCTCTATTTTAGAATCTACTGACTAGTAATCTTAATTACATCTGCAAAATCCCTAAGCCATGTAAAGTAACATAAGCACAAGAGAAACACCAGGGGGTGGAGACCATGGGCATCTTAGAAGGCTGCCTGCCACTGGATGTCATTGCTGTTTGCCAGCTCCCAGAGTCTTTGCACAGTGACTTGATGGAAGGATCTAGCCTCCTTGAGTATACAACTAAAAAATAATAATTTCCTTTCCTCCTTATTTCTCCCCACACCTATTACCTAGTGTATTAGTTTCCTATGGCTGCTGTAACAAATGACCACAAACTTAGTGGCTTAAAACAACAGAAATTTATTCTCTCACAGTTCTAAAGGCCAGAAGTTTGAAATCAAGGTGTCAGCAGGGCCACACTCCCTACAGAGGCTCTGTGGAGGCTCCTTGCCTCATCTGCTGGTGGCAGGTGTTCCTTGGCTTGCGGCTGCATCACTCCAGTCTCTGCCTCTGTCTTCATTTCACTTACAGAGATCATATCACTTCATCACTTCACCTCTCTGTGTGGGTCTGTGTCAAAACTCCTGCCTGGCTGTTATCAAGTCACATGTGATTGCATTTAGGGCCCACCTGGATAATCCAGGATAAGATGCTCCTCTCAAGGTCCTTAATCACATCTTTTGCCATATTAGGTAATATTCACTTTTTTTGTCATATAAGGTAATATTCACAGGTTCTGGGGATTAGCACTTGAACATATCTTTGGGAGACCATTTTTCAACCAATCACACCCACAGTCCTGATTCCCCGTTCCCATGACCCAGATACCAAGTATCCAATTGTCAGGTGACAGGCGTTTGTGACATTGTTACCCATTGCTCACTCTGGGATGCTGAAGGTAATTTGTTCTTCTCTGACATGAAAAAAATTAAACATTTGTTTAGTATCGAATGTGATATTTGTGCTCACATCTGCGACCACCTGATCCAGTTGGCAATTTCAAAGACAAGTCACCTCAGCTTCCAAACCTCTCTCCCTTTGGAGGCTTCATGAACCTCCATCATGTCTCTTGCAGACCAAATTTGAACTTGGAGAGCAAACGTCTGCATGGACCATGAAAGGTCTTCATCAGGTTCTTTCAAGGGTTCTTTTAGAAATGCAAAACCAGAGTAAGCTACAGGTCTCTCCTGCCTATTTTTTTCTTTTGATCCTTTTCTTTCTAAAATATATATTGTGGTTTGATTTAAAAGCTATATCCTAAGAATAAAAAAGCCCTAAAACTCAAATGATGCATACAGATTACTTCAACTCATTTTACAATATGTGATTTGTAAGTATTCTTAAAATATGATGATTCCTAGTTAAATCTGGGATTTGATTATCCTTACCTACCACCTGGAAAGTTTCTGTATGAAGAACAGTAAGAATAATGAGAGAAATGAGTCCACATTGATTAATCATCATGTTCTACAAAAGCAACAAACTCCCATTGTAAAAGTGATCATTGCAAGGAATTCTGAAAAGGATGGGGTATTATACGAAATGAGGGCAGGGGGGTCTTTTAGAAAGAATGTTCTGTGTCGGTAGCTACTGCCTGTTAGTTCACCTGACACAGTATGATTTTCAATGCTCAAGACATGTTTATTTTTATTACAGACTTTAAAATATTGTTTGAGAAACATATCATACAAAAAGAGTATATATAATGTATATGTACAGCTTGAGATTAATAATATGAACATAAAGCATTTTTTCAAAGAAAGTAGCAATAAGCATTGAAAGGCTCCGTATCGCTGGGGTATGAAATATTTGACATTCTATTGTTGAAATGCCAACACACAAATTATCCTTGTTCATTTTTTATTGCTGTAGCTCTATATTTCCTCATATAATGCTGTGCAAACATTTTATCAGAAATGGTGGAGGAAAGAAAACCCATTGTTAACCACAGCCGATAAAGTAATTTGGTTGCTGATATTACAGTCTTTGCAGTTGGATGGTTATGTTGTTTTTGATATTCAACAAGGGGCAAGAATAACATATTGAGGGTGGTTATAGGGAAGTAAAGTGGAAGTTAAAAGGCAATATGCCATAATATTTTCACCTCCCTGGTTTCTTCCATTTGAAGCCCATTATGAAAATATTACAGCGGCACAGCCCACTCATAATCTGTGACTTTAACACAGCTCACGAGGCTCTGGGATCTGAGGGGTCTGGAGTGGGTGAGTCACACGGGGAGGCCGCAGGCAAGGTCTGGCCCAAATATAAATCAGATCACGGTGCCCCTCTGCTTGAAATCTGAGGCAGTGGGGGGAAGCATGAAGTTAAGGGGCAGCCTTTGGAGCTGAACAACCTGGGCTTGAAGCCTGACTTTCTGCCACCAACAGCTCTGTGAAGGTGGGAGAGTTCTCACACCTCCTTGTGCCTCAGTTTCTTCATCTGTAATAAGGGGAGGATAATGACGTGAACCTACCTCTGTTGTGGGGGTAAAACGAGTTAACGTACATAAAGCCCCTAAAAGAGCATCTGGGCCATAGTAAGTGCTCGTCTGCTGGATTCGTAGTGTTATAGAATCCCAGCTCCCTACCACGGCTGCAGGACACAGCCCGCCTGGCCCCAGCTGGCCTCCTGACTTCATGTCCTCCTTCTCGCTCTTCTTCATCTTCAACGGCCTGCCTTCTTCATCTCAAACTTGTGACTTTGTCCCTGTTCCCTCAACCAGCAACACTCCTCCTGGGCTCCTCCGGCGTTGCTGTGGAGTCACCTCCTCAAGGAGGCCCTGCTTGCCCAGCTGTCAGCAAAGCCTCCTCCACCTCCTGACCTCCAGTCCCTGGGTACTATTCGGTACCGCATCACGCCGTGTGATTTCCTTCCTTGCATTTCTCACTATTTGAACTTACTGTATTTATTTGTGTACTAGTTAATGGTCTGTCCCCTTAATATGGTGGCCAACTGGTCTGAGTTTGCCCAGAACTTTCCCAGTTTTAGCTTGCAAGTCTCACATCCTGGGAAGCTCTGTGAGGACAGGGACTCTGCCTTCTTTACCTGCATCTCTGGTGCCTGCACAGTGTCTCTCACGTAGCAGCCCCTCAGGACATATTTGCACAATAAACACATAAATAACTAAACAACTGGCTGAAAAGGAGGCAGAGCAGAGGAGCCTCACTTTAAAGCCACAGCCATCCCACTTGATAAAAGAGAGGCCTGGGAATCCTGCTTTCATCATTTGCCACACATACCGCCAAGCCAAATCAGCCTCTCCGATGCTTTCACTCCTAAGACCTACGGCCTGCTTCCTGACATCCTCCTTGATGTTTATGTTCCTGTCTCCATGGTTACCAAGACGCCTCAGAGGCCAGCAGCTGTTTTGCATCCCAAGATCAACACACACAAGTGTCTGGAGACCCCGGGTGATCAAGGCCAGGTGGAAGTTTTGGAAGCTGACATGGTTGCACATGTCATTTCCTTGTGGACCGAGTGCCTGGCGCCAGCTTGTCACAGAATCAAACTTAGTTTGTCAGGGCCCTGAGCTCTTCCTCAGCCTGAAAGCTGTAGACACAGAAAGGACTTACAAAGAATTATTCTAAACAAGAGCAAGAGAGGTTGAAAGGAACTGTTGTGAAGAAAACAGAGGCTACCAGATATTTAGGAATAAGTGGGAGGGAAAATTGTAAACTTAGATTTGTCTTTCCCGATGATGATAAAGAAGCTCTAGCATTTGCCTTTCTGGTTAAGGGAAATACACATGTAGAGGTGCAAAGGAAGCCTGAATTCATCCTATACCTAAGGAAACTGTTAGGATGATCCAGTGAACATATTACTAGGCTAGAAGTGAGTATCTCTCTTGGGTGACTGTGAAATTTGTACTTCATTTTCTCCATTAAGTAGGCACGGTCAGTTCTACCCCAACTTCCTCACGAAGATGTTACATTATTACGTGATAATCAGCCTGAATCTATGGGTTGAATGAAGTAAACTGCTCCCTCTCAGGCGATGTGTTAAGTGGGTCGGGTCATTCCATTGAAGGAATAAATCAATTTCAGTTGACAGGTTGGCTTCCTGCTACTCCAAAAGTTTTTGCAGCAGGGAGAATTTACTTTATCAACAGAGACAGCTGGAACTCAGAACTACTTGAGGTCTTCTAAAGAAACAGCTTAAGGAATCATGGTTATAACTTAACATTGGTACATGTAAGGTTCATCCTTTAAGCTGTCAGCGTAAACTATTTTAGAATCCAGCCTTCTGAATAAGAGGGGAAAGTGTGCAAGCTAGCCCTGATGGCCTAGCAGTTAAAGTTCGGCAGCTGGGTTCAGTTCCTGGGCCTGGAACCACACCACTCGCCTGTCAGTAGCCATGCTGTGGTGACGGCTCACATAGAAGAATTAGAAAGATTTACAACTAGAATATACAACTATGTACTGGGGCTTTGGGGAGCAAAAAAAAAAAAGAGGGGAAAGGGTGGGCATTGGACTGTGCACTGTGGGATGGAGGCCGCACCAGCATCTGGGGTCCAGTTGGGGACCAAATCAAACTCTGGGCGCTCCTCTGAGGAAGTGCTTCTGAAGCTCCAACTCCTCGTCTCACACTAAAACCTGACCTCTCTCCTCTCCCTACAAACCCTGTGCTTTGGGGTCACCTTCCTGCCATACCTTTGCTTGTCCTGGTACCCTTCCTGACCTCCTGGAGGCCATCACTAAAGCCCTTTATGGCACCCTCAAATGCTGCCTCCTCCACGAGAACTCCCAGGCCTTCCCTGCCAAGGAGCATCTCTCCACATCCCCTCCTCCAGTGGTCGCTACAACCATGCAGGTCCTTTTTTGTCTCTTCTCACATTTATAGCAACTTGTAGATCTCGTTTCCTTCTAAACAGCAAACTTCCTGAAGCCAGACCCTTATTAATTACTGTATTCCCCTGAAGCCTAGTACAGTGTCATGAGCACCATAGAGACTCAAGAATTATGCATTGAATTGAATCCAAGTGGGAGAGAGTCTATGAAATCTACAAGCAAAATGTGTGCGGGAGCCTGTGTCTGGAGAAAGCTGAGTTCTAGTACTGTCAGCGGTCACGGGCAGGGTTATCAGTGGTTAGGTCAACCCTGGTCCTCAGATGAGCAGGATGTGGTCTATGTCAAAACTATTCTGCACTGATGACCACGTTATGCACATTTGGTTTTCATGGTGTCATTTATCCAGAAGTGCAGAATTTTAGCTGGCCAGTGTCCCTTTCTGGAATCCGTCTTTGCACCAAGGCCATGCGTAGACGTGCTCGGGAGCAGGGCCTGCACGGGTTCTGTCTCAATGTCAGGGGGAAGGGAACCAGGAATGGAAGTAAGCAAGGGGCCATAGGGATTTATTGGATCACGAGAAATCACATGGAGGAAAAGTCGCCTATCTCCGTGGAAAAACTGACACCCTTCTGCAGCCAGCTGTGTGAGTGGAGGAGAGACCGGGAAATTTGTAATAATTTGCAAGTTTGCCCAGAGGATGGAGTTGTGTCATTTTTCCTGCAACGGTCTGTGCTGCTGGCTGACAGCATGGAATTTCTTCCTGGATTGAGTTGGAGATTATTCACGAAAATAGCCAATTATACTGTGCAAAGCAAAAAACAGTGGCTTGTCCAAATCTGCTAAAGAGAGAGGGGAAGATGGAGGGTGGACCGAGTTTCTGTGTGGTAGCCGTTCTGCACTCTGACCTCTGCAATGTTCAGTTTCTTCTCTCTGATATCATCCAGTCCCCTGGCTTCTCTAGTCACTCATTAGCTGGCCTGACTTCTTGACAAACAGTCCTTGCACAGTCCCTTCCTGAGCCGGCTACAGCCCTTTTCTCGCCGCCCCCACGGTGCCTTTCCCTTGCAGGCACCTCAGAGACAGATGGTGCAGTAACCCAGGAAATGCTTCCTGGATCCAGCAAAAGGGATGCAGGTTTCAGATTGTTCAGAGGGATGCTTTCTGTGGTACCACAGGCTGCTGAAACCAGGAAAGCCAGGGCCTCCCCGATGCACCCCCGATTTTAGAGTGGTTCAGTAATAAAGCTGAAAGAGACTTCCCCCAACCACTGGCAAGCCTGCCCTTTCTTAACATTTCAGGCAGCTTTTTCTCTGACTCAGTCCCTCTAGGAAAGGCTACCTCAGAGACTTACAGCCTGATGAAGAGTAGAGGAGATGATTTGTTGTTTTCATCTCTTATGCTCTAGATCAGGCCTACTTCTACACACAGGTGCTTTCTGCATAGTATGACTCTTACAAATCTACCAGAATAGAATTGCCAGATAAAATGCAGGATGGCCAATTAAATGTGTAATTTAAATAAGCAATAATTTTTTAGTATAAGCATTTCCTAAATGTTGCATGGGACATACCTATACTAAAAAATTATTTGATGTTTATCTAAAATTTATATTTATCTGGGTCCCGTATTTTTGTTTGCTGAACAGGCAGGCAGACCTGAGCCTTTTCATTACTCCCAATCATCAGTCATCTGTTTATTTATCTTGATGGCAGGTGTTTCTACAGCATGGTATACCAGTTAGCTAATGTCACAAAAATGCTGCAGAACCAACACCTTGAAATTCAGTGGCTTAAAATCATAATCATTTATTCTTGTGGATTTGTGAGTCAGCTAGGCTGGCTTGGCTGGGGTATCTCTGCTCCATGTGTCTCTCATCCTCTTCCTGAGCCCTGTGGGCTAACCTAGGTGGGTCCTTGTCATGGTGATGGCAAAGCTGCAAGAGAGCAAGACTCAATTGCACGAGCGCTTTCAAGCCTTTGGCCATGTCACCCATGCTGACATTCCATCAGCCAAAGCAGGTCACACGACCAAAGGCAATATCAGGACATGGAACTGTAAAGGGTGTGGATACAAGGTGGGGTGAAGAATTGGACCAAAACCAAGCGATCTCTCATACTGAGAAGAGGCACAGTCGAAAGCCAGGGAAGCCTAGGGTCTGACGCCACTTTGCCACTACCAGCTATGAGGCCTTGGAGAATCTCTGAACCGCTGTTTCCTTCTCCATGAGATAGGGCTATGGTGAAGGGTAGAGTGATGCGATTGAGTGATTGCAGATGGTAGCTATCATTATGGTCAAGAACAGACGTAAGTTGGGGAGGCCATGGCATAGCCATGACTTCCAGTTTCCAGCCCCCACCCCCTAAACTTCTGATTCTGCTCCAGAGTTTCCATAAAGACTCTGGCCTATGGGCTGCACTGTGGAACTGTGGGATGTGGATGCGTAATGCCCGGGGCCGAGGTGCTGTGCCGGTGTCTGTGCCCCTCAGCGCTGTAGCCCCCCCTCCATTATGGCAGGTATTACAGACCAGCTCTTCTCACACCACGGGCTGTACCCTGCCTGCTACAAAGGCCCAGCTGAGTTTCTCACAGTTTAGTCTGCTTCTAAAATCAGTGTTCTTTCCTTCTCTAGAAAGGGCTCTGTTTACAGGGTCTGAAGCCTTCTTTTCTAAGAGCTTTGGCTCTGAGTTCAACTCTAGACTTTTCCACTTACCAGCTATGCCTTGGAGAAGTTACTAACCCTCTATAAAATAAACATAGCAACAGAACCTACCTTCTGGGAGGGTTATTTTGAGGATTAAATGAGCTAATACATGTATAGTTCTGTTTAGAAGAGGGCCTGTCACATCATATGGACACTATAAATGTTGTAGGATGGGAAGACGTTGTGTGGTTTTTGTTGTTATTCCATTATCATTATTATGACATCCTGGTCTTGTTTCATGGTTGTGATGTCTTAGCTTTTGTCTCTGAAGGTTTAGTGCCTTATTTTTTCTTTAAGTTTCCTTCTGCTTCCTGCATATTCTGTTTTCTCCGAATTCCTTTGTTTCTCTTGGCTTTGGTCTCTTTTTTTCATGTTAGAAGCTTTCCTCAAATGTCTGGTGACCTTTGTCTCTGTGTTCATATTAAAGAGTGAGACACTAAAGAGATGAGGGAGGTTTAGTAGCCAGCCTTCGAGAGGGCCCCCAGTGATTCTCACCTGCTGGTGTTTGCACCTCCTGTGTAGTTCCCTCCTACATTGACTAGAGCAGCCTGTGTCACCAATATATTGCAAAAATGATGGAGAGTGACTTCCAAGGCTAGAGCATAAAGGACATTGCAGCTTCCATCTTGCTGTTTGAGACCACTTGCTCTGGGTGAGGTTGGTGGCCATGTGGTGAGGATACTCAAGCAGCCCTGTGGTGAAGTCTGTGTGGTGAAGAACTGAGGCCTCTAACCAGCCGTCAACACTAATTTGCCAGATGTGGGAGTGAGCCATCTGGGATGTAGATCCTTCAGCCCCAGTGAAGCCTTTAGATGACTGCAGCTCCATGCAGCATCTTGACTGAAACCTCATGAGAAACTCTGAGCCAGAACCACCCAGCTCAGCCATTCCAGAATTCTTGACCTACAGAAACTGTGAGGTAATGTTTATTTTTGTTTTAGGCCACTAAGTCATGAGGTAATTTATTGTGCAGCAATAGATAACTAATACAGGAAAGGTAGTTGACTGCCTGGGTTAGAGGGGGGCCTCTGAATGTCTAACTACTCACCAATTAAACTTTCAGTCAGTTGTGGGTTTAGACCTACCCCATACCCCGGCGTTTATAGGTACTTGGTCCTCCAAATCCTGAGACTTTATAGAGTTCTGCCAAGCAAATCTGCCCCCATTTTGTAGGAAGTAGGTTTCAATTACTCTGTTTTGCAAAGTCGGTTATCATTTTTCCATCTGCTTTTAGTTTTCCAAAATTTTATTGACATTGCTCATCTGCTGCCAACTCCTCTCTTGTTCTGTTTATCTTTGTGGGTTTATATCATTGTTTTTAATTTACTGTCATTTAGTAGGGCATAGGAAGAGGACAAAGTTAAAGTGCGTGTTCAATCTGCCACATTTGGTCAGAAGTCAGAAGTGATCTTTCATCATTTGGAAAACCTCCTGGGCTGCTGGAGACCACAGCTATGGCCATTCTGTTGTTAGAAGGTTGGTTGTGTGGACAAACAGCTGAGAAAGTGTTTGAAGGACCCAGCAGACCCCAGGAAGCTCTGTATGCTCTTGGTGCTGCAGTACAGGTGGTGACTCGGGACAGTGGGGGAGGAGGAAGAGGAGGTCTACCCCAGCCCTTTGAGGAGGAGCCATGTGAGATGACTGAAAGGAGAGGCCTGAGCAGGTGCTAAGAACAAAGACCATGTAATGGTAAGAAATAGGTTGAAACTTAAAGTGTGGGAGGGCATGCGGAATGAGAGTGTACATGTGATAAAACTCAGACCAGTTCTATCTTCAGGATGCCTGATGTTCAAGATAGACCCGTGGCTTCAGACAGCATCATCCTCTGCTTCTACAGAAAATGAAGAAGAAAAATCAACCATATATAAGATGTTTTAAGAGTACCATATTGAAAAGGAGTGATGAGAGGCAACATCCTTGCCTTGTTCTTGATCTTAGCAGGAAAGCTTCTAGTCTCTCACTATTAAGTATGATGTTAGCTGTAGGTTTTTAATACATATTCTTTATCAAGTTGAGCAAGTTCCCCTTCTATTCCTAGTTTACTGAGAGTTTTTATCATGAATTGAATGTTGGATTTTGTCAAATGCTTTTTCTGCATCTATTGATATGATCATGTGATTTTTATTCTTTAGTCTGTTGATATGATGGATTACATTAATTGATTTTCAAATGTTGAACCAGGCTTGCATACCTGGGATAAATCTCACTCAGTCGTGGTGTATAATTTTTTTTATACATTGTGGGATTTGATTTGCTAATATTTTGTTGAGGATTTTTACAACTATGTTCATAAGAGATATTGGTCTCTGGTTTTCTTTTCTTGTAATATCTTTGTCTGGTTTTGGTACTAGGGTAATACTGGCCTCCTAGAATGAATTACGAAGTATTCCATCTGCTTCTATCTTCTGGAAGAAATTGTAGAGAATTGATATAATTTCTTCCTTAAATGTCTGATAGAATTTGCCAGTGAACCCATCTGGGCTTGATACTTTCTGTTTTGGAAATTATTAACTGTTAATTCAATTTCTTTAGTAGATATAGGCTTATTCAGACTGTCTGTTTCTTCTTGTGTGAATTTTGGCAAATTGTCTCTCTCAATGAATTGATCCATTTCATCTAAGTTACCAAGTTTGTGGGCATAGAGTTGTTCATAGTATTTCTTGATTATCATCTTAGCATCCATGAGATCTATAGTGATGTCTCCTCTTTCATTTCTATTATTAGTAATTCATGTCCTCATTCTTTTTTTCTTAGTTAGCCTGGCTATAAGCTTATTAATTTCATTGATCTTTTCAAATAACCAGCTTTTGACTTCATTGGTTTTTCTCTGTTGATTTCCTGTTTTTAATTTAATTGATTTCTCCTCTAATTTTTATTATTTCTTTCCCTCTGCTTACTTTGGATTTAATTTGCCCTTATTTTTCTAGTTTCCTAAGGTGGAAGCTTAGATAATTGACTTTAGATCTTTCTTCTTTTCTAATATATGCATTCAATGCTGTAAATTTCCCTCTAAGCACTACTTTTGCTGGATCCCATAAGTTTCGATAAATTGTATTTTCATTTCCATTAGGAAATATTTTTAACTTTCTCTTGAGATTTCTTCTTTGACTCATGTGTTAGTTAGAAGTGTGTTGTTTATTCGAAGTGTGTTGTTTAATCTCCAAGTATTTTGGAATTCTCCAGCTATCTTTCTGTTATTGATTTCTAGTTTAATTCCACTGTGGTGTGAAAGTATACATTGTATGATTTCTATTTTTTTAAATTCCTTAAGACGTGTTTTATGGCCCTGAATGTGGTCTATCTTGCTGTACGTTCCATGTGAGCTTGAGAAATGTATATTCTGCTGTTGTTGGATCAAGTCATCTATAGATGTTAATTATGTCCAGTTAATTGATGGTGCTGAGTTCAGATGTTTTAAGTTTTTACAAAGAGAATATATTCATGCATTTCATGTATTATTTCTGTAAAATAACAATGCAACAAAATAAAAACAATGGATGAAGCTTTTTAAAAGCAATAATGGGCCAGCGCAGAAGGCATCTGTGGGGAGAAACCTTGCCATCATAGCCAAGGGCTCATCCACTCACTCTGCTAGCCTTGAGGATGTGGTAGCCATGGCAACCCAAGGCCTTGGACCACCTGCACTGACCACAGTCAGTGGAGAGGAAGCACCAAGGGATGGACTTGGGCTGGGAAGAGGAAGGTAGAATTGCAGCTATGAAACTCTCCCAAATGCAAGAACAAACTGCTGGTGATAGATGACTGAAGTCTGGCCAAGCCTGTTTAGCCATGATTATAATAAAAGGCGTGAAGTTTACACTCAGGCTCTAGGCTTGTTTATTTGATTAAGCAGTTGAAGGCTTACATCATATCTGCCTTGTGTTTTTGGTTGGGCACTAAGCACGCCAGCTCACAGAACTGGAGGTACCTACCAGAGGGGAAAAAAGACATCACAGATGAAATTACATTTCCAGTCTTCTCTTTAGGCAACTGTTATTGAACATGTAACACATCTTGGGGGTGTTTAACTGTTGCACCACTCCTTCTTTCCTAGTGGAGATGGAGTATAAGAAATCTCAAGTTCAAGGGGAAACCGTATTAACCAAAACATGTCTAGTAAATGAATTTGGAGAGTTGAATGTAAATAACCTAATGTTGCTGCTAGCGGTTCTACCCAGTATCCTGTCCAAAGTTCTTTGCTTTGCCCCTTTCTTTATGATATCTCTCATTCTTCAAATGGAAGAAGGCCACTTGTAAGGAGGGGCTCAATGACCTATTAAATTAGAGAGTGACTGGCTGGAGAAGTCTGTGGTGCTGTTTTCCAATTGTTAATAAGTTCATCTGATTTTATTAAGGTATTCAAAATTGGTTTCTGGATACCAACCACAGAGTAACTTGATTTTATAAATATAACAAGTGTGAGAGGTTAACTTTAAAACAAGCAAGTGGAGCAGGGAGCAAGGGCACATATGTGTCCATACACTTCTAAAGAATCACAATAGGGGCCGGCCCGGTGGTGGAAGCAGTTAAGTGCGCGCGCTCCGCTGCGATGGCCCGGGGTTCGCGGGTTCGGATCCCGGGCGCACCCCAGCGCACAGCTTGGCAAGCCATGCTGTGGTAGCGTCCCATGTAGAGTGGAGGAAGATGGGCAAGGATGTTAGCCTAGAGCCAGTCTTCCTCAGCAAAAAAAATAGGAGGATTGGCAGATGTTAGCACAGGGCTGATCTCCTCACAAAAAAAAAAAAAAAGAATCATGATAAAATTTCCATTGTCTTACTCCTAGGTGGTTAGAAGTATAGTGAGTTAGATAGTATCTCTTGATAATTAATTTTTTAAAGTTAGAATAATCTAGAATACTCTAAAACCATTTTAGCCCAACATTAGATTGACTTTGTGAGAGAAAGATTGAATGATTGCATGCATGTGTGCATGCGTGCACATGTGTGTGTGTCTTTTTGGAAATGTGTTAGTTTACTATGGAGACGATGATGTCATTGGTAAAGACAAGGCTATTAAAAAAATTCAATTTACTTACTTGTTAGTAATAAACTCGTGGTTCATGGGGAAGAAAAAAGTTTCATAAATCAGTCCCTATGCCCACATGTTATATATAAATTACAGTATTTGGAGGAACGATTACTTTTATTATAGTTGTATCACACTTCTCAGTGAATAAATTTCTCTAATCATTTGTGAATCTTAGAACTTTCAACTTCTATATTCAAAAGCAATTTCTTTACTACCTCTGTAAAACATTCAATTGTTTTCAGAAAAGAGTTCAAACTTACATGTAATTATTCTGGAGAAGACCAACATTTAAAAAAAATGTTTGATGTAGGGAAGAATTGTTCTGTGTGAACGTGCAAATGTAAGTTAGAGAATAGAATTTCCCTTTGAAAATGCTTTCCAAAGCCTGTGGAAAATTAACTTGCATAATGTCTCCCTCTAACAAGCCATTAATTTATAGCCTTTCCCAACACATGTTTTCTGGGATCGTAAAAGCAACTAGTTAACTTTTATTTCTTCTCTCATAATGGTGACCAGAAGATGTACTTGATACATTCCTCAGAGTCCTTACATGTATCCAGATCTTCATAGAAAAGTTACAGATTCCAAAAAGTTACAGATTACAGTTACAGATTACAGTTGAAATTTTATTTCAACTTGGTGCTATGATACTTCTTTTGGATGAAGCAATGCTTTTTCTGGTGTCCTCTTATAAGTGCAAATATGCCTGAGAGTGTGTATAATCAGACTGCTATCCTAACAGCTTGCTTTCCTTAATGACTTCCAGGATGAAGAATGGAGAGGGCAGGTCTGCTTTGTGGATAATTGTCAATCAAAGAAGGAGGAAGGGGAAACTCTGGTTTATGTATCAATTAGGATTAGAGTTAGCTGCATGAAACAGAAAAATCAAAGATAAGAATGGCTTAAACATGAGCCTATTTCTTCCTTGTATAAAGGAAGTCCAGAGGCCGGCATCCAAGAATGGTGGGATCTAGACGCCATGTATATATCTGGGGCTTCATCATAGTGTATGGCTTCCATCCTCAAGGTTGCCTCATGCGGGCTTCTGGATTTGTAAGCCAGAAGAAGAGACATAAAGACAAAAATGACATAAAGACATAAAGCTCCACCCTGCTCAATCAGCTCCCTTCAGACTGCCTTCCTGGAAGTCCCGCAGAGTTCATCTTAACGGCCAGAAGCAAGTCACACGGACACATCTAGTGGCAAGGGAGGCTGGGAAATCAGTATTTTATTCTTGATCACAATGTGCCCAGCTAAAAATAGGGGCAAGTAAAGAGGAAGTAGGAGTAAGTGGAGAAGGAATACTGGGTTGGCAACTAGCCAGCTCTGTATGTGGCAAGACATGAAGGTCATGCCTGGCCTTGGAACAACATCTAGGCTGAAGTTGTTCTAGGCTCTCAAGAGAATGCCTGCTTCGTCTAGGCTTTTCCTGAGTGGGGGGACAATCCTAAGTGCTGGAGTAGCCTAATCCTAGCTCAAGTGTATTTCTTTTTCCAGAGGCCTCTGACCTAAAATCAATACAAATGCCCAAGATTCCCTGAGCATGCTCCATGCGGGCCACATTGATGCAGTAATAGTCCAGGTGGGGGCCAGGTGGTGGGATGCCCTTCCCTGAGTGGCTTGTGAGCTGGGAAGGCAGCTTAGAACAGTGCTTCTGAAACTGCTTTTTTTCAATCCACAGCAGACCAATATATGTTCCTATTATGATGACCACAGTTCAGCAATACCCAACCTAGTTTACTCCTTGTTTGAGAAGACTAGTCCTCTGATCACACACTTAGATGTTACAAGGTCACCTGGCTCTAAAAGCGTTCTACGTGCTTGTTCTCAGTTTCAGCTGGTGGGGGTGGGGGTGGGGGTGGGAAGAGATCATCTGGCTGATACAGCCAAACCCATTCAGACAAAAACTTTAAACTTTTCTAATTTTTCATTTTTATTTCAAATGATGTTTGAAACATGTGAGTGTTGGATAGAGTCTGAAATAATTTGTTATACAGATATGTTTTTGTTATAATGATATTGATGGCAAAGATATTTGACTGGGTAGGTACTGTGCATCAATTGATGGTAAGAAATGTATCACAATTTAAAGACATTTTAACGGAGTTATAATTTACATATACTAAAATGCACAGCCTTCAAATGTATATTTTGTTGAGTTTTAACAAATGCCTACACTTGAGTAACCACCTCCTTAATCAAGATATAGAACATTTCCATCACCCAGAAAATATCCTCGTGTCGCTTTCCAGGCAATCCTGCACCCTGTGTCCCTGCCCCAGAAGCAGACACTGCTCTTGATTCTATCGCTATAGCTCAGATTTTTTTCTAGAACTTCTAGGACTTCTTTAGAACCTCTAGAACTTCATGTAAGTGGAATCGTACAGGATATATGTACTCTTTTGGTTTTCGTTTCTTTTGTTCAACCTAATGTCTTGAGAATCATCCGTGTCATCTTACTGGTAGTTGATGCCTTTTGATTACTCAGTAGACTTCCATTGTATGAATACGCCCCAACTTATTAATCCATTAATGGCAACTTCTATATTTTGAGCATTCACTATTGCCAAACACTATGCCAAGCATGTCCCAGACCATGTCTCATGACAACCAGAGAAGAGTAGATGTACTGGCCACTTGTGGGAGATTTGTATTTGTGATTCTGTCTTTTGCTGTCCAGTGTCAGCCCTGGTCTTATTAGCACCAGGATGTGTCTTCATCCTGTGTGGTCTTGGTGGGAGGTGAAGTGCAGAAAATCAGAGGTTCCTTCCTGATGACGCTGCAGCCCAGGGGAGGAGGAGGGTGACCTGGACCTGGCCAGTCGCATGCTCTCTTCAGGGATTCTGGGGGCCAGAGTGAGTGACGTAAAGATCCAATGCAGGGGGAGCTGCAGATGCAAAGAAGATCCTTCCTGCTGTGTGGCCTCTGCTGGGCCTTCTGCCTGGCCTTCCGAGCATCCTAGCTTCCTGCCCATTTCCCCATCCCCAAGATTCCATCAAATCCAATAACTTCCCTTCTTGTTTGATTTAGGCAAACTTGGTTTCTGTACTTGCAAACAAGGCCATTGCTGATACACTGGGTATTATCCCCATTATACAGATAAAGAAACCAAGGCCCAGGTTCAGTGACCCTCCTGGGGTCACACAGGCTGCTCTATGGCAGGATGAGGATTAGAACCCAGTCAATCTCAATCCATGTGAAGGGAGAGGCAACGTGAAACCTGACTTTGGTAATAGCAGCCCCACCCTGGCCCTGTGCCTTTGTCTCCATCCTTGCACCCAGGGGATAACATCAGCCTGCCATCATGAGGAGAAATGCACAGATCGCTGACACATCCTCTGCTTCTCGTGACAAAGCCAACCAGGGAGGTTGAGATTGTTCCATCTCAAACCTCTGTCCTCTCCGACCTGCTGAACCCTTCATTTAACCCACTCACCTAACCATTTCTGTCTTCTTTGGATCAAAAATGAAAACCCATCCCAGAACACGGTACAATCTTCCATGCCTTTCTGTGGCTTAGCTGAGCATTACTTTTAAACCCCTATTTTGATCTTTGTTTCATGTTTACAGAAGTGGATTCCTTTTATTCCTTTCCCCTGACAGGAATAATCCCTTTGGAATTTAAGCTCCTTGGGTTACTGAAAGGCAGCCCTCCTCCTCCTCCTGCAGAGAGGGGGATCTGAGGCTGGCCCAGGGCTGCGTGGGGACACACCTCAATGAACTGTGATGGGGGCAAGCCCAGGCAGCCTGAGGGAAGGAGGCTCTGGCTCTCAGCTTGGATCTGGCATCTTCCCTTCCCATCCCCTCCATGTCTGTACTAGTCACACCAAGGGCAACCTTGAAAAAGACGAGGGAGGGGCAAGGGAGGCCATCAGCAGGAGGGACAGGGAGGGCAGAAGAAGATGACACTGAAATGTCACCTGCAGCCAGAGAGGAGAAGGGCAATGCGACAGTCGGCCCACCCTGGGGCAGTGCCTCTCATTTTTCGAGATTCCCTAGAGGGGACTACAAAGTGTGGTGGACACGATGATTCACTGCCCAGGTCTCTCTGAACGCCTGCCAGCCCATTCAGAGGTTGCCTCAGCTGCAGAGCACCACCTCCACCAGGGCAGCGCCCCTCCAGGGGTGGCCCACATCCAATGACTGAGGGCCACAGGGGTATAATGGCCTGCCCATATCGGCTCAACTCGGGACAACGCTGCAAGCCGTAGCGTCAATGAAGGTTGCTGTTGGGCTGCATCTCAGCGTCACTTCCCGCTGCCTTTTGCTCCCTTCCCAGTTGTTGGTCCCAAGAGCGCTCCCTGATAAGCATCCTACTCAAACTCTCTCTCAGAGTCCCCTTCCCGGGAGACCAACCTGAGAAACAGACTGTTGACATACAAGTTAACACTCCTAACACCTAAAAATACCGTGCAATGTAGTTGTACTTTCACAAGACAATCACAAAATTAGTTTCTTTAATGTTGATTCACTGTGAATGGCATCAATGAGTCCCTTCAATTTTTGGTGCGTATCTTTATATCATGTGGAGATAAAAAGTCCTATGAGGTAGTTACTGTTATTATCCCATTTTACAAATGTGGCAACCAAGGATCAGAGAGGACAAATAACTTGCCTAAGGTGGCACAGCTTATGGCAGAGCCGGGATTTGAACCAGGAGGCTGGATCCAGAATCTGTGGTCTCAGGCACTACACTCGCCTTCTTCTTAGTACTTTGTGCATCTCGGAGCTATTTCTTCCTGTGGGGCTGGGGCGTGAGGTCAAGGACTGTGTCTCAATCTCAAACACTGTCAGGGTCAGGAAGGTAAAAAGTAAGTGTAAGAATATGAGAGAAAAGAACAGCATGAACTTGAATATAAATGGCAAATCTCAAAGGAAAATTTTTTTATGTTAAAAACATGCCTCTCGTAGAAATGTAAAATGAGCCTATGCCCAATGTTTGTTTAACTGGTTGTATTAGTCTTCTAGGGCTGCTGTAACAAATTACCACATGCCAGATGGCTTAAACCAGTAGAAATTTAGGAAGCCCAAAATCAAGGTGTCAACAGGGCCGCAGTCCCTCCAAAGGCTCTGAGGGAGAATCCTTCCCTGCCTCTCAGCTTCTCCTGATGTCGGCATTCTGGCATTCCGCAGCCTCCTCGGCTTGTGGACACATCTCTCTGCGGCCATCTTCATATCGCCTCCTCCTCCGTGTCTTCTTCTGTCTCCTATAAGGACACTTATCGTTGGATTTAAGGCCCACATGAGTAATCCAGGATGATCTCATCTCAAGATCCTTAATTTAATTGCGTCTGCAAAGACTCTTTTTTCCAATAAGGTAATTTACAGTTCCAATAAGGAAATTTACAGTTCCAGGGATTTGAATGTGACATATCTTTTGGAGAGCCACCATTCAACTCATTATACTCATTAATGAGGGAACCAGCAGGATGGTAAAGTTAATTCAGAGAAAAATTTGAGAAACAGAGCTTTATCTAGTCAGCAAAGGCAGGCTGAAGTAACTTTGCTCAGTTAGAGACAAATGGAATGGTTAATGTCTCACAGGGCAATAAAACTGTAACCTCTGGGGTTATCTCTTTCTGCAGACAGAAATCTATTTGGACAAAAATCTTTACGTTAACATGTGACTTCACAAATTCACCCTAATCAATAGTAAACGTAAACTAAACCAAGTACATTTCTTAGACCAGTGCCCTCTAATAGAACTTTCTGCAAGGATGGAATATTCTATATCTGGGCTGTCCAATCTAGTAGCCACTAGCACATGTGGCTAATGAGCACTTGAAATGTGGCTACTGTGGCTGAGAAACTGAATTTTGAATTTTATTTCATTATAATTAAGGTTTAACTATGAGTAGCTGCAGGTGGCTAGTGGCTACAGTACTGGACAGTGAGGCCCTAGAGAATTAAATAGCCCCTAGCAGGGCCTGATAGACAATGTGCTAATGTGACAGTGAAAGGATATACTGTTGCCTTATTTCCAAATTTTCATGATTTTTCTTAAGACATTAATGACAGACCTCAGACTGGGCAGACTATGGGGAGTGATGGGGACTGTGGAGAACTGGCAATTGCATGTCCACATAATCAGGAAAGCACTTCTATTTAGTTCCAATTAGTCATTGCCCTGTTGCCAGAACTATTCATTTTTCAGGAGAAGCCAGGCATATGGGTTTTTATGCAAAAATCTCTTAATATTTACAGATTAGCTAATTGGTGATCTCTGCCCCAGGGGGAATTGGCACGTGCTAATTAACCTCTCATAATCTGTTTATTTCTAGTTACTCTTGTTTATATGCCACACCATCCAGCACTATGCCTAGCACATATTTGACCACTGCCCCCTGGGGTAGTACAATTCATTTCAATTTGACAAACATTTATGGAGCACCTACTGTCTGCCAAGGACTGGCCAGGAAGCAAGTCATTATAAGGATGAACACAACACTGCCCTTGCTCTGACGGGCTCCCAGACTGACAGGGACACATACAAAGTGCTTTGTAAAGTGCAGCATTCGAGGTGAGCGTCGGGTGTCCCGGGAATCAGGGCATACCTGTCTCCAGCTGGGCAGTTAGGGAAGGAGAAGATGACAACTGAGCTGAACCTTGAGTAAGAGTCAGCCAGATGAGGTGAGATGGAAAGGGCATCCTGGGCAGAGGCACTAGCAGGATGAGAGGGAAGGTGTTGTGGCCCTGGGCACAGCATGGCCTATGAGGGAAACTTGGAGCAGTCGGCATCACTAGAGCTTAAAATCTGAGGCCAGAAGGGGCAGGACATGAAGAGGAAGCGAGGGTCATATCATAGAAGGTATGGTAGCCTATGATGTGAAGCGTGTTTTATTGCTAGCTTATCAAGACAATGGAATGAATGAGTGAATGAATACATTCATTCAACAAATAGTCTCCAATACTTTGCACTGAAGACATTAGAGATACAGGTAACTAAAATAATGGGGTCTTTCTTCTCATGGGGTTTACATTCTACCTGGGTGAGACAAGTGGTGAACAAGTGAACAAATGCATAAGATAGAATGCTTCAGCCGTGAAGAAGAGAAAACCAGAATGTCAGGGAGGATTGGGGGCTGGGCATGGGGAGTAATTAGGTAGCTGCTCTGGAAAGGTGGTATTTGATCTGGGACCTCAATGTCAAGAAGGAGCCAGCCACATAATGACCTAGATTCTAGCAGAATAGCACTCCAGGCTCTTAACTCTAAGACTCATTTGGTGACATTTTTTATAGCCAAACTTTAAAAAAATCTACATAGAAAAACAGAGCATTTGAGAACGGAAGAGGGAAAAATCACCCGTATGTAATCTTACTACCTTAACACCACTTCTATTTTTAGCGTGCGTTCCCCTCGATCTGGGCCTGCATGCATATGTATTTTATATAATTGATCATAATCAACTGTACATACAATTTCATAGTCAGTTCTTTTCACTTACCATTATAAGCACTTCTGTAAAACTTGACCATTATAATTTTCAATTTCTGCATTATTGTCCATCCAGTGGGCCTCACATATAGTATTTATTCTTTCCTCTGTTACACATTTAGGTTGTTTTATAAATTTTCTTGCTTATGAACATAAACATCTTCACACATACATATTTTTCCTCTTCTTTCAGATAACTTCCTTGGGGTAAATTTCCTGAACTGGGATGTCAAAAGGAATACTTAATCTTAGAGCTTTTGATACAGGTTGCCAAATTGTTTTCCAAAAGGGGTAGGAAAGGAGATAGTGGTAGGGAGTATATGTGTGTGTGTGTTTAAGAATATGAGCAGGCAAAAATACAAGCCATCATACTCTGTGAGGGTAGGATCTTGGTCTGCTTTGCCCATTATTGTGTACGAAGTGGCTGGCATACAGTAGGAGCTCAATAATGGAATGAGTGACTGACTTCCAAGCTTTGCAGCTCAAGATCTGCAACTGAATTTCTTGTTGTACTCCAAAGGATAGAAATTTCGGGGCCAGCCCAGTGGCGTAGTGTTTAAGTTTGAGCATTCTGCTTCAGAGGCCCAGGGTCCACCGGTTCAGATCCTAGGTGCGGACCTACTTACCGCTCATCAAGCCATGCTGAGGCGGTGTCCCACATAGAAGAACTAGAAGGACCTACAACTAGGATCCACAACTATGTACTGGGGCTTTGGGGAGAAAAAAGAAAAAGAGGAAGATGGGCAACAGATGTTGGCTCAGGGCCAATCTTCCTCAAAAAAATGCTTTAAAAAAAATCTCGTTTGAAAAAAAAATAAAAAGAAGTTTGCTCATCAGGAACAAATATTTTGCATCACTCTGCTTTTGTAGTGTTGGCTTTTAATTAAAAAAACAAAAATGAAGTAGATATTTATAGCGATTGGGCTAAGAAGGCAGGCTGAGCACATGTTACAGCCTCTTTCTCCAAATTTCTAAAAAAGACTTAAAAGATACATATGTCTTAGTTATATGTCACACATCTATGTGTGTGTTTGCACACCCCCTTCAGCCCCTCCCCCCACTCACTGGACCCAGGCTGTGGTAAACAAATACAGTGTTCACAGAGCCCCACAGGGCCTTGACTGAAAGATAAGCACAGTCTTCCGCTGGGTTCTTATAAACAGCCCCCGAGATGAAGATTTGTGGGAAACTCATTTATTAGGAAATGTTCCCAGGAAGAATGGATAGCAGAGTGAGGAAGTGGGACCAGGGAGGAAGGAGGCCACCCAAGGGTGTGACAGTAAACAGAAGCCCTCAGAGGACAACTCGAGCTTCATTTAGGAGCTCTGGTCACGCATCAGAGGTGTCCCCATCAAGGTTGAGGGACCTGGAGGGTTTGTATCCCCTGTACCCATCAATACATAAACTGTCCCCAGCGACATTCACTCCCAGGCCCTTCTGGCTCTCGGTGCGCACTGATGAAGTACAGTCCAGCAGGCTGGACCGGCTCTCGAGGCCTGGCCAACAAGAGCCACAGATGCTGGCTGTTGGGAGTAAAAGCGTGCGGGAGCCTGTTTAGATGAAAATGGTAAAGGGATTTGAAGGCAGGTGCATGGAGCCCTGCCAGCTCCTGCTTCAAGCTCACACAGTAATTGCCATGAAAACTAACCCCGTGAAAGGAGACATCAAATTTAACAAACGAAAGAACAAGCATCTGAGAAAATGAAGTTAATTCAAAAAGACTCTAGAATAAGTTTAACCAGTAGCCTCATGGACATAGAAGCAGATATTACATCTGCTGAATCAAATGGAGGTCTTGAAAATTAAGTTTTTGATCACTGACATTTAAATAGAAATAAGATGGAGAAAATAGCAGAATGGGAACAGCTGAGGAACAAATTAGTGAGCTGGAAGATGGAACTAAGGAATTCCCTGAAAAAGAGATGAAAAGTATGAAAGAAAAGTTAGGAACATGGAAAATCATTTCATAAGCTCCCACATACAGCTAACAACATTTTCAGAAGGAGAAGACAAAGAGGATAGATGGGAGAAAATATGTAAAAGAAGAAAAATTTCCAAAGTGAATGAAATACATGAGTCCTCAGAACGAAAGTGTCCAACAAGACCCAAGCAGGAAAAATGAAAAATACCATGTGCATGGTGGTGACATCATGGTGAAATTTCAGAGCATCAAGGACAAAGTCCTAAATCTTCCTGTGAAAAAGGAAGATTATAGGGGCTGGCACGGTGGCGTAGTGGTTAAGTTCGCTGGCTCCACTTCGATGGCCCGGGGTTCTCAGGTTCGGATCCCTGGGGCGGACCTACCCATCACTCATGAAGCCACTGCGTGTCAGCATCCCATATAAAGTAGAGGAAGATGGGCATGGCTGTTAGCCCAGGGCCAATCTTCCTCAGCAAAAAAGAGTAGGATTGGCAACAGATGTTAGCTCAGGGCTAATCTTCCTCACAAAATAAATAAATAGATAAGCAGATTATACAGAGAAAAAAGAACATCAGACTGACCTCAGACTTCTCATCAGCAATAGTTGATGCGAGAAGTCGTCGGAGCTAGATCTCTAAAATTCTGGTGGGAAAAGGTTGTGAACGTGGACTTCAAGTGAAAATATCATTCACAAGGGTAACAAATATAGGCATTTCAGACGAGCAAGAACTCAGAAAACGTACCATTCACAAAGCCTGTTTGAAAGGATTGGTGGAGAATGTACTCTACAAACAACAGAAGCGAAGCAGCAGCAGAGAGAAGCAATAAACTAATGAGAAAATAAGCTAGTAAAATGTAAAGAAAAGCAAGTGTTAATCAGGATTCCCATTTATCAAACTCTTACTGTGCACACACTTACAACACCTGCAAGAAATTGCAACTTTGCCTGTGATCATCTTCGAAGAAAGTGTCAACCAACGAACTTATCCAAATGGATAGCCTCTGTAACATCTTAATGAACTTCACTGAAAACTGGTAAATGCACAGAGACAGGTCCACCACAGTCATGACTGGATGACTCAGTTTATATGTTTATATGTTTATATGTACCTGGGAGTTTGTCAACTGGACCAACAGTCTTTGTCCATCGAAAGGACACCCTGGATAACACACACTCCCACTGGTCTGTGTTCTCTCTTCTCAAACCACAGGTTCTCTGATTTTGTAAAGCTTTGGTTGACTCAGAATGAATTTGTATAACTTGCCCTTCTGGTCTTTCTATTAGAGCACTTAAATTATTCCACTGAAACCTGCCAAAAGCTTTCAAACCTTTAGCACCGACTGGGAAGTGAAATTGAATAACAAATGAGCTCAAATCATCGGGGAAACTCTTGCTTGAAAAGAAAGGACCCGAGCTGCTTTTAAACAGTTTTGCCTCGACCTCCTTATTTATAATACCTCTTAGAAGTTTAAAACTATTTGCTTTTCTCCGATTGATTTGAGCCTTTTAGATTCAGTTACCTCTTCCAGGGCAGGCGGTGGTGTGAGGGTGGCTGTCTGTGTTTCAGGAGTCGTGTCCACCGATTAAGACGGCACATTTTTGTTTCTATATCAGGAACTCCAGTGATATCTGTCTCCTGAGGGATTAGAGATTGTTAATTACTTTCTGTGAAAGAGGGAGCCCCTAGCACTGCAGCTTGGCAGGTTCTCTAAAAATAGAGCCTATAGGTTATTTTTAAAAACCCTCATCGAGGGATCATGACCATGAGTCACATTTATCTCCGGAGTTTGCCTGCTGAAGGAAAACCACATGGCTCTGTGGACGTTTTAAACCCTGCCTGAAACATTGCCACCTCTGCAGAACAAACAGTCATACCAACCCACCCAGGAGGAAATGGAGAAGAATTTGTGCACGTGGAATTTTAAGATCCAATTTAGTTTAAAATAGATATTCTGTATCCAAAGGATGTGCACTATCTCCTCAGCACTAGCTCTTAACTAATGTTTGTCATGCTGCTGTACCCTCTTTCTACTTATTGTTAGCTTTATTCTCTTCCTTTCCCGGGAATATTCATAATCTAATGAAGAGATATTCGCTGAGGAGGAGTTCCATGGCATGGGAGGTATTCGTCTTCTCCAAGACATCAATTTCACTTGCTTACAGAACATTAAAAAGAAATTTGAAGTGATAAATGCATTAATCTACAGCTACTTACGATTAGGCTGTTCTGGCTAAAATGGAATACATTATCTGTAAGACATCTTTCATACTCCCAAGGCACTTTAAAATAATGAAAACATATAAAATAATATCTAAGTAATTAAAGTAATGGCAAATAAAAACTTAGCATTCTATGGAATTGCCTATTGGAGTAATAGATCTTTTATAAGCCCTTTGTGATATTGCTATTAATTTTTAAGTAACAAAATATTGCTCTTGGACCAAAAATGGGATATTAACTAACACATACACTACTAATTGCTTTGCAAATGCAAAGTGCTAAATTCTAGTTTATAAAAATAAACCTTTGAGGTTATCTAATGAAATCCGTACACAGTGCCCACTTCTGAATCATCTAAGCAGTAGAGGAGACTCCTCCTATGGAAGCCATAAAAAAAGCTTCTTGAGACCCTGAGTCTCTTCTCTGAGCTGATCTGTGTGCATCAGGAAATGGTATTGTCCACCCTCTCTCCCCACCTCACATAGTCATTCTTTCCGTTAACCCGGCCCTTCCCTGGCGACTCAGGTTATTCTCCCATCCCCTTGCAGCTAATGTGTTTTCTGAGCCACCAGTAGGACACTTCTTAAAAAGATGTCACCTTCTTATAGATGATATTCGGTCCCCCTAACAGCCTATTCTCTCCAAAACCTCCTACCATCAGGATGGCTCTAGTCCCGTGTGTCCCATGGAATTGGCCTGGTTCTCGGATTTTTCTTTATCCACCAGAGTGTATTGATTCAGCACATCCTGAGTTACCCAGTCCCAGTGGACTCATTTCTCTAGGGACCACACTCAATGCTGCACTGAACACACCACTCATCCCACGGACTAGGGTGAGGAGTCAGGGTGCACGACTTCGTGAGGCCCCCTCCAAGGGGCGTTCACTCTTGGAGCGTGTAAGTGCAGGGTTGGCATTTGACAGCTCCGAGAGTGAGTGCCTCCATCAATCGTGCGCCCAGTGCCTCACTCCCTTACCCTAGCCCTGGCTACTCCTACGGCCCAGCTCTTCCAGCCCCCAAGTTACAAGTAGGATTCACTGGAAACAGCAAGCAACAGGCAGGGAGGAGTTGAAGGGGAAGATTACTTAAAAGTTAAAAGTCGTACAAGGCCCCCTTTTCCTCCACTTGACGTACTCCCAGCTCTTTGCAAGGAACTCTGTACTCATGAAAACTGTATCCCTGAAACCAGTAGAATGGGCTTCTCGGCTTGTGAAACAAATCATGTTAAACATAATGAATTGTGTCTTACCAGCACTTCTATAAACTCTTCAGAGGGAAAACACATGCTATATATGTAGAAATTTTCTAACATTTTTAAGGTCGCCTATTTTCTTCTTAGAGATTTTCAATGTACGTTAATATATTAAAAGTTCTGAGAATTCTTGTAGGAGAAAAAAGTAGTCTGTTTACATTTGTTTTAACCAGCTTTAACCACAGAACCTCTTTTGGAGGGTGGGAGGCGTCTGTTGGTATCATACAGAACTGGCTCTGAGGAACTCGGGTTAGCGAACCAAGCTGGAGCACATGGAGCTGTGGATTTCATATGGGAGACAGGATTCAAAGGGAACCTGCTCGGGAGTCACGGGACCCTGCACTCTATTCACCCAGTTCCCAGATCTGTAAATTGAGGGGGTTGGACCAGATGGAGGCTCAGGACCCTGCCAGCCACAAGATTCGAGAGCCCTATGACTCATCTCTTCCTTCCTTCACCGGTGACCACCCACCCTTGCTGGGTGCCAGGGGAAAAGGATCTTTATATAAAAATGTGCTGGCCCCAAACTGATGCTCTGTATTCACTGCCAGTGGCAAACAAATTTTGAAGTGGTACATCAGGAGAATACGGGGAAGCAACCTCAGTCTGGAAATTCGCTCTCCTTAAATATGTCAGAAATCCAACAGGTACACAGGCAAACAGTGAGGTAACTGAGCAGCACCATCCCCTCAGCTAGTTCAGGTGCTAAGATGTTTCCTGGGGGCTCCCAGGTGTAGAACCTGAATACTAGAAAGACCAGCAAATCCTGCACCCCACTAAACACTCCGTGATTCCCAGAAGTCTCAGGCTTTTGATTCTGCATCAGAGTTTAGTGACTTCAGTTAATTCCAGCTTCCAGCAAACCTTGGATGTTAACACTGATTAATTGTCAGCCTAATCTTTATTCAAATATATCAATACTTTTAAGGCCAACGTAAAAAGGCAAATATTTGCCCCTTGTGCTAAAGTAACCAACTTTTAAATAATAAATAGACTTTGCTTGAATCACTAATAACTATTCTTTATCATTCCCCCCCCCCCACGTTTTGAGAGATCTTGTCTGGAAAACTATATTTACTAAGTAATTAATTTGTTTTCCCTTGAAAACAATTAATCCAAAGCATTTATCACTTGGCTGTCTTCCCAGGCAAAAGCCAAGACACTTGTTATCCGAGTTATACGTATTCGTTCAGTTTTAAAATTTTTGTTTATTCTGTCTTTCTGCAGTTTATATTTGAGTCAACGTACAGAGCTTCTGTGGTTCTGTTTAACAAGGCGTCTAACGAATACCAGCGAACGCCTGCGCGGCAGTCGCTGCTGACAGGCTCTCTCAGGAGCGGTGAGATTCAAACACGTTTCAATCCATTCACTCGGTTTTCAGTGCATGACTGCGGGACCGTTCCTCGGGAGAGCTCGTGTCCCACTGCAATTTCCTATTCTCGGTGTAATAAACCTGTCACCAAGATCACAAAAAATTGGCAGGGAGCGCTGATTAAATGCAGATCCGTGATGCTCCGCGAGGCCCCACCTCCCCCTCCGCGCCGGCGGTGCCCGAGCTCCGCGCGCCCGCCCGGCTCCATCCCTCCCTTCAGCCCGCGCCGGGAGAGGGGCTGTGGCTCCGCCACGCCCCGGAGCTGAGGGACCTCCCCTCCCGTTCCCTAAGGCAGAGGGGTCCAGTTATGAGCTCTTTGGGATTAAAGGTTTCTTTTAGAAGGTTGCAGACCCTAATGG
Source organism: Diceros bicornis minor (assembly GCF_020826845.1). Taxonomy (NCBI): domain Eukaryota; kingdom Metazoa; phylum Chordata; class Mammalia; order Perissodactyla; family Rhinocerotidae; genus Diceros; species Diceros bicornis. The sequence goes on from NC_080741.1 coordinate 28,926,753, forward strand.
GTCTGGTTTACTTTGTCCTGGAATTCACGAAGGATAGATACAAAGATAAAGACGCGTGGTCCCCGTTTCCTAGGTGCCCTGCCCTCGGAGGAAGAAAGAAATCGAACGAGGGAATTTCAGTAGAGTAGGAGTGGGTTAATATTTCTGAGATAGTAATCTTTACCCCCTCCTGGTCGTTGCTTTTCGCCCCACCCCCGCTCACCACCAATTCCCGTCTGCTAGGCAGGTGTGAGCTCAATGCCCCAGGGGAGGGATGTGCCTGGGCAGAGCGGGAACCAAGGTGTCTTCTTCCTGCTTAAACTCCGGGAGCCGACGAAGTGTAGAAGCCAAAGGTTAGAATTGATATTTGAGGAAGGAGATTTCCTCAAGGATGGGAGAGAGAAGAGACGTGGGTGAGCCTGGGGGAGAAGCCATATGCCCTACTTCCGAGCAGAACCCCAGGGAGGCAGCAAAACCTGCAAGCGGTTTGTGAAACCCAGGAGCTGGGCCTGCGCCCTGCTTTCACTCGAGCCCCGCAAAGGTGGCAAGACCCCACAGAGGAAACCGCTCTGCGGCGTGTCCGAGATTTCCACCCCACGGGAAGGCGCCGAAACAGCAGAGCGAGGCCTCCGCGCCAGCACAGGACTGGGTGGGACTATTAGGTGTCTCCCGGTGACCTGAGTAGAGTGATGACAGAAGCCCCAGTGAACCCCTCCGAAGGCTTGATGATACAGGAGCACTTCGAGGAAAGGCAAAAACCTGATTTAGATTGAGGTCCCATCACTCTAGGCAGAACGGAACCTTAAAATAGAAATTCGTGAGTTGTTTTAAAAATTGAGTTGTGTTTGTTTTCTAGCCGAGTTATGGGCTGAGATTTCTAACCGCAACTCGTGCTGGAAATAAGGGGAAAGCTGCCTCGTCCTCGGAGCACAGGTCCCACGTCCAGAATTCCCTTCCTCCTTCTCACCACCCCCTCCCACCCACCCCTCACCCATCTTCCCAAGCTGGTGAAACCTCGGCCCTCTAAGGAGCCAAGTGCTTCCTTCCCCAGAAGCCAGGAGCCTAAGTCTCAAGGAGTCGGTGTGAATCTAAACGCGGGGCTCAGGGATAAAGGCACGGCGGTCTCGTACCAGAGACTTCATTCCGAAGACAAATGGTAGTTGACCATGAGAAGAGCCCAAAAGGGAGGGCCGATTCTCTGAACCTGGACCAAGCTGTCTGGAGGTGAGTGTACACAGGGAGAACTGAAGGTGAAGAACGGCGCCAGGGAAAATCTTCCACCTTTTTCCATCTCCCAGATTCCTCGTCTTTTTTTTTTTTTTTTTTCCTTCAAGTTTCCTGTGGCAACAAATTGAGGGTGAGAAGAAAGGTTTAATTTGTCCCGTCTTTGGACACATTCTCCCACCCCCTTTACCATACAAAAGTAATAAAAATTATGCACACACACCCACACCCTAACAAAATATCAGAGTTCAAAAGAAGAAGCACATCTTTTGACAAAAATGGGAAACTGAATCCCAGAATTAACACTATAGTTTCACTAAAATCCAATACTCAACAGATATAGTTTGGTTTTCTTTGAAGAGGAAAGAATGCTTTAAAACCGAAAGGTCTTAAATTGAAGATTTGGTCTTGGTCACCTTCCATTCAGAGTCCCTCATACCCACCTCTGTCTGTGATACTCAGTAATTGTTAAAACACTAAAGCCAAGACTTGAAGAAAAATGGGGTAAAATTTGATAGTTCTGCTGCAAATCTGCCATGAATTGTTGTCAAATTGACCCATCTCCTTGTAGTGAAAGTCCACTGGGAGGTCCCAACGTCAACTCTTGTTCTCTGTCGTTTCCACTGCTGTGCCAGCCTTCTCTTATCTTCACCAGGTCCCACTTCCTTCAAGGCATTTAAAATAGGGAGACTTTCTTCATAAGATCCAACTCTCAATAGCTCACCCACTAATAAAAAATGTGTATGTGGAAACCTGAGATAATCCAAATAACAAATTCTGGTCATTCATTTTAGCCTTCTCCCTCACTGGGAGATTCAAGAGCTGCTGAAACATCAAGAAATAAATTACTGAACTGAGTTTCACTTCTCACAGTTTACCATCTGGTGAAGGTGCTAATGAGCGATGATGTGCACCACAGGAAGGAAGAAAGCAGGGGAGGTAGGTGGCACACGAGTAGCACATGGGCTGGTAATCAAGCCCTCGGTGACTCAAAGTTGCCTGGACTTTTAACCAAATCTGGTTTGGGTTTTGCTTCTCTGGGTTTGATTAGCCATTACTTCCAGAAAATATTTCCCTACTTCCCTCCCTCCATCTCCCCTAACCTCCCTCCTTCCTCCTTTCCTTTCTCCCTCCTCCTTCCTTCTTTCCTTCCCTCCCTCTTTCCTTCCTTCCCATCTTCTTTCCTTCCTTTCTTCCTCTCCAGCAGCATCATTGAGCATCTATAGTGCCTGTCACAGGTCAGTTTTACATAGGGGCCTGAAAGTCCACGTGGAAGTGCAATGTTGCCCCCAAGTTACCGCCAAGTCATAGAGCTTTGGGCTCTAAATAAATCCCAAGAGGAAAGGACAACTGAAAGGTGGCACAATTTGTCCTTGTTTCTAACTACTATTAATATATATCTTTTGACAACCAGAATGCCTATATTATCTCCGTATGAAAGCTTGACCTTGTCTCTTTCAATATGGTCACTGAAGAACAAACAAAGTGGAACTGCTTTTTCAATAAGTGTTTTCCTAAAAACAAAGGTCAGCAGGCAGGCCCAGTGGCATAGTGGTTAATTTCCCGTGCTCTGCTTCAGTGGCCCGGGGTTCTTGGGTTTGGATCCCGGGCATGGACCTATACACTGCTTGTGAAGCCATGCTGTGGCAGCGTCCCACATATAAAATAGAGGAAGATTGGCACAGGTGTTAGCTCAGGGCTAATCTTCCTCCAAAAAAAGCTCAGTAAGCAAGAGAGAGAACATTAAATGTAGATTTCTTCAGGTGACATAGGTCAAAGGATTCTTAAACCTGAGTAAGTTAGAAAGTGCAGAACTATATAATGCATATGGTACAAGAGGCATTTGGCTGTTTTGTTCCAGAGTTATTGTATGGGATAATGGGAGATTTGCCTTGCTGTAGAAAAACCCATATTTTGCATTTCCAGATCTCTATTTTGATTTCCACCCTAGCATTTTATTATCAGCATCTGTAATTCTGAAAATGTGTTAGAGTGACCTTTGCTTAAGTCGAATAAAAACATTGCTTTACTAGAGCATGGGTGTAAGGAAAAAATACCTAATCCTGTCCAGTTTGATAAGCTGAAGCTGTATTCAAGTGACTGATTAATACTCTGCATGTCTTTCTCTGGGCCTCTTGTAACTCTAATAACACTTAAACATTAACTATAAGATAATTGCCTTCTGAAAGGAAAGGAAAATGTGGGGAGTGTTTGCCTGTCTTCTTCAATTCAGTACCAAATAATCGTCTTGGAACTAGGTTCTGGGAAATGTAGCCCTAGAAATACAGGGCCAGCACTGGGCAAAACCAGGAAATGTGTCCCTTCATCCATCCTCTTCTGCTCATTCCATTTGGTTCTCTACCTTTCCTCCCAGCCCTTGTTTATTATGAAGTACTAAATCGGATAAATACAGAAAATATTTGCAAGCTGAGTTAACATGTAAAAATTAGGAAAGAAAAGAAAGGCTGAAAGAATATGAGACAGCAGAGCAGAACAGACTCAGCCTCAGAGTCAATGAGCCTGCAGGGGAATCCTAGCTCCACCTTTCAATAGCTCTATGGCCTCGAGACAGGTCACCTCATCGCTCTGAGTCCTGGCTTCCTCATGTGAAAAATGAAATAGTACTATTTACCCTGGTGGGTTTGTTGTAAGAATTAAATGAGACGATATATACTAAACACACGATTAGTGCTCAGTAAATGGTTTTCCCCGATGAGCCCATGTAAGCTAAGTTCTAACAACTCAATGTGTTGTCACTTTTCATGGGTAATTTTTTGCTTTCACATTTTTATGAGATTCTCTGATGCATTAACGCAAAAGAGGAAGCCCTATGGGAATTTCCCTCATTGTGGCAGATCGATTGGGAAAGACGTGCTTGAGACATCAGAGCTTTCAGGGAACTTGTCCAATTACACCACCCAGATACTTTTTCTGGTGCTTTAAATAAGAACTACCCTGAATCCAGGGCTGTAAGTGTCAGCAAAGCACTCCTGGCTTCCCTGTTTCTGTTGGTGATATCATTGTGCTGTCATCAGGGCAGCTGGTGGCCTGGGCATGGAGCTCAGAGAGAAACCTAGAGATGAGGTGTCTCTGAGATAAATGACACGCTCCTCTCTTGCCATCCTCAAGTGGGCCAGCAGTAGGGTTCGTGGATATTTGTGTAGGACAGTGTCAGGGTACCCCTGTTGTCCCTGAGTCATTATTAATAGCCACTCATCCCTTTTCACTCTTAAAATTATTCCAGTTTGGATAATAAATTATATAGTTGCCTTAATCAGACTAACGTTTGTATGAACAAGGACAATAAGTTACAAAAGGGAAAATGATGAAGTATACCAATTCATAGACTCTAAGGTGCTTAGATGGCATCAATTTTAAGATCCACCACTATGTCTTGTCTCATTAAGAAATAAAAAACCCACTGTATTAGTTTGCTACGGCTGCCATATCAAAGTAGCACAGACTGGGTGGTTTACACAACGGAAATTTATTGTTTCACAGTCCTGAGGCTAGAAGTTCAAGATCAAGGTGTCAGCTGGATTGGTTTCTTCTGGAGGCCTTTCTCTTTGGTTTCAGATGGCTGTCTTCTCCCTGTGTCTTCACAAGCTCATCTCTCCTTGTGTGTCTGTGTTCTAATCTCCTCTTAGAAGGACACAAATCATATTGGATTAGGACCCACCACGAAGACCCATTTTAACTTCATCACCTCTTTAAAGACCCTATCTCCAAATACAGACACATTCTGAGGTACTGGAGGTTAGGACTTCAACATATGAATTTTGTGGGACATAATTCAGCCCCTAACACCCACCAATTAAACTCTGGCATGCCATGGATTGTTAGAGGTGTCCTGCTGTCAGAGATGTGAAAATGTGAAACTGTGCATGTCAGAACTGCACAGTTCTAAAATACATTCAGTTTGGAAGGGGGAGGACTAGTTCCGTCCTATACGCTTTGGGGATGGTGAGCGTGGAAATTTATAAACCTCTTCCTTTGAAACTGTCACTTTCTCCCCTTCACCCTCCTGGGGGACCTGGGAGAGGAAGGGAGAATGAAGCCGCCCAGATTGTGATCTTGATTGCTTCCCCTCTCTGGTGCCTCACTTCCTGTCAATTCTTCTTTTGTAACAGTGCCTGTGACTGCCCCTTCCTTTCTCCCTATGCACACCCACATCAGCCCTTAGCTCATACCTGGACAGTTTCCACAGCTTCAGAACCAGTCTTCCCACATCCATCCCCTTTTTTCCCTCCTAATCCACCCTGACACAAGCATTGATCTGCAAGATGACTCTCAAAACTGCAGCCTTGGTCATGCCACGCCCCTAATAAAAGCCTCAGCTGGCCCTTCATCCCTAAAGAATAAAAACCAAATGTGTCTTAGCTTAGGTCTTAGGTCAGGTCCTCTGTGCTCAATCTGGCCCCCAGCTTCCCATCCAGCTGCATCCCGTGACCCTCCACCTCTGCCAGTATTCCCACCTCGGGGCGTTTGTACACTCTGTGCCCCTAGTCTGGCAGGCTCATGCTCTGGGCCTGTCTGAATGCTACCATGTAATTATTACACGTAGTTATTTATGTCTGACTCTCCAACTAATAGCTGTCCAAATGATCAAGACTGTAATGTACTCCATTAACCACATTGGCTGAGAAAGGAGTTGTTTCTCCTTGGCTCCTCCAGAAAGAATGAAAAGTATTTCCCCCACCCCCTCCTGTCTCCCTCCCCTGAGAGAAGGTAGCCAGGCCTTTGTGTCCTGGAAGTCTGACTTCCCTTAGCCCCAGGGAGAGTTAACAGCCTTTTTGTGTGTTTTCTGTGGGAAAAAGGGAAGCTGCCTGGTGGGATGGCCTCCCTCTTTGTTTTCTCCCTCTGTTTTCTAGGCCACAGGGTAAAATTGGTGGCTCTGGATATCTTTTATGTGACCTGGAAGGATTTTATATGAATTTTAAATATTCATTGCAATTTTCAAAAAGTGAGAGATTTACCATGAAAATCTCGATTTCTGGGTTTTCTTGAAAAACTCAAATATTTAGCATCTCTGGGCCCCTATTTTTGCAGGGCAAAAGTTGGCAGGATCAGAGTCATGCTGGTCCCCTTTAGAAAGGTCAAGTACTTTCCAGCTCACCACAATCCCCACTACTCCCTAAGGTAGTACACCACTTGCATCATTCATTTATGTACCTGCCTGTTCTTGTAAGAATCTGAGTTTTCAACCCCTGCTTAGACCCACCAAGGGGATTAATCCAAAGCATTTGAGGGAAAGGAGATGGTGGCCATGAGCCTCAAGAATAAAAGAGAGCGTGGCTTCTCTATAGGTCTTTAGAAGTTGGGCCTATTCTAACATAGCTGTCTCAGGGAGCAGGACCAGGGAGAGAGATGGCTGGGTGGGTGCCTGTGAGCACTCGGCTATAAGGTTTTCACCTTGAGAGTGTCAGGGAAAATCCCCATGGCTGAGCTGGGCCCAGAGAAACTGGAGCTACCCCCTCAGAGCTGCCCACAGAGATACCCATCTTCAAATGGACATGGGCAAGAAGCAAGAGCGTCAGAGATCCATCAACCAAAGACCCAGCATACCTCCATGTTCCTGCCTAGCGTAAGCCCCACAGTTGTTGTACAACGTAAGTAGGGTGGGAGTAGAGGGCATTACACTGCATTACAACAACTCCAGAAGGGACCATTGGTATCCTATTCTATGGTATAACTCCCCCTGTGGTTGTTCAGTGCACAACCTGAGTGCCATATATATGGTAGCCCTGGCTGGAGACTGTGTGTGTGTGTGTGTGTGTGTGTGTGTATGTGTCCTCTTGAATGGACTGATTTGGACTTCTCACCAATCTTGACAACGGAGGCCCAGAACTTTAACTTAATTTTTAAAAATAAATGTAATATGCCTTGGGCGCCAACCCTGCGGCGTGGTTAAGGTCATGTGCTCTGCTTCAGTGGCCCAGGGTTCATGGGTTCAGATCCCAGGTGCAGACCTACACACTGCTCATCAAGCCATGCTGTGGTGGTGTCCCACATATAAAATAGAGGAAGATTGGCACAGATATTAGCTCAGCAACAATCTTCCTCACCAAAAAAATAAAATAAAATAAAATAATAAATGTAATATGTCTTACTCCCCAAACGTGGTTTAGTAATTGAATTCTATAACAAAAACAATAAATACTTCTCAAGGACAGAAAGCATGTTTTTTCTTCTATACCCCTCTAGAGTGCATTGCAAAATAAATATGTGTTCACTCTGACTATAGATTTCAGGACAGAATTTCTCTCCCCAGTAAAATTTAAATTTTCCATTTTTCTGGCTGATCAGTCCTAGGCAAAACTGGTTTATGCCACCCAAACTCACTTGAGGCTAACAGCCAATTTCATGTTTTACAATGAAGAGTTAATTAGCAAGTGAGTTTCTGCTTATATGGACCAGTCCGTGTGTAATCTTTCCAGGAGGGAGTTCCACCAAAGCTCTCTGCTGTTAATACTCTGTCTACAGCCTTAACATTTTGAGTCCCTTTCATCAGAAATTCCACTTTGATCAGAAATTCCAGAAATTTATCCTAAGAAAATAATCAGGAAATGTGAGCCAAGACTTATGTGCATAGATATTTACTGTAATACATTAATTACAGTAGCAATAAAACGAAGCAACCTAAATGTTCAACCACTGGGGAGCAATGAGATATATTCTGACACATTTATGTGATGAAATACTATGCAGCCTTTGAAAATAATGTGCTCAGGGTTTTGAATGGAATACGGAAATGGTCACCACACATTTGTAAGACCTCTAAACACCTCTAAATATGTTGTAAACATTGGAAAAGGGTGTGACTGTTGTTAAAAATATTCACTCTCTTCCTGATCCCTTGACTCTGGGTACAGCTATGTGGGTTGTTTTGACCACTGTGATATAAGCGGGTGCAATGTTATGAGAGGATCAAAAGGCATTTGCGTGATTTGGCTTGCTCTCTCAAGCCTTTGCCGTTGCCGGGAGAACACACCTAGGCTACCCCGTTGGTCCTGGAGAAGGATGACAGACATGTGCAGCCAAGCCCAATCACCCCAGCTGAGCACAGTCTGGTTCAGCCAACCCCCAGGGAACCCACAACTCCATGAGAATAAAGTGTTGCAAACCCACTGATGGGATGCTCGTTATACAGCCCTTTGTGGCAAGCACTGGCTAATACAGGATGAAAGTATACTCCAAATCTAGAAAGATCTTTTTTCCAATGATAGAGCGTACACAAACTTGTGCAAATAGTCCTTTACTTTTCCCTTCAGGTGCCCATTTGATCCATACTGAGTCCACCAGGTCCAAGGGGAGGGGACATAAACCCCTCTCCTCAATGGGAGGAACATCAAGGTCACATTATAAGAAAAACATGTAGGATGGGAGATATTTTATGGCCTTCTTTGGCAAATATAATCTACCATATAAAATTCTCAGAACATTGCTTTATAAGCACTGTATAGGTGTTAGCTCTTTTCATTCAACAAGTGTTTATTGTACACCAGTTCCTGTGCTAGGACCTGGAGGTAAGCAGTGAGCATCACAGAGGTTGTCCCTGTATTCATGGGCTAACCGAAGAAAACCCGCGGGCTAAAGCCTGTTATAAGAACCCTCTAGTAACTGACCAGATGAGCTACTGGGCTGGAGATAATTTTCTAGTCAGTAGGCCAGCCCTAGAAGGCCAGAAAATATTTCTGGCTATGGAAGTATTTGCTTTGATTGTGTCTGTTGTGATGGAGACTTTCTTGGCAGCTTCTCTGAGTGTAGAATGCGCAGGCCAGAGCTCTCAATAGGGCTTAGAGTCCAATTCCATTTCATTCAAGCTGTTACTATAGCTTTAATGCAAAGCAGGTGCTAAGCTTGTCAAAAAGGAACTAAAGGAACCTGGCTCAGCTTCATAGTGTCTTGCAACTCGAAGTGTGGTCTTCAGCACAAAGTGTGGTCAAATTGCATCAACCTCACCTGGACATTTTATAGAAATGCAGAAACTCAGGCCCCACTCCTGAAATACTGAATCAGAATCCACAGGTTTTTTTAAAAATTTTTACTTTGTGGTAAAATACACATATAAAATTTACCCTCTAAATCATTTTTAAGAGTACAGTTCAGTGACATTAAGTACTTTTACATTGTTGTGCAGCCATCACCACCATCCATCTCCAGAACTCTTTCCATCTTGCAAAACCGAAACTCTGTGCCTATTAAGCAAGAACTCCTCATCTCCTCTTCCCCCAGCCCCCGGCAACCACCATTCTACTTCTGTCTCAATGAATTTGACTACTCTAGGTACCCCAGAGAGAGGAATCATGCAGTATTTGTACTTTTCTGACTGGCTTTTTTCACTTAGTGTAATGTCCTCAAGGTTCATCCGTGTTGAAGCAGAATCTGCATTTTAACAAGACCCTCAGGTCACGTGTGTGTGCTCGTTAAATTCGAGAAGCACTGCTCTAATAGAGTCCTGGGAGCTGAGACGGGGGAGGAAAGAAAGTCCAGGAGGACAGTCCTCACAGGGATTCAGGCTTTCCTTCCTCCTTCTACAGCAACCATTTTGGGATCAAGTCCATGGTCATGTGTGGGAGAGCAATTTTGGATTCCTGAGATCAACCCCTTGAGCTCCAATCTGTCAACAAATGGCTAAACTGGCCTCTGGACATCAAGAGTTTCAGCCTACAGGAAACACTTGTGAAAGTGTAATTTGTGTATCACTCACTTCACAGTAATGGCAATTAGATGTCTATGGCTGGACTGCATGGAGCTAGCAGCCCCTTTAGGTTCACGTTTATTTAATAACACATATACTTATATAGTGCAGACCACTATTCCAAGTAGTTATCTAATATTACACCTTTAACCCTCATAACAATTCTAGGAGTAGAAACTATTATTATCCCCATTCTACAGATAGGGAAACTGAGGCACAGACAGGTTAGCTAACTTTCCCAAGGTCATATGGCTGGTAAATGCTGGAGCTGGGATTTGAACCCAGGAAGTAAGACTCCAGGACCTTAATGACTACATTGGGCTCTTCTCTGGTAATTGCTTGACCAAGTCTTCTGTTGAAACTGAACAAGAGGGAATTATGCAGATTATGGGTCTGATGTGGGGAGGGGTCTACTTTTAACCATAGGAGCTAGATTATGTGTAAGAAAAAAAAAAAAACAGCAGAAGCTAGAATTTCTGAAAGTAAGTAGGAAACCCTTGTGATCTGGTGGATTTTTTCTCCATAGGACAGAAGAAAATATGGTGTCCATGTTCACATTATTAAATAATCAGATAGATAGCAACACTTTCTTTGCCTCCTTCCCTGGCTCCTTCCCCTCAACCTTCTCCAAAGCCTCCCTTCCCTCCCCCATGTTCTCCCTCACTAATCTCAGTTGTTCTCTTGGCGTCCAAGCAAGCCCCACATCTATGTTGCTTGCTGTGATCTTTCTTCCTGGTTCCAGATCATATTTCGTTGCTTCCTTGTGTCTCAGTGAAAATGTCACACCAGGATCTCAAATTCCACATCTGGGAAGGCAAGCCACATTGGTTGATACCTTGGAGATTAGCGGGGAGCCCAATGCCACAGCCAGACTCCTCTCATATTCAACGTGCCCCAAACAGCACCCATTATCTCCCTGCCCCAGCCCACTCCCCCAGGCCCCAACCCACTGCTGACCCCACGTCACCCTCTCTATGAGGCTTGAAACCTTTATCGTCTTCTCCTCCTCCCTTTCTCCAAATCTTAAGGAGTCTCCCTCCTCAACAGCTCTCAAAACTGTCTTCCACTTTGCATGTAGTCATTGTCCAAGCTCAAGCCCTTACATCTGCCTCCAGTCTCCCTAGCCCCTGCTCTGCCTTCCCTCCAACGCCCACCCTACACATGGCTGACAGGCGTCTTCCCAAACACAGGTCAGCAGGTGGCACTCCTTGCCACTGCCCTTCAACTCCATCCCTGTATCTTGGGTGAATTTGCCCACTGCTCAGTGAAAATGACCTCCTTCCTTGCTCTTTTTTAAAAAGCATTCTCAAACTTACAGAAAAGTTGCAAGTACAGTACAAACAGCATTTTTGTTCCCGAACCACTTGAGAGTAAATTGCAGACCCGATGCCCTGAAATTTTTAGTATGCCATTTCCTACAAACAAGGACATCCTCCTACATACACAGTACAATCCCTTTAAAAATGAGGAAATTAACATTGGTACATGACCACCAGCTTATCCTCAAGTCCCATTCAAGTTTTGCCAACTATCCCCATAACATCCTTTTCACAGCACAAGGATCCAGTTCAGAACCACATGTTGCATCAGCTGTCATGTCTCTTTGGCTCCTTCAGTCTGGAGCAGCTCCTCATTCTTTCCTTGATTTTTATGTCCTTGACACTTTTGAAGACTACAGTCCAGACAGGTGTAGAATGTCTCTCAATTTGAGTTTGACTTAATGTTTCCTCTTGATCAGATTTAGGCAGGAAGAGTGCATCTTTGTCGGGAATACTGCAGAAGCCACGCTGGGTCCTTCTTGCCTCTTATCGTGTGGTAGATGATTTCAGTTTGCCCCAGTCCTGGCGATGTTCACCCGGAGTCCCTGATTAAAGTGGTGTCTGTCAGGCTTCTCATCGACAGTGACTCTTTTCCCTGTTGTAAGTATTTTGTGGAAACCATTGAAACTATGTAAATATTTCATACCTCATCAGACCTTCAATTGAGTCATTTATTTATGTCAGAATGGACTAGTGGTTTCCTTTTTTATTCAATGTGTTAACATATAATAATCTGTTACTATCATTACTTTCTTGCCATCTCTCATCCCACTACAATTGCCCATATAAAGAGGTTTTTAGCCACCTTTTTGGCCACAGAACCCTATATTTATCAAAACTGTGTGCTTCATTCCTATACAGGGGATAGTTATTATCTGAATATTTGTTACGCAAGTGCCTACAGTTATGACTTGCTTATGAAGCAAAAGTTGTCATAACATGAAACTGTGTGCTAATGGACCATAACATAGTCCACACTCAAAGTCTCTCCCTGTTTCAAACTAGCAGCCATCCCCACCCATCACACCAACACTTTTGTGGTTTGTAGCAACATCCAAAATTACAATTCAAATTCAATGCAAATCAGTTCATAAGGTGAAACTGCAAATCTTGCAAAGTCGCAAGGTTTCACAAAGTCCATGAAAGTAACTGAGCAGGACTGCTCAAAGCCTTGAGTGAGGCCAGTTAACAACTACCAAAGAGAAAACAGAGAAGGGTGAGATGATGTGAATAACAAGGATTCACAAAAGGCCTTAAGAAACTGATGAGGCCGTCAAGTATTTTTGTGGAAAAAAAAATGACCTTCTATGAATGTGATGTGAAAGTCAAAAATGAAGCAAAGAATACCATAAAATTTTATCAGGAAAAAAAGTTTAGATTTGTTTTGTTCTCAGAATTAGCACATGGCTGAAACCATAATCTAAATTTTATTAGAGAGTAAACTTATTTTCATAATTTTGGTATCTCTTTTTTTCCAAGATAAAATGCTAATCAAATATTTTATTCTCTACTTACTGTGAAGTTTCAGTCCCTTCTGTAAGTGGATCCCCTTTAAATGGCCTTGTCTTGGTGCCAGATATCTGCGGGTCATGACCCCTCCTGCACACACAGCAGGAAACTCAAAGCTGCGGTGACAAGAGCAAGCCTCCGTCCCCTTCAGTGCTGCTCGTCTGTGTGGCCCCATCTCCCAGTCCCACGTACATCTCCTCTGTCTCTCCCTCCTTGCCTCCTCTGCTTCTGTGCTTGTTTTTTACTTCCTGATCTCACTTTCCTCCTTTATCAAAAGAAGAAAATATCCCAGCCCAACCAACTTCACAAAGGGCTGTTCTTATGGTCAAATGAGTTCACGTATAATAATAGTAGTTGCCAGCATTGAACCTTTATTCGATATCTGACCATGTGCTTAGAGCTTACAATGGGTCATTGCAATGAACTCCCTCCAAACTTTGAAGGTAGAGGCCGTTATTTTCTTGCATTTTACAGGTAAGCAAACTGGGGCTCCAGGAGGTTAAGTGATCTACTGAAGTTTTCTCAGTCATTGGAGGAGTGAAGATTTGAGTCCAGTAGTACAAGCTCTCAACTGCTAGACTGTCCTGTACGTAAAAGGGCTTTGAGAACTGAACAGTGCTCTGTGAATATAGGCATCATTATTATTACGCTTCCTCGTGTATGCTCTGAACTCCGGAAAACATCGAATGATAATGGAGACATTACTAGAAGACATTCTTTGTGTGTGCAACCGGTTGTTTGGACCCCAAAATACTTCACTACTGGCACCCAGTGGCACCCACAGGCATTGCCTAACCCCACTCAGGCCAATGACCCTAATCTACAGGCCTTGGAAGACCAATTTGGCTGCGAGTAGTAAAATAGAATCAGACCAACTCACCCCAAAGGACATTTCACACAGTCCCCAAAGCCTCCCCCAGCACCTCTGGCAGAGGCTAACCTCAGTCACTCTGCCCTAGCTTTCCCAGGCTTCGGTGGGTGGGACCAGGCACGAGGACCTAAAAGGAAGTTTGGTTTCTGTTAGATAACAGAGGAGTCAAGGTATGCGTGGGGTTCTGTGCTGGGCACCAGCATTTGCTGTTGGCTAATGCAAATAGGCAGTTAAATGCCCCCCTATAAGGTGAGTAAGAATCCATCCACACTGCCAGTCTGTCCTTGGCACCCCAGGGGCTACCTGGGGCAAGCAGGACATGCAGGGTTTCCAGTGCAGGGTCCCTTCCTTCCCTACAGACACCCCTGTTTATTGGTCCTCCATCTGCTCAGGCTGTGCTTGCCCGTGACCTTAGGAGACAAGAGTCCCACTGCCATGCTTTGCATTTTCACACTTTCAGACACATTGCAGTTTGTCCTGGCCAGCTCCTGCAGGGGCCCAGGCTGGTGAGTGGGTGCTAATTTGCCTAACAGGCATAAAGGGGGGTGTTGTGTCACCAGTGTGTAGGGGAGGGAAATTACAACCTGAGGACACCCTGGAGGTGATGGATCTGACTAAGGCAGGAAAACCACCAATTTCACACATCTGGGGAGACTCAGGTCGGGGAGGGGGCCAGGAGGTAGAAGGAAGACTTGTACTTGTTGACACAAGCAATGGAAGACTGGGAGAAAAGCAAAGACCCGCAAACCACCAGACCTCTTCCCAATCTAGACTTTTGGTGGGAAGGAAGGGTACTTGGGAGGGGCCTCTTGTCCTACACATGAGGAAGTTGAGACACAAAAAAGCATCAGGACAGAGCAAGTATGCCCAGATGGTAAAGGACAGACCTGGCAATCAAACCAGGTCTGGACTTTCCACTCCAACACTCCGCCTACAGCTTAACATCACACACCCAAGTTTGAACAAACATTAAGTTGTAAAATGGCTAGTGCATCTGTCCTTATGCAGAAGGCATAGCTTAAGCACGACAGGCAAGAAACCTTAGGGTGAGGGATCTCTTTTAAGACGGTTTGGGTGGGTGTTGAGGACATCTGCTGGTTTTTCCTGCCCACTAATGCCACCACTTATGGTTGTTCAGATGTCACACCACACAAGAGTGTCCTGCCAAGGAGGAAAGTGGGCTAATATCCAGCTTTAGCTTTGCTCACTCAACCATGTGTCCTGGGTGTGGGGTGGTTCTGCCCAGAGGAAGATGGCTGCCATCCACCCTCCAAGTGGTGGGTGCACAAGGCTGCATCAGCCTGGAAAGGGTGCCTGTCTCCAACTCACAAGGGTCCCATATAGACTAGCATCGGCATTCTGCATCCATTCCCACTTCTTCTGAAGTTGAAACATCATTTTCTTTTGGGGAACCAACCTCAACTCAATCTCAGTCCTATGGTTTCATGGAGCTGACTCCACTGTCCTCTCCAGGAATGGGCCAGTGACACAAGCCTGTAATCAGTTTAAAGATGGGCACCTGACTCGATGAGAATTAACTCCAGAATTATTGCTGGAGCTATTAGTACTGAGGCAACCCTTTTCCTGCAGTTGCTAATCTTGGGAGAGGGAGAGGGAGAGCAAAAGAAGATGGCATTGTTTGAAGCCTTGGAATCTGACCAGATTCACTCCCTTAAATTTCCCAGCTATATGAACCAATTCTCTTTTTTGCTTAGGCTGGGATGTGTTGAGTTCTGTCCCTTGCAACCAAGAGTCCTGGCCACTATAGTGAGAGAGTCAAAGTTTCACATTATATGAAAGCTCCTCTAGTCTCCTCTACCAGATGGGTCAAGAGATCTTTCTGAATCTGAACCAACTCTAGTATCGCATCCCCATTCCCCAGGGCTTGTTAGAAAGATTGGGTAGTGGGGGACCTATTAGCACACACCTGTCATATCTACCCTTTCTCTTCTCCCCATTCTGAAAGATGCTGAAGCACTTATCCCTCAGGTCACTAACAGTACTGTCAAGCAAAGACTTGCATTTTAAATTCCATTTAAGCATTTTCTGCAGAGCTGCGTAACCAAATGAGACAGCCATGGAAAATATATGACTTTCATTATTATGACATGGAAAGCAGAGCTGTCTAATTGCTTTTGTCCACTGGTGTATAAAGATTGAGACCAGATGTGTTTTAAAAAAAAAAAAAAGGACAAGAAAGAAAGAAAAAAAAGCTTGTGTTGGCCGTTGCTTTGAACAAAGCAGTCTGATTTCCTCTCTCTCTAAGGGGAGGACGATGCGAAAGTGTTTTAACTGCTTGTAAGTTTTCATAGCCTCGTTGATTTTGCTTTTCACGGAAGATAAACTTGTGAAATTGGCCTTGAAAACTTTATTCTCGCTTTCCTCAATTCAAAAAGACAATTGTGGAGCTAAAGAACTGAGCTGCTGGTCAGGCCCGGTGCTCCTTTTTTCTGGACAGCTGCTGCTTTGCAGAGGGTGTGGGAGGAGGGAGTCCTAATGCAGATCAGATCTTGCTTCCCTCCGCTGGGCTCCGGGGAATCAAGTCTTCACATGGAAATCCACAGGAAGGGTTGAGATGATGATCATCTTTAAATAGAACCACCCAGGGCCCAGCTTCTGTGTTTCATTTTCCAGAAGAGCCCCTAAATCTGCTTCAACATTTTTTTTTTTTTAACCTCTCTGGTTATTTTTAGCACACCCAGCCAACAGAGCCCAGCAGGCCTGAGGAGGCCCTAATGACGTCCTGGGTGGGTGGAGTTCACATCTCCTTGGCAAAGGTGCATTTGAAGCATTAAAAAAAAAAAAAAAAAATGGTGCAGACCCGAAGAGGGTGATGATTTAGAGGGCAGGTTGCACGGCCCTGATGCTTCTGTATCAAGTCAGGGCTGCCCACTGGAAATACAAATTTATTTAAAGATTACCTCATTATTTTCAAAATTAATTTTTTCCCTGAAAATTAAGAGCGTGTATGGCAGATTGAGAGAAGAGAGGCTCCCAGAGCGGCCATTTCCTGAGGGTCCTGGTAACCGTGAATCACGGTGTTGAGCCAAGCCTGGGAAACGGGAAGGAAGGGAAGGCAGACTCCTCCATAAAACCTCAAAGGGGCTTCTTCAGCCCCAGTTCCCGGCGGCCAGCCGAGTCACTTTCTCATCCCCTGGGGAAGAGGAGATGGGTGGTTCACTGCTCCCTAACGCAGGGATCTCCTTCCCATTCCTGGGTCTGAAGCTGTGGAGTTGCAGCTCCCAATGTTTACAGGAGGGTCCTTTCCACTCTCTGCCAGAGCCCTCCACAGTTAATCTCTGATTTGGGGAAGACAAATAACTTTAATTAATTTCCCTCACATATTTTACAGGCAACAAGCCCTCATTGATCCAGAAGAGAGAAAAAATGATTGTATGAAAGCATACGAGATTTTAAATACTTTTGCTCGAGTGGGTAACGTGCCCCAGCGCTTATTTTCACACATTCATCTCTCCATCCTTATGTGTGTTACCATTCTGAATCAGAGTTCCACAAAATTCAGGCCTCTCTTTTCTGGTATGGTGCCCTCGGCTTTCAATTAACTCCAAGCTGATTTCCAAAGGGAGTGACTAATGTGTGGCATTAGTGAGAACAGCCATTACAGAGAAATTGCAGTGGAGAAGGCTGTGAACTCACTCTGGTGCTGTACTTAGGAGCCAGGTGACCTTGGGCAAGTAATTTAGCTTCTAGAAGCCTTGATTGCCTCCTCCACGGGATGGCAGAGCTAAGGACTCCTTTGCAGCATTGTCAGTCACAAAGATTAAATGAGACGTGAAAGTGGTGCTCAATAAATGGGACTGCTATTATGATTATATCATTACCAGAGGCTCCCTTATAAGGTGACCCCAGGATTCGTGCTACATGTCTCCCCAAAAGTGTGACTGCCTTAGAAAAAGGAGTTTGGCTCTTTGATAAATTGAACACAGTCTCAGGTACTATGTGGAACCCAGGATTCCACCACATTCTCCTCCATGGGCCTGTGCAAGAGATGTCTGTCTACTCAATTATCCTCCTTCTAAGGGAGACTTGCTCCACCAGCCCCACTAGAGAGGCCTGAAGGAACAGGCCTGGGAGACCATGTTCTGGATCCTGTGGCTCTGCTGCCCCCCAACCTCTTCAAGACCTCAAGTGACTGGACCAGCAAAATACACCTGACCAAAGATCAGCCCGTCCCCAGGCTGGCGGCAACATTTTGATACTTGGGAATTTGAATTGGGAAACTAGAAGGACCTAGGTCATAGCAGTGGCACTGAAAGCTGAGGGTCATGAAGCTGGGAAAAGGGAAGCATGGAAAGCAAGGGCAGCTCGAGGAAGAACAACGGCACAGACCTGTTCTCCGGGTCCGTTTCCTGTCTATGCGCCTCCTTACCACAAACCGCCTTTCTCCTGGGGCTGGAGAACTGAGAAATACTCCATGCCTTATGTAGTGGGCTGAGTTGTGGCCCCCCCAAAAGACATGTCCACATGTTAACCCCTGGAACTCGTGGATGTGACCTTATTTGGAAAAGGAGTTTTTGCAGATATAATTAAATTAAGGATCTTGAGATGACATCATCTTGGATTATCTGGGTGGACCCTAAATCCAATGACAAGTGTCCTTATAAGAGACAGAAAGGAGAAGACACAGGGAGGAAGGCGTGTGACACGTGAGCACAGAGGCAGAGATTGGAATTGTGCTGCCACACGTTAGGGAACGCCTGGAGCCCCCGGAAGCTGGAAGAGGCAGGGAAGGATGCTCCCCTAGGGCCTCTGGAGGGACGCAGGCCTGCCAACCCTTTGATTTTGGAATTCTGTCCTCTAGAACTGTGAGAGAATAAATTTCTGTTGTTTTAAGCCAATTTGTAACAGAAGCCACAGGAAATTAATACATCTTACAAACCCAAATTGCCTGACTACAATAGACATGTCAAAGTTAAGGGAAAGGTTCCCTTTGAGGAATTATACCTACTGTAAACAAGTAGGTACCACAAGCTATCATCTGCTTAGTTTTCATCTCTAAATTTTATTTACTGCTACAGCTACAAAAAAATAATAACAAAAATAGCCACCATTAATTGAGCACATACTATGTACCAGGAAATTTAATAAGTGCTTTATTCTTAATCCTCCCAGTTTTTTCATTCATCCTCACAGAAAATCCTTTTCTTTAATCCCGCCCTGATGTCATTCCCATTTTACAGTTTAGGAAACTGAGGTTTAGAGAAGTGATATAATCAGGGCTGGAAGCCGGAACAAGCCCTCCAGCCTGGAAGAATAGGAATGTTTGCTGCTTCCACATCCCCAGCAGCAGAGGCAGAAGAGGAGAAGGAAAGGTGGAGGAAACCAGGTAGGAGAGGTTTCAGTGGGCTCACACTGTCACACTGGGTCAGGTGTATGTGACGGGTCTGGGCTGCTTGGCATCATGGCAGACAGAAAGAAGTTGGTCTGAATCCAGGTCCTGATACTACTTACTGGCTGAGGGACCTGGGGCCACTACTTACCCTCTCTGAGCCTCGGTTTCCTCTCCCGAGCAACAGGGATTATATTGCTCCTCATCTAGTGTCAGGATTAAAGCAGAAGAACAGGGTGTTCAGCACGGAGCAGAGGCTCAGCAAAGCTTTGTCTGAGATGCGAGAAGATGTCTGACCTGGAGGCTGGTAGTCCCTCCCGAAGCCCCAGGGTTTCAGAGATCCTTGAGCAAACACCCAACATCCAAAAAGGTATTTACAATCTCTCTCTCCAGGAGGTTGATTTTCCCCTTTGTCTTTAAAACCATGCATTTAATGTATTGCTTACCAAAATTATCTGACCAGAAGGCTCACTGGAGGCTTGTTAAAAATTCACACTCCAGGGCCTCACCCTAGACTCGTTGAATCAGTCTCTACTATGGGGAGCATGGGAACCTGAATTCTTTATTAAGCAGCCCCAGATGGTTGTTAAAATTTAAAAAGTTTAGGAATCTTTGTATTAACGCAGCACTTCTTAAACCTTAATGGGCATGCCAGTTACCTGGGGATCTTGCTGAAATGCAGATTCTGTGCAGCCAGCTGGGAGGACCTGAGAGTCTGCATTTCTCACAAGCTCCCAGGGGATCCCCATGTGGCTGGTTGGGGAACCACACTCTGAGCAGCTAACAAGCATGATGTGAACTGAATTTAGAGGCCTTATTTATAATCCTCCAAGTCTATCCATGCTTTACAGTCTTTGCAAGACTTGCACATTTGTGTTCTTTAGCCATCAGAACAACAGTATGAAGTGGGCATTATCCTCTTTTTACATATGAAGGTCCCAGCAACAGGGAAGTCAGGCAGATCGTTGTAAAGGAAATTGCAGTTTCCCATGGATGCCCATTTATAAAAGCGGAGTTCCCAGCGCATGCTTACTCATGCATTCAGTCTACGAAGGGATGGTGCACCGGTAGAGCTGCTCATGACGCCCGCAAAGAAGAGAACATCTGGGCACACCGTGGTTCTCTCCACCTGTCTGGGGCTGGGTTTCTGGTCATGGAAGTGCTGCGATAGCACTTTCAAACCATGTCATCCCTCACAGAAATTTCCACTGTGGAATCTCCCTTTAAGCTGCCCCTGCCCGTCACTCTAACCATTTCAGTTCACAGGCATGTCTGCCCTGTTGGATGAAGCTCTGTCATCACTTTCCCCACTTCTGTGAATTTAGGGGTCTTTTCCCTTCTGCCTGGGTGCACACACTCATTTTTTTTTTAACTTTTTACTTTGAAATAATTTCAAACTTTGAGAGGAGTTGTAAGAACAGTAGAAATAGTAAAATGATGCAGCCACTTTGAAAAACAATTTGGCTGTTTCTTAAAAAGTTAAACATAAATTTACCATATGACCCAGTAATTCCGTTTCTAGATATATACCTGAAAGAACTGAAAACAGTACTCGAACAGATACTTGTACACCTGCATCCATAGTAGCACTGTTCACAATAGCCAAAAGGTGGAAACATCCCAAATATCCATCAATGGGTAAATGGATATACAAAATATGGTATATCCATACAGTGGATATTATTCAACCGTAGAAAGAAATGAAATCCTGATACATGCTACAATGTGGATGAACCCCCAAAACACTATGTTAAGTCAAAGAAGCCAGACATAAAAGGCCACATATTATGTGATTCCAGTTATGTGAAAATCCAGAATAGGTAAATCCATAGAAATAGAAAGTAAATTGGTGGTTACCAGGGGCTCGGGGGAGAATGGAAATGGCAAGTGACTGCTAAATGGGTATGAAGTTTTTTTTTGGGGGATGATGAAAATGTTTTGGAACTAGATAGAGGTGGTGGTTGCACAATATTGTGAATGTATTAAATGCCACTGAATTGTACAGTTTAAAATGGTTACTTTTTATTACATGAATTTTACCTCAATTTTTAAAAACTGCACTAAGACTTGTGGGATATATAAATATATATATATTTTTTCTGAAGCATTTATGCCAACCAAATATTTCAGCATGTATCTCCTAAGAACAAAGACATCTTACATAACTCCAGTAAAATGATCAAATTCAGGAAATTTCACAATAATGCAATACTATTATCTAAGCTACAGTTCACATTTAAATTTTGCCTGTTTCCCAGTGATGTCATTTACAGCAATTTTCCTCCCAATTCAGGATCTTAGATCATACAATGCATTTAGTTGTCAAGTCTCTTTACTCTCCTTTAATCTAGAACCATCTCTCAGCCTTTAAAATTTTTTCTTTTTTTCTTTTTGGTCTTTCCTGACATTCCCATTTTTGAAGAGTATAGGCCTATTGTTTTGCACACTGTCAATTTGGGTCTGTCTGATGTTTCCTCGTGATTCAATTCAGGTATGCATCTCGGGCAGGAACACTTTAGAAGTGATGCTGTCCTTCTCAATGCATCAATTTGTCCCAGTACTGATGATGTCCACTGTAATCCTTTGGTTTAGGCGGTGTCTACCAGATGTCTCCACTGTAAAGCTACCGTTTTTCTCTTTGTGTGTATATATATAGATATATAATTTAAGATAGTCTCTGCCCTTAAAGAGCTCATTGCTTTGTGGGGGTGACAGGTTCTCAAGTCCCCAAATTCAGGAGAACTGATTCTGTCCATTATATTAGCTACTTCTTTTTTCAATCCTGTAAGCTGAATGCACAAGAGAGCTGTATGAGAATCAAGGACAGAATATAATCATTTCAACCATGAAAAGCAAGCAGTTGTTAAACAATCTTGCCAACGTTAGAACTAATGAGTCTAGAATATTCAGCTGGATTGAGCAAAGAGCTGAAATACTAAATACAGGCCAATGAACAGATTTTTGTTGTAAAACCTGCTTCAATATTTTGTGCTTTTAAAATGATAATTGCTTTCTCTTTTAGTTTAATATTTGTAGTGGACTGATTCTTTGAATTGTTGGAATAAAACTTGAATTAAAAGGAACTCAGAGAATAATGACAAGTAAGTACCCAGCCTGCAGGCACGGTTACACTGCTGTCATGTGACTGCGAATGAGCTTGTTCTCACTCATTTTCCCTTATGTGTTTAATCTTTACTGTCCCCAGTGTGAATTGTCAAAAGGAGGGGAAACAGCATTCTGACAAAAATATATTTCTTGTGTGACTTTCAAGTATTTATCATACTGTGTCACTTTATTAATTTTGAGTGCTAGAAAAATGTTAAAAATATAATGTAGAATTAAAGAACAACATATACATATGGCTCTCATTCTATTATTTACTTGATTTGCATAATTTCAGATTGATTTTACTATTAAAATTATCTATTTTTACTGCAAAAAAAATTTTTTTTAAATCACCTAACAGAATGGAGTCTCAGTTTGTAACAGTTTCACAGCAGCTTAGAATAAATGCACTCATCCATTCATGTTTTCAGTGCCTTTTTCTAGAAAAGACAAGCATCATGGCCACTATGTACCTGACAAAAACACACAAATAAGCAGCCCAGGAAAGATGGTCAATGGGTATTTTAGGTCATTGTTTTTCAAATTAAAAAAAATGCTTATTTGCTCTCAACCTGCCTTCTCTTAGGTCTGGTCACCTTTCTAGATCTGTCAGCTGTGATATAGTTTCGAAAACAGTTATTGTACTATGTTAAGTCATACGGGCTCATCCTAGAACAGGTAAAATAGAGCAGAGTAAAAGAAGAATTACTCATAATCCTATCCAGAAATAATTATATATACTAATTGTATATATGAAACTTTTAAGGCATGTTGTGTTCCCTTTCATATGGTGAAATATACATATAAGTAATACACACACACAATTGATATTTAAGCCTAGGCTTTGTAACTGTGCTGCAAAGAAACTAGCAATACCCATAGCAAATGTGAAGCCCGCCTCTGTCTCTCGTCCATCTTTCCCCTGGCCACCCCTCCGTGCAGGTTCTCTGAGGCCCAGCAGTGATGCAGGCTGTTGTCCGGAATCAAGGATGGCTTTTTCTACATTTTGATTTCCCAGTGTGTGAATAAGGGGCTGTTCCCACTGGCCCGTAAGCAGCACCCTCCCCCAACTCAACCGCTGGGCAAGCAGAAGGGGTGCCAGGCAGAAGCCACTGCTTGCTGGTTGCTACCCTTCATTTTGGACTTGCTGCATCTTAATTCTACAAGGTGACAGTGATCTCTTCAGATCTGGGGGGCAAACTAAAACAAAGCACGTCTCTCTCTTTAGACCCACATGTTTGTGCTGGGGGGCAAAGGCTCAGGGACTCCCAAGGAAATAAAAGAAAAGATGGAACTGGAAACAAAATCCTAGGGCAAAAACCGCTAAGCTGAGTGGTCAAAATAATAATGGCCAACATTTGACAAGCACTGCTACGGGCCGCTCGTTACGCTAAGGACCTTACATTTTATTTCATCCTTCCTACAGAATAAAAGCTATGATTACTCTCACTTTTCAAAATAGAACATGAGGCTTAGAGAATATAGCAGATTCTGCCATTGCTCCACCTAGATCCCCTTCCCATTTTGGTGCACCCCAGCCTGGATCCCACTGGCCAGCCCCTGTATCTTTGTGAGAGCTGCCTTTGGGCTGCGACAATCCACTTTGCCCATGAACATGACAGGCCAGAAGTGCCTGGAGTTAACTGCCCCCTTTGGAGGCCCTTAACATGTGCCTGACATGTGTGGGGTATAAATGCCCCAGCTCCCTCTCCTCTTGGCTGGGATGATTGTGAGCTGTGTGTCCTATGCCGCTTTCTGGAGTTTCCCTGCAGGTTGAAGCTTCAGTTGCCTGCTGTGGTAGCTGGTGTAATAATGCACCTTTATTGGCTGCTGCCATAGACTGAATGTTTGTGTCCTCCCCAAATTTATATGTTGAAACCTCATCCCCAGTGTGATGATATTTGGAGGCGGGGTCTTTGGGAGGTGATTAGGTCATTAGGTGGAGCCCTCATGAATAGCATGAGTGCCCTTATAAAAGAGAACCTAGATATAAACTTCTGGTTATAAGATGAATAAGTCATGAGGATGTAACGCACAGTATGATGACTGTAGTTAACAATACCGTATTGTATATGTGAAAGTTGCTAACAAGGTGGATCTTAAAGTTCTCATCACAAAAAAAAAGAACTTGTTACTATGTGTGGTAATGGATATTAACTAAACTTATTGTGGTAATCATTTCATAATGTATACATATATCCAATAATTATGTTGTACACGTAAAACTAATACAATGTTATATGTCAATTATAGTTCCATTAAAAAAAAAAAGAGGCCCTAGAGAGCTCCCTTGTCCCTTCTGCCATTGAGGACACTGTGAGAAGACAGCTGTCTGTGAACCAGGAGCAGGCTCTCACCAGACAGTGAATCTGCAGGCGCCTTGATCTTGGACTTTCCAGCCTCCGGAACTGTGAGAAATAAGTTTCTGTTGTCTATAAGTCACCCAGCCTATGGTGTTCTGTTATAGCAGCTCGAACGGACTAAAACAGCTGCCTTCCCTCCCCTTTCCCTGGCCTGTCCCTGTACCTGCCAAATATCTAACTGCCCCGACTCCTCACCTTAGGGTAGGCCTCTGTGAGGACTCAACTACAAGAAAGGTCGAGCAACTTGCCAAAGGCTGCACGGGGAGTAAACAACAGAGCCAAGACTGGAACTGTGAGGTCTCTCCAGAGCCAACTCTCATAACTTCTAAGACCAATTGCTTTCCCAAGTTGGGGATCCTGAACTTTGGGCTAGCAGGGATCAAAGAGGTGGGCGGAGGAGGTAGCTTTCTCAGGCACTGTTGCAAAGGTCCCATTGCTCAACCCACAAAACTCGCCACCACCTCCAAGGCTACTCCAGCAAAGAAGCCATTCCTTGTCAGCCCCATGTCACACACTGTCAGACCACACATTGTCCTTGTCTGTCAAACGAAGCTGCCGGCACTGGCCTTTCTAACCCCACTCCACTGCACACAGATGCCCGGAGTCAGGCAGCCAGAGGGCGTGTGGTGGCCCGAGGCTCACACCTGGGCAGCGCGCCCGCTGCTCGGGACAAGAGCAATGGCTGTCTTTGTTCCCGAACAGCGTTCCTGTTGCCTTGGGCTGGCAGAAGCCGGAGCTTTGCCCTCCATGTGGCAGATGGGCTGAAAGTTTGGGCAGTCTGCATGCCTGGCACAAAGCCCCAAAGGACACACAAATGTCTTTGTGGAGGATGCCAGGGCTGAACCGTGCCACAGAGAGCAGTGTGATGTCCTTTAGAAAGGACGAGGCATCTTTCCCTTCAAAGGAAAACCCATGTTTTAGAACCACTGGGGAGTCAGCAGCCAGACCACATGAAATCATTATCCTTTGTCCCTCTGGGACTGAGTGTGAGGTTGTAAATTTCCCAAGGAAGGCATGTGATTCCTTTCTGTAAGGCACGATTCATTTCAGAAAGTCCACTTTGTTCTCCTAGTGATGGGGAACTAGAATCAGTATCTTGAACGTATAAACCAGAGCAACGTCCCCTATTAAACAATCCAATTCTGTAAGACTCTGTGAAGTAGGAGGGATAACGGTGTTCAGAGTTTTTTGAACATTACTATCTCAGATTGTGGGAAGAACGACTTCATGTAAAAATCTCTATTTTACGTTCAAATCCACTTTAGCCCTCATCCTGAACCTATGGGTCATTATCTGAAATCTGTGATGCAACCATGAGCCTGATGGGAGCAGGAGGTAGCTTCATCTATTTTTCACAGAGGTTCATATGGATTTGCAGGAAGGACCCAGGTCTGCATGGGGCAGGAGGTTGCCCTCCACTCAGAGGCCAGCATGCCACCTGGGCACTATTTTTTTTTTTTTAATGTATATTTATTTATTCTTTTCCCTCCAAAGCCCCAGTAGATAGTTGTGTGTCATAGCTGCACATCCTTCTAGTTGCTGTATGTGGGACGCGGCCTCAGCATGGCAGGAGAAGCGGTGCGTCGCTGCGTGCCCGGGATCCGAACCCGGGCCGCCAGCAGCGGAGCGCGCGCACTTAACCGCTAAGCCACGGGACCGGCCCGCCTGGGCACTTCTGAGACCAGCCCTCTTCAGGATAACCTTTAGCAGAAGGGTAGCCAGGCCTTTCCTCTGGGAAGAGGCCATCTCTCCTTTACCTTGTTCCCAGGTCCCAGCAACTAGACACTTTCCTTTCTTCTCTCCCTGAGCACCGTCCTCTCTAGCTCTTGACAGCTCCTTGCCTCTCAAGCCTAGTGCTGTCTTCCTAGCTTCCCTTTCCTTCTTGCCCTTGTAGAAAAGCCCACAAACCCTCTTCACAGAATGCTTTCACCACTAATTACAGGAAGACTGACTAGGAGAAAGAATGTAACAAATATGGGACAGAAGATTTATTTATTTATTTATTTATTTTGTTGAGGAAGATTGGCCTTGAGCTAACATCTGCTGCCAATCTTCCTCTTTTTGCTGAGAAAGATTAGCCCTGAGCCAACATCCGTGCCCGTCTTCCTCTATTTTGCATATGGGACGCTGCCACAGCATGGCTTGATGAGTGGTGCATACATCTGCCCCAGGGCTCCGAATCCGCGAACCCCGGCCACCCAAGTGGGGTACGCGAACTTAACCACTACGCCACTGGGCCAGCCCCAAGAAGATTTTTTATAAACAATCATAAAATTGCAGAATGGCTATTGTGAGGATTAAATGAGGTCATATAGAAAAAGTATCCGACCCAAGGAAGTAAGAGAAATGGTAGAATTGTGAAATCTTGATATGGGATATGGCTGCCTCTTAATATTCTCACAGTAAGGGTCTAATTCAGAGCTGTCCAATAGAAATATAATGTAAACCATATATGTAACAAAATTTCTAGCAGCCACATTAAAAAAAGTAAAAAGAAATAGGTAAAATTCATTTTAACAACATATTTTAACCAAATATTATTATTTCAATATGTAATCAATATAAAAAGTTAATGAGATAGTTTACAATCTTTTTTTCATACAAAGTCTATGAAACCTGGTATGTATTTTAGACTTAGCACGCCTCAATTTGGACCAGCCTCATTTCGAGCGCCATATAGCCACACGTGGATGGTGGCCGTCGTATTGGATGGCTTAGGTCTACCATGTCTTGTTTTATTTCATCCTCTCTGCAAGATGAGAACTACTACTATTCCCATTTTACAAATGAGGAAACTGAGGCAAAGAGCTGTTCGGCAACTTGTCAAAGTGATCAGCAATGAGCAGTGGCTTTGTTATTAAACAGAATCCGGTTTGAATCCTGGTTTGGCCACTTCCTACTTCCATGACCTCTGCCGGGCTGCTTGAGGTCTCCCAAACTCAATTTCCCCATAATTGGGGTAAAAGAGATAAAATAATACCTACTATTATAAAATAATACCTACTATTGCAAGGATTAGAGATCATGTATGTGGAGGCCTATCAAGTGGCCAGCACAAAAAAAGTGCTTAATATATGTTGGCTATTCTGATAGAAAGGACTGGGCAGAACATCTCCACTCAGGGTAAGTGAAAAACTGCTTCCCTGGGTCTGTGAAACTAAAATGGGCACCTCCTCCTCTTGTCAATCTTTCCTCTGTGCCCAGCACCCTCTTACATCCCCTTGGCTGCCACAGACCCAGACTGCCCAGCCCACCTGTTCCTGCCTCCCAGGTAGCCCCACATTCCTCCCCTCGGACCTCGGACTCTCTCCCCCATCCTTGTCTTTTTCCCTGTGAGATTTGTTTCTACTGGGTGACCATTAAGCTAATGGAATCTCAATATGTCTATTCCAGTTCTCTGTGACTGCACAAAAATGACTGTAAAACTTAGTGGCTTGAAACAACACTTATTTTGCTCACAAATCTGCAACTTGGGCATAAATTCGACTGCCAGATTTGAGAGGTGTTTTGTGTACCTTGTCAGTGCCAGGTGCTATGCACAATCTGTAGACATAGAAATGAATCTGAGTCCCTGCATCTCAGGAAGCCAAGAATCTGGTAGAAGTCCTCCCACAGGGTGCCTGCCTCCTCTCGCTATGTCAGCCATTCTACTCCACAGGGAGGTCACGACTCAGGAACTCCTTGTCGATTTGTGGAGTGGAGTTTTTAGTCCAGGTAGCATCGGTGTCTGCACTTCAGGGACTCGTGAACCCGCAGTGAGGCAGGGAGGACTATAATGTAGAAAAAGGTTTAGGTGGGACGTATGTAATTTTTTTTTTTACTTAGGAAAACTTCACTGTGGTTAGACTTCTCCATAATTGTACTTTTAAATGTTGCCTATTCTACTTTAAGTAAAAATAGTTAATTTTAAAAGTTCATGGGGCTGGCCCCCTGGCTCAGCGCTTAAATGCGCGCGCTCTGCTGCTGGTGGCCCCGGTTTGGATCCCGGGCGCGTAGCAACACACCGCTTGTCAGGCCATGCTGTAGCGGAGTCCCACGTAAAATGGAGGAAGATGGGCACGGATGTTAGCTCAGGGCCAGTCTTCCTCAGCAAAAAGAGGAGGATTGGCATGGATGTTAGCTCAGGGCTGATCTTCCTCACAAAAAAAAAAAAAGTTCCACATCTTTTAGGGGCTTTTGGTTCATGATGGCTGACTAACTGTGTGTTTATCTCTCTTCCCTACCTGAATCCCACTGAAGTAGCAGAGGAAATTTCACAATCATATAAACCTGTTGCAGTGTTGGGAGCTGGGTGGGATGCCACCAAGAGATGAGAGCAGTGAAGAATTTTGAAGTGAGATGAACAGCAAAATCTCACGAAATTGAAGGACTCAGCCCTATATAACCCAAAGAAAGTGTCTTCTCCAAAAGTGAAATTTCCCAGAAGAATCATGGAAAACCCCTAAGAACAGAGGCACAAGAGCTGGAGAAAAGAGTGAGCAATGGGTGGTCAACTCGATAATTAATTAAAGGGCAGCAAAGCGAGGCCCAGATTGTCAGGCTGACTCTAGAATTTGCCCCTCAGAAAAACCTGTGAGAACCTGGTAATAAAAAAGGCATATTCTCTGCAGGAATCTCCCTGAGTGGTTATGGACCCACTACTTCTTGGGTAGTGGTAATCTTTGCTGCCATGAGGAACAGGGAGCCCCATATCTAGAAGATATTGGAAAGGAAAGGCCACCTGGCTGCATGTGCTATCTCCTGTCCCTCTCACAGTTACTGGAGCGAGAACTCACCTTGTCAGAACATGCACTGGCTGGCAGGGGTACAAGGAGTGTCCTGTTCAATCTAGATCATCGTCTACAAATATAAACAAAGAACCAAGCATTATCAGATACTTGAGGAAAATCATCTAAATTAATACAAGAAGCAGAAGAAAGTCTAAATTATAGATTGCGAGTCTCCTCAGAGAGAGTCAAAGTTAGCAGACCACTAATAGACTAGGAGAAAATATTTGAAAGTTATTTAAGAAAGGATTATTATCCATAATATGCAAAGAGATTCTATAAATCAATAAATGAAAAACAAACATCTTGATAGAAAAATGGGCAAAGAATAAGAATAGGCCAGTTATTTTTCTATACAGGTGGTCTCTAAATGGAAATGCTCAGTTTCATTGGTAAATACAAATTAAGTGAGATATATTTTTTTGCTCATCAAATGGGTAAATTTAAAAGGTTGATAAAATATGTTTTTGGTGAAGATGTGCACAAGCAGGAATTGTCACATGCTGTTGATGGTATAAGGTGGAAAAGCTCTTTTTGGAAAGGAATTGGGCAATATCTATCAAAATTTTAAATACTCATAGCCTCTGACCTAGCAAATCTACTTCAAGCAATCTAACCTACAGAAATATTTGCACATATGCACAGAGATACAGGGAGAAGGAAGTTTATTCCATCAGTCTTTTTAATAGTAAAAAAAAGAAAACTCTAATGTCCTACAGTACAGGCATGATTAAGTACATGTGGTAACAACATGTACAATGTCCATGTACAATGCAGTCATATTTTTTAAAGTGGCAGGTCTATATATTCTGACATGGAAAGATCTCTAAATTGTATTTAGTCAAAAACAAAAAAGCCACAAATAAATACATCAAGTGTGATCCCATTTCTTTCATTCATTCAAAAAATGTGTTGACCAGTGGTTACATGGTGGATTCTGGAATAGAGGCTGGGGATTCAGCAGTGAAGGTAATATTCTGGTGGGAGTGCTAGACAATAAACAAATAAATGAATACATACCAAGACAATTACAGATTGTGATGAGCTCTTTGAAATAATAAAGTGAGTGATTGGGGAAAAGAAGGCTTCTCTGAAGAGGTAACGTTTTTAAGAGACACTGAAGGATGAGAATAATCCAGCTAAGTGGGGAGCTGCGAGAATACCCTCTTGGGCAGAGGAAAAATAAGTGGAAAGACCTGGAAGAGGGAAGAGCTTAGCATGTTCAAGCAAGAGAAAGAAGCAACAGAGTGAAAGGAAGCGTGGCGTGAGAGCAGGCTGGAGAGGACCAGAGGTGTTGGTCCCAGAGTAGAATGTTTGAAATTGACATTTGGTGCGATGACTGGTGCTGCCAAGTCAAAGCTGCGAGCAAGGGAGTGGATACTGGGGAGGGGAACAGGTTACTGACAGGCGGGGGTACTGAGAGACCCCTGATGTGGGTGTTGACATCACCAAGAACGAGGATAGGAGTCAAATGGAGAGGAAGACAGTATGCCAGGAGGTTAAATCCTCAAAGAATAAAGTGCAGCAAGAAGGCAGCTGGTTGATGGCTGCATGGAGTGGTGCCAAGGGGTAGAGTGAGCTGTCAAGAACTTCCAAAGTCGTTTAGGTCTTTGAGAGAGAAAGAAGGTGGAATGGTTTGGCAATAGCTCTGGGGAGCAGAGTGGACATCCATTCCCCCTCCTGGCCCTAATGGACATCTTTTGTTAATGCATAGAAAATGGGCTGGAATGATATGTGCCAACCTAGACACGTGGCTACTTTGGGTGTGGAACTAGAATTGGGAAAGGATCGAAGGGGATTTTCTCTTTTGACTCATATACTTCTGTTTGGTTTGTTTGTTTGTTTTTAACAATGGGTACATGTGCATGATTTATGCATTTTTAAAGCAATGAAAACAGAGGATAGGATTAATGGGGGGAGAAAGCCAACATAAATTTACACCGCCACCATCACAACTATTAACAGAATAAATTTCACAGACAATAACAGGTCTCAGGGTATACGGTTGGCATTACAGGGTTCCCCCAGATCCTATAAAATCAGCCACTAAACTTCTCTGTTGGAGGAGCCAAGCTCATCTTCCTAGTCATTGTCTAATAATAGAAATGAGCAGTAAGAAACCATAATGGGTCCAGAGGGGCCATTATAATTGATTGGGTAGTCCCAGATAGTCTCAAATTTTAAAAGGAGGTGTCATTATGAATCTATCATCCTAAAACTTATCTTGACAAGGTTAAAAAGAATTATCTTTTGAAGCCGATATTCAGAAAAGGAGAGTGTGTGAAATGTTGGATGCTTCTGAGTTGGTCTCTCTTAAAGTGCAATATATCTGGGTGTCTGTTTCTCCTCAATCTCCAATCCCCTGTCTGTCCTCCTTTCTGGGGAGAGTCCTTTGTTGGATCCCAGGAGAATATTCCAGGAGAAAGAACTGTCTCAACACCATAATCTTTCGGGAGCCTTCTCTCTGTGCAGAGCGGCCTCACCGGCAGCGTTTGTGGCTTAGGACGGGTGTGGTTCTGGCCTGCAGGTGGTTTGCAGTCTAGCAGTGTTTCTCAGCAGGAGGCTGTGTCACCCTCCCAGAGTACTGGCTTTACAGGGCAGCTCTTGGCCTCTCCCCAAACGTAAAGCAGCAGGATCTTTGCGGGTGGAGCCCTGGAATCGACAGTTTTAATGAGACTCCCCAGGTGATTCTTCTGCACAGTAAAGTTTGAGAAATATTGACGTAAGGTTGTGAAGGGTCATTTCAGAGGCATAACTATCAGCATGTGTGCAGCTCATGAAATGCCCTCCCTCCCTCGTAGGCATGTCGCTTGACAGATGCCATTCATTAAATTAAATTGTATACTTAAATATAAAGATGTAAAGGAAATTGTTGCCTTGTCATTGAAGTCAGACAATTCTTTTTGAAAAAGTAAGCTAAACTGAAACATGGCATATCTGTTATGTTGAGTTTTATGTGAAATTATGGATTTTCAAATATTTTTAAAGTCATCTCTCAAATCCCTGAATGTTCTGAACCCTAGCATTTAACCTTTAGATCCCTGTAACCTGTCCCAAAGTCCAGTGGCTAACCTGAAAAAACAATGCCAGATGTTCTCCTGTATACACACTTATAATATTTGGCCCTCCTTAAAATAAACCAGGAAACTCAGGCACATGAGGCAGAATCAGATCTCAGCTATTACACAGCCTTGTTTGTGGAGCAAATGAAAAAATCATTACATGTTTTATTACACTTCAGAATCTATTTACAACTGCCTAGTCTTTCCGAGCTTGGATTTTCCTTTGAAATGAAAAGCCCTGTAATAAAAAATAATAGAGAGGGATATTGTATTGGAAAAATGGTAATGAAACTGTAAAAAAAATCAAAATAAATTATGCCATTGTTGTTCTTTAAGATTTTATTCAATATTCACTTTTTCAAAAAAAAATTAGGATCCAGGCAACATTCTAGGCACTCAACAACAGCAGTAAATGAAACTAAACAAGCATCCTTGTTCTCATGGGGCTTTTATTCTCATTGGGATGGAGATAAATAAACAAATACTTAGAATATCATGTGGTGAGAGATCCTATGAAGAAAAATAAGGCAGGTTAAGAGGTAGAGAGTGGGGGCAGGTTTTTTGGGAGGAGGGGAGAGAGTGTTACTATTTAACATGGGTCAGTCAGAGGAGGTCAAAGTGACATTTGAGCACAGATCTGAAGGAAATGAGTGAGTAAGGCAAGCAACTAGAAGTGGGTGAGGGCAGGGCGGGAGGATGGGTGTGGGAGCAATGTGGATCTGTTCACACAGAGGGATCAGCAAGGGCAAAGGCCCTGAGGCAGAAGTGGGTGCATTAAAGGAACAGCTAGGAGGCCAGTATGGCTGGAGAAGAGCCAACAAGGGGAAAAGTAACAGGAGATGAAATCAGAAAGGTGGCAGAGAAGGCCAGCTCATACAGGGCCTGCCAGCTCATATGGGTTTAGTTTTTGCTCAGAGCTGGAAAGCCACTGGAGGCCTGATCTGACTTATGATTTGTAGATAGAAGATGGTAGGGGGCCACAGGGGAAGCAGAGAGGCTCATTAGGAGGCCAGTGTAGAAACCTGGGTGAGAGAAGATGACAGTTGGACTAGGATGGTAGCTGCAGAGGTGGTGAGAAGCGCTGGACCCCTCTCGTGCTTCCTCTTAGTTGTCAACCAAAGAGCTGACTGAGAAAACATTTCTCTGTAAAGACACGGCCTGGAGCAAGCCCAAGCTTACTGGGCCACCTTTCTCTTTTGGTGTGCCCTCTGCCCGGCTCCATTCTGCTCTTCACTAGCCCTTCCAAGAGAAAAATCTCCCAGTTCTGGGGATCACACTCTTTCCCATCCCAGATTATCCCATCTTTGCCAGGGGAAACAATGTCACCCCCAAAGACCTTTCACTGGAAAGATTCCATTGACCTGTCTGCTCTCTATTCCTTGAGCTTTTAAAGACCAAGTCTCCATGCTCCTGGGGATATACTCATGATGGGCACATGATTTACGAATATTCAAAAGGACAGACAAGTCGGCTCAGGAAGCTGGTTTGCCTAGAATATTACTGACCATGGCAAACAGTAGGAAAGCCTTTTCCTAAAATCCCAGCATCAATATATTTGCAAAGGCTATTAAATGAAACAGGTAGCCCTCTGAGGGACGCTCGTTTTTGAAAATAGGTCCTCTGAATACTGCTGCCAAGAAATAATCTCATGGTAAAACTTGAGGCATAGAGAAGAGGAGGTGGGGGCAAGGTAGGAGTGGGAGGAGAGGTCTAGTTTATATTAGGCGGCTACCACCTTCTCCACTTGATTCATTTACTCACTGACTCATTTACTGATCCATTCATTCAGCCTCCAGATTTATTGGATACCTACTATGTGCCCGGCACAGTTCTGAGCACTGGAGTACAGAGATTTAAAAACAAAGGCAAAAACAAAAAACCAGACAATTCCTACTTTGAAGGAGCTTACGCAGTTGGAATGCCATGTTTCATTGTGTATCCCAAAGGTGAGATGGGCTTCGATGTCCAGAACAAACGTGGGCCCTCTGCAGGGCCCTGAAACCACGGAGCCCCCAGGTCTCCTGGGTCAGCCTTCTGTCCCCCATGAGGTTCTCTCTCTTAACGCATGGGGTCTATCACTGAAATACTCAAGCACAGTTCCAATCTTAATTCTTAAGTTGCAGCTGAAGGAATTAAAACTAGATGGAAAGAACTTTCTTATCCCAAGTCCTAGAAAGCAGCTTGTGTATTCACTGGTTTAAACTATTTAAAAAATGCTCATCATGTAAATGTGAAGAAAAAAAAATTCAGGATGCAAATGTATACCTCCAGAGTGATCCCTATTTGGTAAAAAATAATTTATTTTTACACACATATGTGTAGAGAAAATACTGGAAGGAAACGCAACTAAATGTTTCCAAGGTTATCTTAGGATAGTGGGTTTATGGGAGAGATTTTGTTTTCTTTATGTTTTCTTCATTTTCCAAATTTCCTATCCTGAGTGTGTATTACTTCTATTATCATTCAAAAGTAACTTTTTGAAAACTAGTTTTTAATCATTGCTACCATTTATTTAGTGCCGTTTACTAAAACTTCAAGAAAGCTCCATAAAAACATTGAGAAAGCTGCTGCTAAGCTCCATTGAATTCTTAACGGCAAGCTTGAGCCCATTTTCATTTTATAGATGAGGAACTGAGCCTCAGAAAGGTGAAAAACAGGTTCCATGCGAGTGAGAACAAGAACAGGTGCTCAGGGTGGCAGTATCCTTCGTGATCAAGAGCAGCCCAAGATGGGTACACCGACCGCCCTGGGGTCTTGTTAAAATGCAGATTCTACACAGCTCCTGGTCCACGGACCACACAGGAGTAGCAAGGGCCTGGAGTCAGAGGCCAGTGTGAGGGTCCCGACTCTAAGACTGATTAGCCGGGAGACTCGAGATCCCTTACCTCTCGGTGTTTCGGTTTCCTGGGCTGTAAATCAGGAATACTGGTTTCTACCTCGTGGGGATGGTTATGAAGATAAAATGAGCAGGTGATATCTGTAGAGTAGACCAGTGCCTGGTCCACAGGAGTGCTCGACAAATGGTAGACTTTTCCACAAACCCAGCGCTCGCTCCCGGGTACCACCACACGTACTCTTCAATATCCGCCAACCTTACTGGAATCTCTCAATGCCTCTCTTATTCCAAGTGCCCCAAGCACAGTCTCAACTCACCCACATGTAGATGTAAATATTGTCTAAGGGGCCTCTGTTTGCAAGAAGGCCTAGGAAAATACTGGGTCTTTCTTTGCTGCAGAAATTTACTTTGCACTTTTTAAAAAATGTAAGGGATCTTTGGTTGAAATGTTTGCTTGAGGGCTAAGAATGAAAATTTATGTTCCTGAACCCTCCAAAACAATTTTCTGTGAAAATTTCAGTTTTAAAAATTAGTCCAAAGAACCTTGGAGGAAGAAAAGAAGAAAGTGGGTATTTTTTGTTTCACACACGCTTCAAAGGGTTTCCTCTTACACAGATGGAAGGAGAGGGTGGTGACAGGCAGCAAAGGGGGAGGACAGAGAAGGGGAAAGTAAAGAAGACCCACGAGAGAGGTGCCATTTATTTACAAACTTTCCAGCTCACTGTGTCGTCCTCTAAGGACGTTTGAGGAATAGGGCTGTTGGAGGAATCGAGTTTTCTGAGCAAATGCTAATTGTCTGTCTCGCTTGCCCAGGTAACTCCCAACAAGGAGGAAGAAACAAGTTAGGATGAATCAAAGACAATTCACCTGAGTTTTGTTTTCCCCTTTTTTGCCTCAGTAAAGGGTGGGTGCGGAGGGGAAGCTGGGACGCTGCCTCCTGGTGATTACTAGAACATGCCCACCTGGGCCGGTGCTGGGGCTCAAGCCCAGCATTCCTCTCCATGTTGACTGTCTCCAGGGGGATTGCATGCCTTCATTATACAATCTGGTTGTTGGCTGTCAGTCTAGACAGACTCTTGACTGAAGAGCAGTTATGGTGGAGATTGAGATGAGGAAGAGCAAGGAGATTCCAAAGGGTTCTGGAGCCCCCAGAGGCCCTTTCTTGGATTGCCCCAAGGTGTGGCCTGGCTGCTGGCCTTTCTGGCTCCATGGGTCCACCTCCAGCAGCCGGGCTTCGTGAAAATACTTCTCTGGCTATAGTTTGTTTTGTTCCAGTAAGTGGTATCAAGGACCCCTGAATTCTCTCCCCAACACCACCCTTCTTGTGCAATGCATTTAGGTCCCTCCAACTAGATGCCCAAAGGCTACAAATAGTAGTATGCCAATAAATGCATGATGATGAAAGCAGGAGAAGGGACTGTACCGTTTACCGAGCACCACCCATGTGACCTTATTTGATCCTTAGGACAACCTGTGAAGTATGACTTACTAGCGTCATTTTATAACTGAGAGAACAAGGATCAGAGATGAAGTGACTGGACCCAGTCACACAGAAAGTGAAGTGTTGAATAATACTGAGGCAACCAAGTATGAAATGTGAAGTAAATAATATGATATCTAATACAGAATAAATAAATAGTCCCCAACTTAACATGAGGTTTGTTGAAATTTATACTCTGGTCAGCCTGAAGCTATTTTAGGCAAACAGCTTACTATTTATGCACCTCTGTGTACTTTTCCATCTGTGACTGGTTTGACAGCTGTTTGCTCATTCACTCATTCATTTATTCATTCAACAAATATTTATTGATTGGCTGCTGGATGAAACCGGAGAGGATGGGAAAGAAGACACACTGCCTGCCAGAGCTTCGACGGGGAAGTGGGAAGGAGAGGGAAGCCAGAGCAGCTGCAGACACCAGGGTGGCTGTGAGTCTTGATGAAGAACGCCCACAGGCTGCTCAGGAAGATGGGGAGGAGAGGGCTCCCCGGGAGTGGTGAGAGTCCCCTTCTGCTGCTAGGACAGGAAATGTGAGTAACGTGAGTCTGAGTCCCAGCTTTTAAAGCTGCATTTTGCAACTCTATTCCTTGTGTTGAGTCGTTCTGGGTTCTGCACAAAGCATTCTACTCACTGATGAGTTTACATAGTCTTAGGGTTTGAAATTCAGTTGAAGAAAATTGTAGTCATTATCTATTGTCATCTGTGGGCAGCTGGGGGCGGTCGGGCTCAGGAGTCAGTCCTGAGTTTGAATTGTCTCTGCCTGCTAATGGCTGTGTGACTCTGTTCAAGTTACTTAACCTCTCTAAGCCTAAATGTTCTCATCTGTAAGTTGGGGATCATGAATGCAGCTCCCTTAAAGGGCTGTTGTAAAGATTAAGTGAAATAAAGCAGGTAATCTCCTTAGGACACAGTAAGCGAGACATCTCAGCTCATATTAATAACACTACACAACACCCCCCTCCAAAAGATCATTTTTAGGAGCTTTAGAGTGGAAATAGGCTATGTGAAATTTTTAAGAAACCATTTTTTTCTTTTTATAACCATCCAGGCATGATAAAAGATGATTATAATTTCTGAATTTTGTGATATAGTTACCTTACCACAGTTTGCTGAGATTTTGCTGTCCCTCCCCCATTTTGGGTTGATGCGTATATTTTAAAATCTATTTCGGGGGCTGGCCCCGTGGCTTAGCAGTTAGGTGAGCGCGCTCCGCTGTTGGCGGCCCCGGGTTCGGATCCCGGGCGCGCACTGACGCACCGCTTGTCCGGCCATGCTGAGGCAGCATCCCACATACAGCAACTAGAAGGATGTGCAGCTATCTACTGGGGCTTTGGGGAGAAAAAAGGGAAAAAAAGGAGGAGGATTGGTAATAGATGTTAGCTCAGGGCCGGTCTTCCTCAGCAAAAAAAGAGGAGGATTGGCATGGATGTTAGCTCAGGGCTGATCTTCCTCACAAATAAATAAATAAATAAACAAATAAATTTAAACTCTATTTCGAAGATCTTACCAGCTTTTATATAAGTTATAATAAATATTTCCAGGGTTAGGATTATTGCAGTTGCCAAATTAAACATTTTGTATTTCTGATATTTGAAGCAGAATGGAAAGGCAAGGGAAAAAAACCTCCTAGTGACTTCAGTGGCAAAGATCTTTCAAGGAATGCACACGGTTTTCACAGCTATTTTTACTGTGTGTGGACATAAAATGTGATGGCTCTGGCTGAGGGTTCTGGGGGTTTAAATGTCATTTGCCAAGTATGCCTTCATACCTTGGAGAGGACAGTGCTCATCTGAGAGGTTTAACCCAGAGGACCCACTGACGGCCCTGCCTCTTCAGAATGCCTTAGCCACAGCCTTTAAAAAAGAAATCACGTGGTCATCATGTTTGAGTATAATTGACCAACTCTCTTGATTCAAAAATCCTGAAAAAAAAAAAGCCCAAAACATCTTTTACAGAAAAACAGCTGAACAGATCCTTCCGGAAACCACATGGTCTGTTAATATTGTTTTAGGACCAAGTGAAGCTATTTGGAAATCAATATTTAAACATTTTTATGAAGTGAGCCATATGTCAAATAAAACAGGACAAAAGGAGTAGGATTGTGAAGAAGAAAATACAAAATATCTGTTTATGGTGTCACTTCATATGTCTGTTTCCCTCTAGGCAAAGTTTTTTATTGTTGTTGATGTGATTCCTTTTATTCTGTTGTCAGTACCACTAGAGCAGGTAAGCAATAAATGATTCTGATTGTTATTTTATATCCATATTGTATGTCTTCCCCATAAATACCTATTCATTTTGCCGTTATTAAAGTAATAAAATAACATCAGTGAAAGTCTGAAAAAGAAAAAGAAAAAAAACAAAAATAGAAAACCATCCTCTCAATCCCCTAACACAGCAACTGTGTTTCTGTGTCAATACTTCACTTTTGCACGGGACTTACGATGATTTCCTGCGCAGGCTCTGCAGTCAGGCTAGTTGAGTTTATATTCCATCTCTCTCTCTTACCCGCTGTTTGACCTCAGCCAAATTGCTTAAACTCTCTGTGTTTCAGTTTCTCGTCTGTGCAATGGAGATGCTAATAGTACCTATCTCTCTTGATTAGTGTGAGGATTAAATGAAATAGCAAATGGAAAGCTCTTGCATAGGGCTTGACATAGTGATTGCTCAATAAATGGTAGTTACTGGTGGTGTTACTATTATTCTTTCCTGTGGTCCTTGACCACAGCCCTGTGAAGTTACAGAAATTATTATTGGTTTTGTCTCTCACAAGAAAACAGGATCAGAAAGGTTAAATGACATTCACGGTTCTGGCTTCATGTCCAGTGGTGTTTTTTAAGACAAATGAGAAATGGTACATGTTTCTGCTTCTCAGGAGATGCCTTTTAAGGGACAAAAAGTCATTGCTTCCTGATGTGATGCAACGGGAAGTACACAGTGTCACCTGACTGTCTTGCCAAAAATGTTTAACTGGAATGAATCACGTCTTTCTATGAAACCTCAAATTTACAGGACATAGAGTGGATAGAAGGGTCATGTTAAATGGTACTATGAGGAAAAACAAGCAAATCCAGAATGTGGGACATTTTGCAATACAAACTGGATACGTCTTTTCAATAAGTCGATGCCATAATTAAAGGAAAAGCAGGAAAGATGGAACAGTTGGGGGATTGTTCTAGATTAAAAGAGAGAACACCAACAAAAGCCACGTGCATGGTCTCTAATAGAATTCTGATTTAAACCTAAAAGAAAATTAGAGAATTGAATATGTATAGAATACTTACACAATACTAGGGAACAATTGCTAGTTTTGTCAGGTGTGATTATGGTATGTGGTTATTTTTTGAAGAAGCATGTTGAAGAACTTAGGGGAACATTTTCTTGATGTCTGTAACTTACTTTAAAATGATGTAGCAAAAAAAAAGATAAAGCAAATATAACAAATATTATAAACTCTTGAACGTAGGTGGCAGGGTGAGTATATGGGGATCCTGGTGCTATACTTCCTACTTTTATGAATGTGAAATTTTTTATAATAAAGAGTAAACAATCAAACAAACAAGGACCTTTTTAGAAAGCAGAAGCTGTGTATTAAAGTTCCAGAGATGGCCTAGCATAGTACTATGTCCAAATATCCACTCAACGATGGTGAGACGCAGCACAGCTCTGCCTTCCACATCTTATACAAGTGAGAGTTTCATGTATATTTCATAAAGAGAGGACACAAAAATCCTACATTTAAAACAAAACTAAAACACCCTATACTCCTAAGAAAAACCTCTCTAGCCATTCCTATAAAGGGCCAAACTCTAATTATCTATCTGTGTAGCATTTAGATGTGCAATAAATAAACGACGGGGTGGTATCAATAATATGTGTTTATAGCGTAAACACATTGGAGCTCCAAGCAACTTTTTTTTTTAATAAGAGGATGGTTGATGATTTTGGTAAAGATTGATTCATAAACAGGGAGAGAGCTACAAAAAATCTATACAATTTGAATTCCCAATTCTGGGCTCTGCTCTAAGCCACTCATTTACAAGTGAAAAGTTTAAGGAAAATAAATATATTGACCCCCAAGTTCATAAAATCTTTATTTTACTTTCAAGCCAAGTTCAAGGAAAATCACAAGTTTTCATTTCATTCTCTAGCAGTTTCCAAAAATAACATCTTAAATATATACCTCTTAGACCAACCCACCACCCGAAGGATTTATTTTAAGCTAAGACACGACTGAAACTAAATAAACTCTGAATATTGGAACATAAATCTCATTGTTAGAAAGGATCCTTCTAATCTCCCAGCCTCTATTGCTCAAGGACATGTCGTGCCAAGGAGTGACCCAGACTTGGGGATAACTGCCTTTTTCACTATTTGAGGGTTTCTGGATATAAATCTTTATATAATTCTATGAAAAAATCTGTTTTCAAAGAAAAGTTATGGCTCTCAACTCCTGAATATAGAAAAATTTAGAAGTCTAAGAAGAGGACAAATATTCCCCCAAATAATCCAGTTCCAAATCTCTCTTAGGTTGGACAGAAAACCTGAATAGCTCATAGATGTTGCAGAAAATGACCTTTTCAAACAAAAAGTGCCGATTATGATGGTTTTATTGCTTGGGGGAGTCCAGTGTGTAAATCTTAATAGGGGAGAATAAGAATGTTAAGGAGCCTAAACATTTTCACCAACATTTTCTCCACTTGCCCATGTTGTGATTGACAAATTTCCCAGAGAAATTCCTTGTGTTTTAAGCTTCTTTGAAAATCTCAACTTGCCTACAGCCAGTTTTTGTTTGGAACTCTTGATTTAACATGTTAAGAGGCTAGACTAACGTTCCATCTAAAGAGAAGGAGAATTAATTCCATGTAATAGATACAAATCCTCTGAAACGATCCTTCACCTGTTAGTTTTCCAAACAATTTAAGTGGAAGTGTCACATACTTGGGCCGTTCTGACTCACTCATTTAGAGAGGAACATTTCTGCGCAAACCCCAGATATTTTCTGACTTACCTGTTTGTTCATGCTCTTTCAGAGGCTCTTGTCGCTGTTAACAATCCATCAACAGGTGGTTACTCAGCTCCATGAGCTTGGCATTGGGCTGGGGCTGGAACAGGGCAGGGGTCCTTTCCTCCTTTTGCTTACAATTTCTCAACAGACAGGAAACAACTCAAAATAGCATATCAGTGAGGTTTGTCTGCATGCACTCTTCTAATTTATTAACTCTGGAACAGCCAAAGAAAGTCTGAGGTCGCTGAAGTAAGTCTTGAAAAATACATTAGGCCAGGATAACGTGTTAGATTTAACTGATGATAGTTACCATTTATTGGGCACTCAGGCCATGCCAGGCACTGGGCTAAGCATTTTACAGACATTTCTCATTTAACCTTCAAAAAAATCTCAGGAAGTAAGTTTTATTATCCCAGTTTTACATATGCAGCAACAAAGGTTCAGCAGATTGAAGAACTTTTCTGAGGTCACTGCTAGTAAGAGGCAGTGCAGGTATGGAAACAGGACTGTTTATTTTCTTAACTGCCCTGAACTGTGCTCCTCCCTAAGATGGAGGAGTGGGGAAGAATGAGGCAGTGGGAAAAGGGAGCAAGGATAGTCCTCAGCTTTCAGCCTCTCACAATCTTTGGGGAACCCAAGGGTGATGTGTGTAGCCTCAGCCACAAAGCCAAAGTGGTCATGCCCCACCATTTTCCTACTTCACCAAGATCTAAAAAGACTTCTCAAGGTGACTAAAGTCAGGGATGAAGAAGGGGATACAGGAATCTTTACCTCTATCCTCAGTCACACTGGGAAAATATCTGTCCCCACCTCATTGTGAGATTTAGGATTGCCTTCAATTCAGTGAGTGTAACTCAGGAAGCAAGGAGTTTGTGTGTGTGTGTGTGTGGTGTGTGTGTTTGA
Source organism: Diceros bicornis minor (assembly GCF_020826845.1). Taxonomy (NCBI): domain Eukaryota; kingdom Metazoa; phylum Chordata; class Mammalia; order Perissodactyla; family Rhinocerotidae; genus Diceros; species Diceros bicornis. The sequence continues at coordinate 28,969,247 of NC_080741.1, forward strand.
GTAGTAAATCTGTGCCCAACTTAATGCCCACTGCTTAGGGGATATCAAAGACCATGACACAGCCCAGCTCTTTGGAAAGTAGTGCTGAATGCATAGAACAAGAGCGTGTTTGCCTCCATGGAGGTTACATCTGGCTGCTGTTGTCCCTGGCTGCTGCTCCAGGTTTGAGACGTAGAGATGGGGATTCCACAAGTCCCCATAGTCCACTTTGATTCCTCCAAGGGAAAGGTCTTAGTTCTGCTGCTAACTAGTTGCCTGAGCTCAGAAAACTCATCTTGCGTCTCTGGACCTCAGCTTCCTCATCTGTCAACAGAACGGTACATTTGATGATCTCTAGAGCTCCTCCAATTTGGAATTCTGTAACTTTGATGTCAAGGCTGGGATTCCTCTCCACGCTGGTGGGCTGGGAGTCATTTCAGGCCTCATCTCGGGGTCACTCATGCTTCCCCCGGGAACAGCAACACAGACCCCTCACGTCCTTTGTCAACCAATTGATGGTATAATCATGCATATGTGAAGGATGGACCATCAGAGGAGATGGGAAAAGGTTAAATAGTACTATTAAAGACAAGGATGGTTTTCATCCCCTACCTTCGTTAATTTTTTATTGCTTGCCTACTAAGTGCCAAGCACTGCTCTAAAATAGTTCTAAGCAAACATATTCTCTGCTTTCCTGGGACTTAAATTACCAGAGCTTCAGCATTAAACAGTGATTAATTAAAATAATCGTGGAGAATTAGGAATTAGGAGCTGCTTTCCCAAGCCTGGACTCCTCAATGGCTTCCTCCTGGTTTTCTTGACTTCTTTCTCTCCTTTCTGGCTTTTCTATCAAAGTAATCTTCTTAAAATACCCCTTAGGCTAAAATGACGCTAATGTCTTTTCGTCATACCTTTTATCCTGTAATGATATCCAGGCTTTTCAGTTTACCTGGAGCCCCTCTGCAAACTCGAGGTACCACCAACTTTTCATGCTTCTGTCCATCCATTCACTTTTCTGAGTACTTCAACGAAATTAGTCTATTTATGGTCTCCCCAATCACTTCCTGAATTTTTCTAACACATTTTTTTTTGTTGTTCTTTAAAGATTTAGTGGCTAGATTTTTAAAATATACTAAAGTAACACACACTTATTTTAAGAAGTGAAACAATACAGAGGTACGTAATGAGTTAGCAATTTCTCCTTCATTCCCTTCTATTTCATTCCTTCTGAGGTAACTACATTTTTTTCCTCCAAATTTATAGGAAAGTCACAAGAATAATACAGAGAACATCCCTACTTCCTTTATCCGGATTCACCAATTTATAACATTTTGGCACATTTGTTTCTACACACACACGTATTGTTATTTATCTTTCTGAGCTATTGAAATAGTTTTCAGACATCACACCTCTTTACCCCTTAATGTTTCAGCGTGTATTTTCTAAAAACAAGAATATCCTCAGTGTAGTTATCAACTTCAGGAAATTTAACATTGATACAATACTTTTGTCTAATCTAACTTCCATACTCTAGTTTTTTCAATTAACCCAGTTATATCCTTTATAATTTTTCTTTCCATTCAGTACAGGATCTGGTCCAGGATCACATAAGACATTTAAATCTCATGCTTCTTTAGTCTCCTTTAATCTGGAATTTCAATTTTTCTATTTCATGCCAGTGACATTTTTGAAGAATAAAGGCCAGTTTCTTTCTTTTAGTTTTTAATAACAAAGTATTTTATAATTTATATACATATATATTTCTATTTTAATAATAAAATATTTTGAGTCTGGTGTTTTACCATCTCTTTTTAAATGTCATTTTAATACCTGGGAATGCTTCTCCATTTTCCTGAGTCCTTTTTGTCCTTCTAGGCTCAGTTACAATTCCTTCTCCCCTGGCTCTTGCTGGAGGCCAGAGAGTACCTCGTAGATTCCTTTACGTCTGCGATGGCACCCAGCACTGTGCTTAGCACACACAGAGCAATTATATAAATATTTGTTGATTAATTGTTTTGGGGCTGAGACGTGAGTACTGTCGGGTGTAAAGAAAGAATTCGTCATATAGGCTTAGCAAGTCAAGATTAGTATCTTTGCTGCCACTTGCTTCTGGGGTTGCAATTATTGAGGTAAATTTTGGATTCAAAACTGGATCCTTGACTGTAGATTTGTCACACCATGGAACTGTGGGAAAGTTGATATTTAAAACAAAGTTTCACAATAAATTAAGTGCGTGAAATAAAAGTAATTTTTCCCTACTATTTCATTCCTCCAAATTTTAGTAAACAGAAAAAGTGTTAAGTTCAAGAAAAGGTTTCAGAGACTAACCAAACTGCTCAAACTGCAATCCAGTAGATTCCAATACAGTCTGTCCTTATGTTATCAATGTATAGGAGGCTGAAGAAGGCTGGTTTGTTTAGAGAATAGGCCCTACAGAGCAGATGCTAAATTATAAGGTGAGAAGAATGCTTTCATACTAAGCATTATCCGTTTGTCAACATCAAACAAACCTTTTTGCCCTTGCCTGAGAAAGCATTAGACTCTTATCAAGTCTTGGTAAATTTTGAAAATCACATGGTTGTTCAATGCCTCCATGTGGTAGAAAAAATAATTTAGCTCTGTCCTAGCTTCCTGTGATAGCAACTTTCAGGACAAATAAAGTCTGACAACGCTTAGGGTCCTTCAAAGAGATCAGTGTGTTAAAAAAAGGCCTATGGAATAATGACCCGAATTGAAGATAAAAGCCCCAGATCCCATTAGGCTTCATGGAATTGACCCTTCTTTGCGAACCTTCCTTATCCTTCCGTATAAGGAATGAATTTTTCAGGCAAAGGAGCATCAGAAAATAAAACAAGGGCCGGCCCCGTGGCTTAGCGGTTAAGTGCGAGCACTCCGCTGCTGGCGGCCCGGGTTCGGATCCCAGGCGCGCACCGACGCACCGCTTCTCTGGCCATGCTGAGGCCGCGTCCCACATACAGCAACTAGAAGGATGTGCAACTATGACATATAACTATCTACTGGGGCTTTGGGGAGAAAAAGGAGGAAGATTGGCAATAGATGTTAGCTCAGAGCCGGTCTTCCTCAGCAAAAAGAGGAGGATTGGCATGGATGTTAGCTCAGGGCTGATCTTCCTCACAAAAAAAAAAAAAGAAAATAAAACAAGTAGATTGAAATCCACAGTGAGTCCATCTTTTCAGAAAACCTTTACAGAAATTCTTCCTAAATTCCAAACATAAGATTTTTTTTCTTTTGACAGAAAAAGGAAATCCTTTCTATCCAGTCATAAGGTAAGTTTAAAAACCCATATTAACAAATGTTAATTTGCTTGACAATTCTTTGGATGTGAAATTGGCCCCAAAGAGGATTGTTGCTTTTATGAAATATTTAAGTTCAGTGTAAGCAAGTAGCCAAAAATAGGAGTGCTCAAAAGTTAGATGGGGTCTCTTTCTTCTGAATCAACTGTATCACTTCACCTAGGGATCAGTCAGCACCTTGATCTTCAAGTGCTCCTACTTAAATGCACTTGATACTCTCAAGATGGCTTGAAGAAGAGAGTTGGATCATTTTGAGATCAGGAATAGGTATTAGTAAAAACTGAAGCCCATTTTCTTAAAGCCCACAGATATCACAGTGTTGCACCACTTGGGCTTCTGTGACTGAATGCATCTTTTAAATGTAAATTGAGCATTTCTATCAAAGCATCCAGTGTATACGTATGCATTTGCTTTTGCAAGCATAGACTACCACAGAGTTGGGGGGAGGGGCAGAGGCAGATTTTCGTGGCTTACCCTTTGGTTTCTTTAGGATAATATAGCATGAGAATGTATTACCTACTTGAAATATATCCATAAATATGAAATAATGATTATTATTCTCAGAATGAGGTGTAAGGAACATCAATATTGTTCATTAATTGGTTCAAGTAAATGTTATAAAATCAGTGATTCCTTTAACTTGGTTCCATTTGTCCACTTTCCCAACTGTCTTGATTGTTAATATGTTCTTGAAAATATTACTGGAGTTCTTTTATATTTAATATATTTTTCTTTAATGTAATTGAGGCTCTTCCCCACCCCCTAAATATTGCCAGAACTGACAAAATCATCTGTGGGCAGCATGGGCCATAGCCACAATTTTGCCACCGACTTACTGCATGACCTTGGATGAGACGTACTGGCTTTCTTTGCCTTAATTTCTTCATCTGGAACATAAGGAGTTTGAACTCCAAGATATCTTAGGCCCCTTTGAGTAAATAAAATCCTGTGATTCCTTGACTTTATCTTTCTCCTAGGAGGTTTCTTACACTTGTCATCAATTCTAAGTCATAAAGACCCTGTGTCCTGACAAAATTCCTGAGCAGTAGGATCAGGGTGGGATTATTAATAATTTACTTTGCATAACAGTTAATTAATCATTTTACTATAGATACACATTTGATCCTTCTAACAACTCTGCCAGTCAGTACGGTGCAGGTATTTTTGCCCCTTATAGATGAGGAGACTGAGGGTCAGAGAGGTCACTTTAGGTCCTTAGGCCTTGTAGTTAATAAGTAAGAAGACCTGGAAGGCTGCAAATGAATTTTGATTTTTTTGTGACTGAGACAACTGTATATTTAAAGTAATCTGACATAAAGATTAGTCTTTTGAGAGCAATGGATTCTTTTCTAAACATTTTGAGGTTTTTATTCCCCCTCAGTAGGTCATTCCTAAACCATAAAGCACTAACCAGGGTTAGAGATAAGGACTAGCACACAAGAGGGCCAGTAGCCTTCCAGACTGGTGGCTGGGAAAGCAGTTCCCTATAGAAGAGGACTCCTTCGGTTATACGATTTATTTCCCCAGGGACCAGTCCAACCCAAGCATCAACAATGAAACACAAAATAACCATGTTCAGTTTTTAAAAAAAATATTATTAGAGTTAGTATCCAAGTATACAATTTATGCAAACCAAAATTAGTGAAAAATTCACCCACTGTCCTGGTCACAACAGCAAGTCAACTCTTTTGTTTTCCTGTATTCTCTGCCAGCTCTCATCTTTATACATATATGATTTTTTACTGGTTGTACTCATAGTGTTGACGTGTATTTTAAAGTATCAGAAACCCAAATATTCATAAGAGGAAGTTTCCATTTTAATAACTGTCTTTATTTTATTCATCTCAACTGAGTTTATTTCATGTTTGTTCATTGCTTTCTCTTGAATTTGTATCTTTTTCATCCGAAGTACAAAGAGTATACAACCTGGTTTTAAGGAGATTTTTGTTGTTGTTTTCAAATAACACACATCAGGGAGTGTCATTATTTATATATGCTCTACCAGGATCCCCGAAACCAAACACTTATGTCTGGGGATCTTTTCACAATTTCTGTGCATTTGAGTGACTGAGTGATAGCTCTGACTGGAGGTAAGAGGCAGGAGGCTGAAATGATGATCTATAAGGTTTTTTTCCAGCTTTGGACTCCTTGATTCTATGACAATTCCTGGTAGATACAGGTTTCCCAGTAAGAACTGAGCAGGAATTGTGCACAATTACTTTATGAATCTTGATACAGTTGGAGTTTCATGTTGAAGGCTAGAAGGGTTTAGGTGGGTGGTAAGAATGTTTGTTTTCCTGGTTAGTGGATATGCCATGGGCTTTATATCTTGTGTCCTCCTGTGGTAACTGAAGCCACTGTTTCCATGGAAAAGGATGGCAATTTGAGATAATTTAGAGTGGCCCATGGAAATCTGACTGGGCGGTCTCCTTAATGTACCAGACCTTGTATGTGTGGCATTACACACACCTCTTTAGTTTCCTTCAACCGAAATACAAATAAGTGAGAAGCTAAGTCATAATTTCATGGGTTAATCTTAAAAAAATTAATCTTGGTAAAAATGCTCAATAAGGAACAATTCAGAGGAATTACTGAGTGATTAACCTAAAAATATTGATTATTTGAATAGCATTGATATTGTAGTTGAGGAAGGTACAGAAGTCCCCAAAACTTTTAATCTAATTTCCAAAAACCAAACTTTCTAAAGTAAGCTGACACCAAAAATTCTAAATCATAATTCAGTAGTATAAGGTTTATTCCCAGTGATTTCTCACATTTGTAAGCCTGTTACACGTTGGTTTTACCTGTCACGAAATCTTTTGTATCCCTTTTATAAAATACCACCACTTTCTATAAAAAGTGACTGGAAGAATCTAAAATTGTAAAATTGCACGTGCCTGAGCAGAAAAGTCCTAGTTTGGGATTTTCTAACAGGCGTGCCTAAACCGACCTCTGCTCCTAGCAGGTAAATCGCCAGAGGGAGAAGCCAGTGTCAACCCAAAGGAAAATCCTGTTGTGGGATTTTTTTCCCCTTAAACTGATCACTTATTAGGAGGAGGTCCCGCCGCATTCTCTAGTCCAAAGTCCTTGCCACCAGATTACCATCTTTTCCCCCAATTTACCAATCCCCCCCCCGTTTCCAAAAGCCCTTATTGGAAAGAACTTCCTCTCGTGACCCCCCTATTCCATACAGTTCCAATCTCTCCCAGCGCCCCCCATCTTGGAACGGCTTCCCCTCTCCAGCCCAGGATCCAGGTCCCCGAACCACTTGAGAGGAAATTCACACCCCTCGCCCCCTTCCCTGGCGTCCCGAGGAGGCGCTGGGGTGGGGGTGTGGGTGGGGAGGGGGCAGGGTTTCCCGGGGTCCCCTGTGCCCTCCTCGCGTCCCCCCGGAGGTGTGTAGGGGGAGGGGAGCGCGGGTGGGTGGGACCGGGCGGGTGGGGGAGGGGTGAGGGCGAGGAGGAGGAGGAGGAGGAGTGGTGTGTGTGAGAGCGTGTGTGGCTGGGGGAAGCCATTGCCTGTTTAATAGTTGCTGTTGCTGCACTTCCGCTTCTCTCCCAGCGAGAGAGAGACACGAGTGGCCAGGCCCAGCCGCAGCCGCAGCAGCAGCCGCCGCGGCGGCACGGAGGAGCCAGACACAAAGAGAGGTACGGGGATCCCCCCCGCCGCCCGCCGCCCCCCGGCCGCGTCGCCGGGCCTCGGGGACACCCTTCGCCGCCTCCCCCGACCCGCGCCACCCGGGCCGCCGGGCACGGGGCTGGGGGGGGCGGAGAGGGGCCGGGGAGCCCCAGGGGTCCGGGGCCCGCCCGCGGGGGATGGGCAGGGACCCCGGGCCGCGTGGGGTGCGGGGGCCGCCCGTGTCGGGAGCGGGGGGGGCACTGTACCTCGAACTGTCAGCGCTGCCCCGGGAGCCCCTCACTGGCCGCCCAGGGGGCCGGGAGCGGGGGAGGGGGAGTCGGGGGAGCCCCGTTTCCCCTGGGGCGGGGGCCCGCGGGGATTAACTCCTCCGGGGCGGGCGGGCTCATTGTTATTCGTTCGCGCAGGAGGCCGAGGCCCCCCTCGCACCCCCCCACCAGGGTGGCAGTCGGGCGTGTGCCCGGGACCCCCGCCCCGGCCGCGCAGCCCCAGCCGGGTCGCCGAGGGGCAGGCCGGCGGGGAGGGGCGTCGGGGCGCGGCGCGGGGGGCCCTCGGCCTTGTCGCCCCTGCCCCCCCGCCGGCCTCTCCCTTCCCCCACCCGGGCACCCGCTCCTCGCCTCCGTCCCCCCGTTTCGGCTTCCTCTCTTACTCCTCTCTGCCCTCCTCGCTTCCCGACCTCGCCAAACTCCGCTCCTGGCCGCGGCCCCCGCGACCCCCGGAAAGCCGACAGAAACGGCCCCGAGGCCGGCCGCTGGCCGGGACCTTCCCTCCCTGCCCCGCCGAGGTGCCCGCGCCCCCGCCCTGCCCTCCTCCCCCGCCCGCTCGGCTTGTCCCCTCCCTGCCCCGAGGGGAGCCCCGGGGGGCGAGGGAGGGGCCGCTCGCTGTGCTCCTGACCGTTTTCCCACCGCGTCCCCCACTTGGGGCCAAAAATAAACAAGCCGCGTCCGACTTGCAAAAGCCTTAATGGGCCTGAAGACTTTGAAAAGCTAGTGGAGGGCGGTGGGCGGCCGGGTGCACCCCTGGTCAGAGCCCTCCTGACAGCGCCCGAGTTCCGTATTTACACTGGCTGCATGGTTGATGTGTTTCTGTTTTGTTTCTCTCCCCCTGCAGGGGCTGTTTGCGGGGTGGGGTGGGGGGTTCGCTATGTCGGATGACGATTCGAGGGCCAGCACCAGCTCCTCCTCATCTTCGTCCTCCAACCAGCAAACCGAGAAAGAAACAAACACCCCCAAGAAGAAGGAGAGTAAAGTCAGCATGAGCAAAAACTCCAAACTCCTCTCCACCAGCGCCAAGAGGTACCGTACTCTCTCTCCCTTTTTTTTTTTTTATTTTTTCCCCCCACAGGCTTCCTATTTTCCGAACTGCTTCTTGGTGCATTTGGTCGGCCTCCCAATGAGGGTAGCTTAAGTGCTCCTCAAGGTTTATGTGTTCTTAAAAATGAAAAAAGGGGCTTGGAAGCCCTAACTGTTTTTCTCTATTGCTTTTTCTGTTTTTTTCTTTTAATCATTGCCCACATGCTGTCGTTGTGGCTTGCCTCTTCCCATTTCTTGCTGAAGTTTGTAAAAATCCTCATTACTTTTATCAGTGACCCCCAAATCTGATTTCAAATTACTTGTCCTATTAATCACTAATCTGTGACCCTCCCCAAGGCTGTCATCCCACTTAATTACTAATGCCTGCCCAGACAACTCGATCAAAATGAATTCTGTTACCATCTGACTTCCTCCTCACCTGTTGCACATACATCTTTTTTGAACAGAGCTTTCTCCACAAATTGCATAAGGAATAACTCATACTAGGGAGGTAAAAAATTTAATAGGTGGAGACAGATGTTTTTGGATGGCCTTTAAAGAGATTTTTCTGATTTGGAGAGTTGAGGCAAATGAATCAATAAATGATGTAAAATGGTTAATCTAGGTTGTTTTGGAGATTCTTTTTTGTTTTCTTCAAGAACTTCAATTTACCAAATTTCAGGGACACTCACTTTTTCATGCTATTTCCTCTTCTCTTATGCTATACTAGTGTTATTTTTTTCAAGTTGAATTTAAGCAGTGGCTCTTTTTCTTTATTCTTCTCCTCATATGTCTCTGGAAGAAGCTACTTTTTATCTCCATCATCCTTCAGTAATATCCTCTGATCCCCATGACCCTTAAAATAATCTATAGCAGATTCCTGGGTCGTCCCCCCCCCCCATACCCTTTCATAAATCCTCCTGCTCTAAGGTGGACAGTCATTAAACTTTGAAGTGGCAAACCAGAAAAACAGTAAGGAATCCAAATGGTGGGTTAGAGAGGCATATCTTTCTTAAAAAAGTGTAAAATAAAATGGAATATGAGGATTTAGAGCTCTTCCACTGAGTAGTGAGCCTGGAATTAGGAGTTTGAAAGTTTTTTCTGTCATTCTTGCTGACTTGAAATTTGAAAAGTTGGTAAAGTGCTTTGGTGACCTAACTGTGGGCGGATGAAGGAGTGACTTTAGCTTATTTTAAATAGTGTAGAGGTCTAGAGTTAAGTGGCAAGATGCCTGTACAAGATTGTTCTCATTTTCAGAGGGTTGGTTTGATTGCATCTCAGCTTCCCAGGAGTCCTAACGGCCCTCACTGGTTATCCCTGTGCTGGTTCTCCCAGAATCTGGCATCTCTCTGCCCACTTTGGATGGAGCCTCCCTTAATCTGTCTCGTCTGGGCTCCCTCATCCATGCTGGGTCAGCTTTTGGCCCTACCTGACTAAGGCAGGATTTTGCTTTGGGTCATTTGTATTTTTATATTTTGCTGGAGATCCCTGGTGTACGTAAATATATTTAGGGGTGAAGACACAGGCGTCAAATATAAAATAGTCTGCTTTATGTCAGCAAATTACAGAGGGGGACTTTTCATCAGACACAATTTGTCCATTTACGCTAAGGAAGTTAAAAACTTCTTTGGAAACGCCTGGGAAAGAGATGATAGGTGTAAAAAAATAAAAGATGGGAAGCTACAAATAGTAATTTTACCTATAAAGTTAACAGTTTTAGCTCCCTGGATATCTTGCTGAAAGAGTGGCTGTTCGTGTTAAAGCAGAGCTAAAGTTAATAGTAAAGGTGAAAAATGGAGAGGGACGGATCCAGGAAAGAAGAAGGGGAAAATTGATGTTAGTGGTACCCTATAGAAGCTGCTCTGTGAAATGTATTGATTTGGAAAGTAGGTGTTGCCCATAGAATTGGAAGGGGCACGGATACCAGGAGATAGAATGAAAAAGAAGTCTGCGTTGGCAGACAGAAGTTTACCTAACTGCATATTGGAAAGTGGTTTCTAGTCCACGGGTAGAGGAAAGCCCCCATTGAGAGTGATCTGGACAAGAATTACTCCATGATATATTAGTTACTCTTACGAATCTTTTGCCAGCACTGTGGAAATGGTGCAAGTGTTTGTTGTATAGATGAAGTGGATAAAGCTATCTCGTATTACACTTTTTAGGTATTAAAGAAGCAACTGCCTTTTCAGGGAACATTTTATAGTAGAGGTTGGGTTAGCAAGGAGAAGTGAAGTCACTGTGTATTTTTATACAGGTTGTGCTCAGGGGGAGGATATTTTTGCCTATGTACATAGGTCTTAACATGCAGTCATTCTAATAGATGCAGGTAAAGAATCAGGAAATTCGGGTTCCAAAGTTTTAGTCTAACATACAATAATGAGGCAAACTGCAGGGCTGCGTATTTCCCAGCACTGAAATGCTTCGTATTGGTAGCAACAGAATTGAGCAGAACACAGATAAGTAGATGTCAGTAGAGATTGTGAGCAAACCCCTTTCTAAAATTGACCAGATTTGTAGGGGACAGGAAATGCCCTCCAATAGGAAGATTTCACGAACTGCCCCAGTCACCACCCTTGATTTCTCTACTTACACATGGAAAAAATAATGCCTTACCAAACCTATTCCCCATCGCATCCAGCCAGCCTGTCTTCCTACCCTCAGAAAGCTTTTGGAAAGAGAACAGCATCCATTGTGATTTAGATTGCTTTTAGAATGTGTGTGTGTGTTAGTTTTTTACTACTGTGCTGCCTCGGTGGGATTTTTAAGTTGCAACATAGCCCTTTAGGGCTTTACATGATCGGAGCTGGAAAGGTTATAAAAATAGAAGGCACCGTTTAGAAGGTAGAAGAGGCTTAAAGGCCTCAAACTTTGTCGTAGTAATTGATGCTCCAAGTGCCTAGGTAAGCAGAAGACAAAGGCCAGGGCTTGGTGTGAACTGCCTGGTGGCGTCGGCCTAGGAGTGGGGGATGGGACTCGTTGTGAAGTCGTGGGTTGGTGCGGAGATGGAAAACGGGGGGTCCAGTGTGGGATGGAGAAGGAAGGGGGCAGTCCCAAGGGAAGTTAGAGGAGGTCCGGGAAAAGCAGGTCCGGGAAAAGCAGGTCCGGAAAGGCGGGCCGCGAGTCCGAGCGGGAGTGCGGGACCGAGGCCGGGCCGGGTGCACCTGTGCGGGCCGCGGCGACTGCTGGAGGCCGGCCTGCTGGAGGGGAGGGCGCGGCGTCGGGGCTGGAGATTCCGGGGCGCGGGGGAGGCAGCTGGGGAGTCGCCGGGCGTCCCGGCGCGGGCTCTCCCCACCCGGCCCGCAGCTTCCCCCGGGCGGCCGGCGTGCGCGCCCCGAGCCGTCGGGCGCGCGCGGGGTGGGGGCGGGGAGTCCGGGGGGGCGGCGGGCACGGCCGGGGGCGGCCAAGCGGAGGGGTCTGCCCTGGGCCTGCGCCGCCCGGCAGCCCGCGACGGCGGGCCGGTCGGCCAGGGCCCGAGGGGCCTCGCGGGGAGCGGCCATGTTGGTTTCGTGACTGAGGACGCGGGGCGGCCTGGGGGGGCGCCCTGCCGGGGGTGGGCGTGAGGACAGCCGAGGTGCGGGGGTGACCCCGAGGGGCGGAGACTGTGGGGCGTCCTTCCCTCCCACTCGATGGCCCTGATGTCTCCGTCCAGGGGAGGGACGACTGTGCCACGTTGTAATACGGTGCAGAAAGCTAGTTCAGGAGTGAGAGGCTTTAAAATTCTTTCCGAAATGGAAAGCACCGAGAGATAGAAGTGCCTTAGTGCGCGAGGAAGATTCGAACCTAAACGTTGTAGGTGATAACAAGAGACCCCGGACCCCCAACTCACTGCGTCTGTGAAAAAAGTTTTTCCTAAACTGCGGATCCGAGGCTTTTGATGTGTAGTTTCCTCCTTCCCCAGTAGAATCCAGTGGTCGTGGGGTCGTTAGGTTTATCTGCCAGACTTACCTGCACATTACAGGTGGGAGGCTGCCCGCGCCTTAATGTTGCTTGTGTTTCTCTCTCTCGCACTTCCTCGACTCCAGGATTCAGAAGGAACTGGCAGACATCACTTTAGACCCTCCACCCAACTGCAGGTGAGCTTCTTTTCAAATTTTTTTTTTTTAATTCTTTTAACCTTTATCTTGTTTTTTTTTCTTTTTATAATTATAAAATTTGCTTTTATTTTTTGGTTAATGCTTGTTTTAGTGTTAGCATCAACAGCTGAAATTCATTAATCTGGGTATAATGTTTTGATGAGCCTCTGACAGTTGCAGTACTATGTTGAAGAGAAGTCATGGATTTGGAGCGGACACTTTTGCGTGTATGAAACGAAACTGTAAAATGAACTTAAAGATGTACGCTTGCCTAATCGTGGACCTTTGATTTCTCATTAAGGATGATGTAAAACTTTTTAGATGCTCAGGTACATTTTGGTTTAGAAAATAGGTTTGCTATCTTAATCTGTTTTTCAAGCTCTCTCCTAAGCTAATAGAGCATAGAGTTAAATCAAGTACTGGGTCCTGAGACTTATTTCATTATATTTAAATTTGGTGTTGGACTTTTTCCTTGCTAATTCAGGACGTAATTGGTGGCTTTGATAAAAAGGTTTTGTTTTAAATTATTTTATAGATTTGAACTCTTCCGTAGGGATGTTTTCCTTGAATTTGCTTTACTCAGACTGTATGCAAATGTTTGTTTCAGTTTCAAAACAGTTTGATACCAGCTTGTGAAGGGTTTGTTGATCACTTGATTTTATTTAGAATAGCCATTTTGCTACTGTTGAGTCAAGGTGGAAGACTTGATGATTTTACTAGAACAACAGTGAAGTGAGGAAGGACTTATTATGTGTTATAATAGAGCCATTTGTTTAAGGGAGATTAATTGTTAGGTTCCGTTACTCCCATAGTTTAAAAATTAAGTCTAACATTTAACCTAATTCTCAGTTCTCAGGATCGGCCTTGGGATGGCATGTGCGATTTCAGAAGGGTTCTAAATTTATAGGTAGAGGTAGAAAACGTTACCCAGAAGAAAATATTCAGTGGTCATACACAGTTTAAAACAAGCATGTGGAAATATTCAGATGGAAAAGCTAAACGAAATATTTTGCTTATTAACACTGAACTTAACTGTGGTTAATGGATTAAATAGAGACTTTAATATTGCCGTTTTGGTTACATATGTTCTTAATGTTGGTCAGGTGTAGGATGTTCTTTGGTAAAGTGTCCTGTTTTGTGAGGAAGGTCATTTTGAGTTTGACATGCTCTTAAGCTATGGTTTGTAACTGAACTGCTTAATGACTCTTGATGATTTCTCTCATGGCTATTAAGAATCTCTTCAGACAGTTGACAAAGTATAGAAATGGGTAAGGCTCAGGGCTGTAATATTTTCCTCTTTTATTTTAGTGGAATCATTATTCAGATGGAAGCCTGTAGCTTCCCTTGGTTGGTTGTGTTGAATCCGTGGGCATTCTCCTTGGTAGATCTGTGTTATGTAGTTCATGCTCCTGTTTGGGATCGTGTCTCTTCCATGTGTGTCTTGTGAGTTCACACAGCTTTCGCTGATCAAATTATAAAGTTTTTAAAGCATGGTTTCAAAACTAATAACATTTATCAAACATAAATGGCTTTCTTGTAAGTGCAAATTTAAAATTGTAAACAATTGGAAGGTTTTCGTGGGATTAATCACCTTTAAAAAACAGGATAAGTATGCATTAGTTTCACTCCATTTTAGCTGAGTGTACATGTGAGAGATTTGTGCTGGTGAGCATGTAAAACTTTTTATTCTTGGAAAACCCTCCTAATTACCCCTCCAAGGGGAAACCTTTGAACGTTACCTGTGGTCAGGTGAAGTACCAAACTGGATGGCTATTGGGTGGTGGGTGGTGAGGAGATGAACCTTGACAGACTTAAACATTTTTGGGAAAATATCTCCTTGATTTCAGAGAAAACACCAGGCATCTTTATTTTGCAAGAGAATGTATGTTATATTGACTTTTAAAAATAAAGGCTGCTTTATTTTCTGAAGATCTTTTCCAGTAGGGCTGCTTAAGTAATATGAATTACAATTTCTACTTTTGGTTGGCTTACTAGTGTTACTGACTTAATGTTGTTATTTAGTAGTCTCAATATTCAGGTAACTTAAATGAGTTTGCTTTTATGTTTTTTGTTGGTACCTTATGGGATTGAATTATTTAATATTTTAATGTATGTTATTGTTTGAGATGGAAATGGATAATTTAGTTTTGGGGATACTTTCTGGAGTCAGCATCCAATTAAAATGTATGAATTGAATAGTAAACTGAGTGCATGCATGTTTATTTTTTAATGTTACTCTCAGCATGAGAGCTCGATAGCTTGGTTCTTTTATATTTTGAATAAGTTAAATAATTGGCTTTCAATGAATGTATCCTATGTATTAATCCTTTGTCGGACTGCCTTTCCTCAGTCAGTGTTCAGCATGTGATTTTAAATTTAAGCACATTACTAAAATGTAGCAGTTGGCACATAGTAAGCTTTCAATAAACAGTTGATTATTGCAAATCATTGGGAGAATCACTTCTCTTGAAGGTGCACTGCTTGTGTTCAGTAATTTTAGCATTTTACTTGGCAAAAGTATTTGGATTTGAAGTTACTAAGCTTCAAAACTTGTGTGAAATGCAATTGCTAAATATGTTATGTGTGAGCACATAAAGTTAAATCCTCAGTGTTGTATATTATGTTAAGTAGATTTTTTTAGAACAAAATGCAGTTTGTATTCAATGACCAGGTCAAAAGTATTTTAAGTGAATATTTTTAAATTGCCATATAAATCAAATTCTTTGGTATCTCTGAACTATTTGGTTGTATGTATATACACAGATGAGATAGTCTCCCTCCTCACATACTGTGCATTTGGTTAGGTTTTTTTCCCCCTGCATTTTGGCTTTATTTGTTGAGGAGAAAAATACTGTCTTAACTACTGTAATGATTTCCTAAAGCTTGCTGTATCTTGGATTGTAAAATTATGTCTTTTAGATAGCTGGTGAACTCTGGGCCGCTAGAGTCAGTTTTGCAGCTGTTATTTATAGCCTAGGGCTCAAGCTTTGCTAAATTGACTAGTTATAGCTATGTAACTAATCTGTAGACGTAAATGCCTGTAGACAATATGTCTGCACGTAATAAATGACATATTTTGCCTAAGTCGTTTAAACTTCAGATTTTACTTAATGGGTATATTAGTATTATGAATAAACTACTCATATAGTGACTTGAAACCCCCAAATTTAGATTTTTGGGGAGTGCTATTTTAGGATAAAATGTGTTTGAGAAGTTATTAAACATTTCAAGCATGGTGGAGAATAATAAAAATTTTTCTTTTATATGACTGTTACATTTTGACCATTATTTTTCTGTTTCCTAAATATGTAAACCCAACTAAGTCAATGTGTTTTATTTTTCTGGGAGAAGTATTATGTAATCAGACTTTTAAAGTTGGTTATAAAGTTTTACAGCTAAATTGTACTTTTTTAAAGATGATTTAAAGGCTAAAATGAAGAACATTTTTAAAAAATGTAATGCATTTGTCTAAGAAGTTAAATTTTCTCAACCTTCTCTTCCTCATTTACTAAAAGGGTCATATACCTGGTTTCCTACCTCATAGTGTTGGAAAGTTCAAACGAGCTTAGAGTCTTCTGTATGTGTTAGATGGTGATATTATTATAATTGCCCGTTTAGCTCCTTTTAATAGCTCACCTTTTTAACTAACATTGCCTTTTATTGCTTGAATTTTAAATACAATATTAAGCTATTACACAGTAATGTAAGAATGCATGTTTTTGAAAAGTTGAAATGCAGAAGTTGTGGAGTAAAAAGTGAAAGATCCTCATCACGACCTCTTCTGATCCTGCCCCTTGCACAGAGATGCTCCAAGTTAGCACTCATTTGTGTCCTTCCAGATAGTTTCTGTGAATTTACATTGTTGTATTTTTCTGGTTTTACAAAACCTGGAATTAGTGGTAATAGTAATGATATGTCAGTTTAGAAATCCCAAGCTGCTAACTTTGGCGTGAAAAAGAGATCCTTTCCATGCAACAGTAAAGGCTTATACATCTTGTCCAAGTTTAGCATGTTTTAAATGGTTGTTTGGGTATAAGAAATGAGTTCAACAGAATTCGTCCTTTACAGAATCCTGTATCATCTTACTTGCTGAAAAATCTTTCCTTTTATATGTCTTTCATGTATCTGATGTTACTAACTGCGTTAAGGATATAAATGTGACTTCAACAGCTGAATGATGTTTAGTCATCATCATTTTCATTTGGAGAGTTACCACTGCAGTATGCTTGCCTTTCTTTATGTGTGTAAAGGCAGTGTTGAAAAATAGTGCGAGACAGGAGTGTCAACACAATCAAAATAGCACCACCCAAAGCAGGATCAGGTTCCTGGAAACTAGATCATCACCTGGGGCCTGAGGGGGTAGGAAGGAAGGAAATCTGTCCAGGAAGTGCCTTGCCTACTAAATGAGACTCTTGTGGCTGTTGTGGATTGTAAAGCTGTACTGCTGCTGTTCCTCAGAAAGCTAAACAGAATTACTGTATGACCCAGCAATTCCACTCCTAGGTATATACTCAAAAGGATTGAAAACAGGGACTCAGACAAATACTTGTCAGTGTTCATAGCTATCCATATTAGCCAAAAAGTGGAAACAACACAAGTATCCATCAACAGATGAATGGATAAACAAAATGTGGCCTATATACACAATGGAGTATTATTTAGCCATAAAAAGGAACGAATTTCTGATAACATGCTACAATATGAATGAACCTTGAATATGTTATACCAAGTAAAATAAGTCAGACACAAAAGGACAAATATTGTGTGATTCCACTTACATGAAATATCTAGAATAGGCAAATCTGTAGAGACAGAAAGAAGATTAAGAGGTTTGCAGGGGCTGGGGAGATGGGAGAATGGGGAGTTATTTCTGAATGGGTACAGAGTTTCTGTTTGGGGTGATGAAAATTCTGGAAACAGTGGTAATGGTTGCACAACATTGTGAATGTAATTAATGGCACTGAATTTTACACTTAAAAATGGTTAAAATGGCAAATTTTGTTATGTATTTTACCACAAAAAAGGTTAAAGAAAAAACTATACCAGTATTAAAATGTTATCAGTATTTTGAGGAAAAATGCTTATAGCTTAGGAGGCAGCACTTGACAGTTTTTAGGGATTCTTATAAAGATGGTAATTGTTAAATTCCTGTCGCAAACTTTGAGTGCCTGTTATATATGAAAAGTCACTGCCTTCAAGGAGTTCATTGTCTATTAAGGGTGGTAAGAAATGTAGGCACACATTGTGGTTAGTACTTGGAAACATGAATATTATTTGGAAAGTAATCAACACACAAAACATGTCATAAAGCTTCAGAGGAGTGACAGATTACTTTGACCTGGGTGTGAGGGGTTGTAGCTGGAGCACTTGGTGATCTGGGAAGGCTTCATGAAGGAAATGAGAAGTGGGGTGGGGAAGACTAAGGGCCATCTGCAGCAGCAGAAACAGTGTAAGCATAGACATAGCAGAGGAAAGGCAGACAGGGCGCTATTGGTCAATAGTGAATAAACCTGTGGCTGGAGAGTGAGCAAGAGTGGGAGAATAAACAAAACTTGTGTTCCTCAGGCTTTGAATTTCATTTTATAGATACTGGAGAATCATTGATACCCTCTTGAGCTGGGACTGTAATCCAGTGAGAGCTGAGTATCTGGACGGAGATAAAGCAAGGGTTGAGCGGAGCTCAGTGGGAACCAGGAGACTTGGAGATTGCTGCAGTAGCCCAGGTGGGAGGCCAGGTGGGCCATGGGGACAGGTGGTGGCCATCAAAGAGAGAAGAGAGAGTCAGAAAGCAGTAGAATCCAGAGAACTTGGCCACTGATTTAGATATGGCCACTCCTTGAAAGAAGTCAGAGGTTGTTTGGGTGTTGGGGAAGATGGTGGTGACATTAACAGAAGTAGATGAGGCAGGAAGATGAACTGGCTTGAGGGAGGTGGAGAGATTAGATCCTCCTCCCAAGGTTTAATTATTTGCTTTGTTGACCATATACAATGCTTAGTATATTGCTGCCACTTAGTAGGCCCTCAGTAAATATTTGCAGTTTGATTGTATATTTAAGTTTATTTATTTATTTATTTATTTTGTGAGGAAGATCAGTCCTGAGCTAACATCCATGCCAATCCTCCTCTTTTTGCTGAGGAAGACTGGCCCTGAGCTAACATCTATTGCCAATCCTCCTCCTTTTTTTTTCCCTTTTTCTCCCCAAAGTCCCAGTAGATAGTTGTATGTCGTAGTTGCACATCCTTCTAGTTGCTGTATTGTGGGACGTTGCCTCAGCATGGCTGGGGAAGTGGTGCGTTGGTGCGTGCCCGGGATACCGCTAAGCCACGGGTCCGGCCCCTACGTTTTTTTTTTTTTATAATTTTATTTATTTTTCCCCCCCAAAGCCCCGGTAGATAGTTGTATGTCATAGCTGCACATCCTTCTAGTTGCTGTATGTGGGACGCGGCCTCAGCATGGCCGGAGAAGCGGTGTGTCGGTGTGCGCCTGGGATCCGAACCCGGGCTGCCAGCAGCGGAGGGCGCGCACTTAACCACTAAGCCACAGGGCCGGCCCCCTAAGTTTATTGTTAATCAGTCATTGAACTCTCAGATCTACCTGGCCTACTTTTAGACTAGATTAGACAGTTAAATAGATTATAAACTCCCTAAAAGGCAGGGACCGAGATTTCTATCTTTGGTTCTGATCCTACATGTTTTTTTCTCCCAACTTTTTTGGTTTGAAAATTTCAAAGCTACAGAAGAGATGAAAGAATAATACAGGGATCACCCATCCTTCACCCTGCTTCACCGGCTGTTAAAATTTCACCACATTTGCTTTGTCTCTCTCTTATCTTTTATGTGTTTCTTTTGCGGAACCATTTGAAAGTGAGCTGGAGGCATCCCGGGGCTTCCGTGGGTTTAGGTTTGCCTGTGTTGACTTAGAGCTGGGCTGGCACGGGTGCTGAGACTGGAGCTGGCTTTGGGAGTCCACGTTAGATTTGAAAGTTTGAATGATAAGGTACACCTGTTTGCCAAGGGGAAGAGGAAGATTGAGAATTGTGCTCTGACGGCTGTCCAAATGAAGGATGGGAAAATAAAGAGGACCTGGGGAAAAAGGAAGCACAGTAGGAGAGCTGCAGGCCCTAGGGGAGGTCAAGGGAAGTTTTTCTTTGGGCTTTAAAGTCTAAAGTTGAGTGTGCTTTGTAGGCTGAGGGGAAGAGGCAAGTACAGAGGAAAAAGTAAAAACGCGAGAGAAAGACATGTAATGTGTTTTAAATACAGTTGTAGAGAAGGTGATAGAATATGGAACTGAAGTATATCTCTCATAAGTAGAGAGTGTATATTTAGAAAGGCTGACAGCCTGGAACTTTATGATAGAGTGACAGTTTCTAGAGGGTCGGAAGCATTTTCCGTCCGTGAGTTACACCCCAGCTACTTGTGTAGAACTGAAAGCAGCAGCATCGTCCCCAGTGGTTTTTGGTTTGTTCTTTCCCCGGTAGACTTCAAGTTCCTTGAGAGCAGGGATTATGTCTTTGCATCCTTACACTGCCCAATAAAGAGTAGATAAGCAATACATATTTGTTATATTATGTTAAATTAAAACACAAACACAAAAACCTAATTTGAGTTTGATGGTTTAATGGAACGTCTTCATTACCTGCTTCAGAAAACAATGGAAAGAGCTGGGGAAGTTGCTGTCGCATTTTACAGCTGTCCATTGCTGGCATTCTTTCTGAGTTGGCACCCAAGCAGTCTGGGCAATTTTCACCTTCCCGGAATCGCAGAGGAGCTCTGGGCTGCAGTGTGATAGAAAAGACGGGGTCAGTGCTGCAGGCTAAGTTGAGAGAATGTACAAAGAAAATATCAATACCTTTGATTTGCATGTTTTGACTTTCGAAGATTAATGTTTGCCAACAAGTGAGTGTGAGTTTCGGGATGCTAAGTAAATTGGGCATCCTAGAGACGTTCCCCTAAATTCTAAAGCTATTCCTGATAGTTGATTATGTTAGAGATGCTGGCAACCGCCTGAGACATCTGACACATTCCCCATCATCAGTGGAGTGAAACAGGGTTTCATAATAAGCCCATTCTTATTCAGCCTCTCTTATGTAGCCATGCTCTAAAGTGAAACAAAAGACCTAGTAACTGGTGTCAGAATATGCTTCTAATCCTCTGGGAAACTTCCTACTCTGTAGGCTAAGAAGCTCATCAAAGCTCCTTGCTTGAGAACTGGAATCCAGGAACTGCTGTATGCTAATGACTCTTTTCTTGAAACATACATGCAAATGATTATGGATTGCTTTGTAGAGTCCATGCTACACTACGTAGATGATAAACCTGTGGAAGGCCAAGGTGATGTCTCACCCTAGTCAGGAAGGTCCCGTAAAGCCAACAATTCTCACACGCAGAACATAATTGAAAGTTGTCACTGGGTTTTGCTAACTAGGGCAGCATGCCGTTCACTAACACTTGAACAAAGTAGTCAAAAACTGAATTCTGTCTGTTTTCTAAAGAACTTGAACATAGTAAAGTGAAATGCCAGGCCACAATAAAGGGACTGGATTATCCAGCTCTTACGTAGCATTCAACAGTGCATTTGCTACAGGTGTGACATCTGACTTGTCTATAGTGACCTGTGTCAGTACTTAACTTAGAAAGTAATAATCAATGGAGTGGTTCCAGTAGGGCCTACCAGCATTGAAATGATGATCATTATATGTAATACCAGGA
Source organism: Diceros bicornis minor (assembly GCF_020826845.1). Taxonomy (NCBI): domain Eukaryota; kingdom Metazoa; phylum Chordata; class Mammalia; order Perissodactyla; family Rhinocerotidae; genus Diceros; species Diceros bicornis. The sequence goes on from NC_080741.1 coordinate 28,990,250, forward strand.
CATTGGGTGTTTGTATCTATTTGATAGATGGGAAATTGATGTGGCATAGACCCTAATAAGTTCTATAGAAAAAGACATTCGAGTACATTTTCAAATAGCAATAGATAGAGCAGCTTGGAATGATTTTACTTACAGAAAAATTTTAGATAGGATACAGCTTAAAAAGTCAGGATTATAATCAGGAAGCAGTGTTGTACAAGATTGACAGCAGCATGAGTAAATCAGATCATATTCATTTAAATATTGGAGTGTCTTCTGTGTGATAGGTTCTGTAGGTGACTAAAACAGACCTGGCCTCTGGCTCGTGGAACTTAAATTTTGGTAGGCGATACAGACAGCAACCCAGTAAGAGGATTAGTAACTACAAGTTGTGTTGGCGAGTAGGAGAGAAATTAACGGTGCAGTGATGGAGAATAATTGGGGAGGGGGTTACTTAGAGAAGGCTTAAAAAGACATTTAGGCAAAGACCTGAAAGATGAGAAGAAAGGAGATAGCCTTGTGAAAAGTCTGTGAGAACATCCCAGCCTGAGGGATGCAGGAACACAGAGGCCCTGAGGTGGGGAGAGCCGCATGATGCAGGATCATGGAAACTGTGGTAGAGTGTGGTTTTCATTCTAAGTGGGAAGCCATTCAAGGTTTTGAAGCAAGGAAATGATGTTATTTCAGTAATGATTTAAAAGTCTTTTCCCACCCTCCTTGCTATGTGGAAAATAGCTGGGAGGAAGGCACAAATGGAAGAGGGGAGACCAGAAATGAGAGTATTGCTCTCTTCCAGGCAGCTGGGATTAAGATGGTGGCAGTGGAGATAGGGTTAGAACACCTGGACCTGTTGATGAATTGCATATGGGAGATGCGAGAAAGGACCAAGAATGGCTCCAGATTTCTGTGGTTTTAGCAATTAGGTAGATGATGGCAACATTTTGCTGATAGGGAGAAGACTGGAATAGGGCCTGAGTGTGTGCTTTGGGATGAGGGCAGCATAGAAAATGCGTCCTTTCTGGATATGTTACATTTGAGATAGATGCCAGTGAGGCATCCAAATGAAGGTGTCAAATAGAAGTTAGATATGTGTAATTGGAGCACAGAGGAGTATTTTGAACTCCAATACATATAAGCTTGAGATACACGTACATTTGGGAGACGTCACTGTATAGAGGTTCTTCAGTGTCTGGGGGATACCTCTAGCTCCCCTAGTGAGAAGTGAGGGCCCAGGATGGAGACTTGGACATCTAGCATTTAGAGTTTGTGTAGTAGGAGTAATTAGCAAAGGAGACAGAGAGAAGGACAATCAGGAGAGTGTGGTGTCAGAAAGCAGCCAGTGGAAACTGTTTTGAGCTAGAGTGATCATCAACTCTGAAATAATACTGTGAGGTGGAAAAAGATGAACCAGCAAGTAACGGTTGGATTTTACAACTTTAAATTTTGACTTTCCCAAGACTGATCCATTGTAGAGGAGATGATGCAAAAGGGGATGATTTTCAAAAAGGAGAAGATGTTTATTTGTGTTACTTGTCCCAATTAGAAAATTTCATTGTGTTTATGCAGGGATCTGATTTAGTATTATCAGATTCTTATAGTTTTAGGGCAGAATTTCTTAACGTTGTGTATTGTACTTTTTGTGGGAGAGGGTCTATCATTTTCAGTGGATTCAGTGGATTGTGGGGGAGGGGTTACTCTCTTCTCCCCCCACCAGAAAAAGTTAACTTCTGCTTTACTAGATTCAAGTCCTTTGTGATCTTAATGGCTACCCTTGTAGTATGGATACCATACGTAAGTAATGCTGCATTTATATAGTACATCTTGATGAGTTCTTTTTGCACGGCTTAGTTTGAAATTACTAGGCAGTGAGTAAATTGAAAAATCAGTAAATTGCTGCTGCCATCCTTAACATTTTTTTACATGCTTTGATTTGCATCAACCTTTTGTACTTTTCGTACTCGTGAATGCACTAGAATGAGTGGGTACATGGGTTTACTTTTAACACAGCAGAAGTTACTCATCATATTCAATTTTTTTATCCTTTTAAAAAAGATTAGCTGTCATGTTAATGTTTTACATTGAACGTACCTGGAACTCTTGAAGCCTCATGTAAGCATCATCTTTCCAATCATCTACTGATCACATTTTATTAATTTGTTTCAAATTATCCTAGGTACTCTTGGTCCTTGGTAAATGAGATTGTCTTCTGATTCTCAGATTGGTCTTCTCAAGACACATAACTTGGTAAATTACATGCAGTAAGCCAGGGGGCAATAAGACTCCTAGAGTCATTGCTAAATGCAGTTAAGTTTCCTATAAGAAAATGTCCCACGATGCAGATGTTCATCTTAGTACTTCCCATCAGAGCAGTATGTGTGCATAGCAGCTTGTATATAAAAATGAAGATGCCAGATTCCATTCAAATATGGAGTGTAGGGGACTTGGGGGAAGTGTTGCACACACATCCTAAGTGATCTAGCTGGTGTCTTTTTAGTCACATCACAAAGGTTATCAATTTTAGTCTCAAAAATATGGTTTTGACATATTTCATTGACACTAACTTTGTTTAAAAGTGGGTTCTTTGGGTTATGATTGAAATTTTTCACATTTTCAAACAGTTAGAGGTTTTCTTTCAATATGCCCTTACAGTAAATAAGGATTTGGAGGAAAAATTATTTATGATATCTCTTAAATAACTGAAATATTTCTAAATTAAAATTGATGACATAGAGAAATTGTTTTTATTTGTATAATGTGAAGCTTTGGACTTGAATCCTGGTGCCAGAGGTCACTGGGTGAGGGAGGTAGCCAGTAGATGGTGTTGCTTGAGTGAGTCAGTGACTCTGTCTGGTAAAGGGATAGCAGAGTTCTGGGAGCATTGAGGGTAGCATTAAGAAATGTTCAGGACTGGGAGACATTCTTCTAGTTCAGAGTATTAGTTGGAATCACAGAAGCGTTAGTTACTGCCAGAGGGAAGCAAATGATATAACACACGGAAGCACAAATGTTTTGACTACATAGGAACTTTGCTCCCCAAATAACATAAATTTCTCCTACCACCACTCATAACCCTTCCTCCTCTATGGGAATCCATCTCAGTTTTTTAAGGTAATTTATTTGAATTGTCTTTATAAAATTTTATTTCTTAGCAGACTTTGATTTATCCTAAAGAAAAGGAGATTGTTGAATTGGTGTACATCAAAGACTCTAAAAGAAAACATTTGTTTTATAACAAGCACCCAGGAGGATTTTTTATAAACATGAAAGATAACTTTCCTCTAACCTAAGTAAGTATTTCAAAACAAATGTATGTTAGTGATTATAGTAATGTGTGAGCAGAGACTGGCAGTAAAGATAGCAATATCAAACATTACTTAATAGTATATGATACTGCTTTGCCTTGGTCCTTTTTCTGAGTAACCCTATGAAGGTCCTCAGAGTGCATAGCTTCATTCTTCAGCCAGACCGGTAGCCCCTCAGAAAATGTTGCTTCTTTGTAGCTTAGTATCCTGAGATGTTTTCACATCCCAAGTGTGTTTATCATATAGTAAACATTGTCAAGTGATATGGACCAGTCCTAAAATAAACCATATATGGAGGACACAATTCTTGTTAGAACTGAAATTTGAAATTGGTTTCTGTTCTGTCTGGCCATACTGCTGGATTCTATGTAGATCTAGGATTTCTACTACTACATTTTACTGTAACTATTTACATTCGTATAGGGAAGAAATTCTATATTGTAGTACCTGCAAGTTGAAACACATGATTGTGAAAAAAAGTAAAAAGCTGTTAAGATCTTGGAGCCCAAATTAATTTTTTTTTGCTGAGGAAGGTTAGTCCTGAGCTAACATCTGTGCCCATCCTCCTCTATTTTGTATATGGGATGCTGCCACAGCATGGCTTGTTGAGTGGTGTGTAGGTCCGCGCCCGGGATCCGAACGTGTAAACCCCGGGCCACCGAAGTGGAGCATGTGAACTTAACCACTACGCCACTGGGCTGGCCCACCAGATTAGTTTTTATGGTGGAAATTTTGTAGCTGGAAGGAATGGATGCTCCGTTCTCTGTCTCTATGTGCTATTTTTATGAGGTGTGTGTATATATATATGTATATATATTTTTTTTTGGTGAGGAAGATTAGCCCTGAGCTAACATCTGTTGCCAATCCTCCTCTTTTTGCTGAGGAAGATTGGCCCTGGGCTAACAGCTGTGCCCATCTTCCTCTACTTTATATGTAGGACGCCTGCCACAGCATGGCTTGATAAGCGGTGCATAGGTGCCCAGGATCCTAACCTGCGAACTCTGGGCTGCTGAAGTGGGGTGTGTGAACTTAACTACTACGCCACTGGGCCAGCCCCTTATGAGGTGTATATTGATAAGGGAATTTTTATCCATTCTCTCCATTCTGTCCCCAGATGATGACTGGTGCTGTGTTCTTTCTCTTTTTCTGGAGCCACTCTTGAAACCTGTCTACGTTTAGTGCTTTATTATAGTCCACCTTTTATTGCTTTCCAAAGATTAAAACTTCCCAAGCTGGTAAATAGCCCCTCCAGAGCAGTCAGCTTCCAGTTCTGAAGCTTCTCTCAGATCTAGCAAGCCCCTAATGTGGTGCAAGTTTTCGGGAGGATAATGTTTACTAATTGTCGTTTGACCTGGAGGTGCGTAAAAAGAAATGCTATCTTGTTGTTTAATGGGCTAAGTCAAATCTCAGTAATGACATTACTGCGGGCTTAATTTGCGTTTTCTTTTCTGGTTGAAATCTTTGTCAGTTCACTCTTGTTTTTCTGGGTTTCTCACATCCTGGTGTGCTCCCTCCCCTTCTTGTCCCTTCAAGAAAAAAAAGCTTAGCCCTTTGTGTGAAGTTTTCTCAGAAATTTCTTCTAGACGTGCTCACTTGAGCCAGAAAATAGTTTGTGACACTTGACTTTTCAAGGAAGAGATAGGCTTGTGTGTATCCAGACCGTTTATGTGAATTGTCCTTAGCCTAAACTTTGAAGGTATGATTCATTCCCCAACAGGTATTTACCAAGCCTGGTAGATTAGTAATTATGTTCCTTGAATGAGTTTTTAAAATATCTAACATACTGAACATACATCATTTGCATCACGAGAGTTGTCTGTACTAATAACAGATTTTTGTTTGTTCCAGTTAAACCTTATTCTAGTTTTGCAAGTGTATTGAGGCCTGGCAGGGTTATCAGTGACTCAGCTGGGGTGAGGGGGCAGTCTCCTACCTGCCCCACCTGTGTTCTCTGCCTGTGACTCAGGCTGAGCAATACAGATTGACAGCATGCCAATACTTTGGTCTGTGCCTGCCCTGGCTTACTCTGTTGTGTGGCCCTTCAACTTGAGATACAGCTGTAACCAGCTGCTTCTCACCATAGTCAGTCACTCATTCTAACATTTTTTGGGCATTTCCTGTTGCGGCAGGTACTGAACATGAAGCAGTGAAAAAGACAACGCCTCTGTTCTCATGGAGCTTACGTTCATATGGACGGAGGGACAATAAAAAAAATGTAGTAAGGAATTTCAGATAACAATACTAAGAAATTAAAATAAGGTAGTGGCATAGTGAACGATGGCAGGTGGGGGTGTTGGTAGATGCCATTTTGGGGAGAAGGGCATTTTAGTCCAAAAGACAGCAAATAGAACGGTGTTACAAGGGGAAGGCCAGCGTGGCTGGACATGGTGAGTGAGGATGAGAGTGGTAGGAGATGACGTAGACAGGGGTCAGATTTTATTAATTTCAGTAGAAAGCCATTGGAGAGTTTTAAGTAGAAGAATGGTATACCACCACGGTTGGCCTTTTCTTGAATATCTCAAATAAAATTTCCACCTTATAAAAATAGAGTTTATGGAGATACTCTTCATAAATATCTTTTTTTTGCCTTATGAACAGATTCACTGACATCTCTTTATATAGCATTTCTTTTCTATCTAGATATAATCGGTATACCTATCCATATCTATCTATTATATCTAGATATCTATGTCTATTATATCTAGAAATTTTATAAAAATTAAAGACATGTACCCAAAATTTGTGTCTGAACCGGTAAAGGGAAGTGTAACAGTACTCGCCTTGTCTTGACATAGTGGTTGGGTGAGAGTGAATGCTTTGAAATGCATATGTAGCCTTCAAAGCCAATGAAAACAACTTCCTGGTTGTCTTGGTGGTCAGCTTGCCTGGCTTCCTGACCACCTGTAGTGAAGATAGCCTGAGTCTGCCAGTGTGGAAGCATCGAGCTTGGCCTTCTACCTCTTCAGAGCAGAAGCAGCAAATGAGAATTTGGGGCAGGGAGGAGGGACCCTCAGTGGTCTGGGAGACAGCTTGCTGGATCTCCTCGCAGTCCCTACTTGGTTTCCTGTGATATTTAAAAGATTTACCTATACAGTGTGAAGCCTCAAATCTATGTGATATGCCTATATAGAGAAAATGCTTTCCAGTTTCCTCAATTTAGTAGATGCTTTTGTAGAGTAATAATTTTGCCATAATTTTTAGTTATGATTTTTGGACTGAAACATTTGGACTAAAGGGGATGTGTAGGTCAAACATAGGTGATAAGGCTAATAAACAGATTGGAGTAGTGATATTTTCATTCTTAGTTGTATATTTGAAACTTCAGTTACTAAAGCTCTTTCTTGATTGTTTTTTATGCTATAGAAATGACTTATAAAATGAAATGTAATTCTAGCATATCTTAAACGATTACAGGAGGTTTGGGGTTGCATTGACAAGCAATTACATCATGTCTTACAGAAGGGTAATTTTTTTTATTGAAGGACCGGTGTCTCATGACTTTTTCCCCCTAAGCTAATAATAAGCAGCTAAGAAAGGGACCCCTAGGAAAACTTTTTTTCTCTTATCTGTTGTAGAAAAAGTTACACATCATTCAAAATACTTAAGGGAACAAAATTTCAGTGCAAACATAATGTGGGTATTTGCTCAAAGGGAAACAACACCAATAATACAAAATAATCAAAATACAAAAAAAACCTTCAAGTAATTTATATTTGACTTTGAAATGAATTGTGGTAATTATATTGTAAAATGACATGAATGTGTCCAATAATCTGGGTATTCAACTTTATACAAAATAATGAAGGAACAGTGGAAAGCCTGCGCTATGATATTCTGGACAACTCTTTAGACTTACCATACAAAGCTTAGATTCTTTTTGCTTCATATTCTGTGCTGTGGAAATTTTAAAAATAGAATAAAACTTCAGTAATAATGATAGCTAACTTTATGTCAGTGTGATTGCTATTCTCATTTTACAGATGAGGAAAGAGAAGATTAAAATGGTTAAGTAGCTTGCCCAGGGTCACTTGGGCTCTTAAACGGTGAAGCTGGCGTTTAGGTTCTGGCCTTCAAAGCCTGTGTGCCTATGCGTTATGCTCTGCCGCCTCTTGTAGGAGCTCTGTGAATTGTAGACCTCGCTTCAAGTTATTGCCTGTTAAATTTTACTCGGTAAAACTGCATTTAAATTTAAGAAGACAGGCTTATTTCACAGCTTAGCCACTGATATGGTTTCATCACCCTGGCCGTTTACTTCTCTGTGTTCTCCAACACAGGTTTGATCATCATGGCGTTCCTCTTTTAAAAATCTAAGGCCTCCAGTGGCCCTCAGAATTAAGTGCGCAAAATTCTTTTTTTTTTTTTTTTTTTTGTGAGGAAGATCAGCCCTGAGCTAACATCCATGCTAACCTCCTCTTTTTGCTAAGGAAGACTGGCTCTGAGCTAACATCCATTGCCAATCTTCCTCCTTTTTTTCCCCCCCCAAAGCCCCAGTAGATAGTTGTATGTCATAGTTGCACATCCTTCTAGTTGCTGTATGTGGGACGCGGCCTCAGCATGGCCGGAGAAGCGGTGCGTCGGTGCGCGCCCGGGATCCGAACCTGGGCCGCCAGTAGCGAAGCACACGCACTTAACTGCTAAGCCACGGGGCCGGCCCCCAAAATTCTTTATGTGATATATAAACCCCTTCGACCTGATTCCAGTCTACTATATCCCCATCTTGTTATTTCTCCCCCCATAACTTACTGTATTCAATCTACTCCCTAGAATGTTCTCTCTCCCAGTTTCTCTCCTCATTATTATTCAAAGCTCAGATGAAAATGATTGGCCTCACACAGCTCTCTCATCTGTGTCCCGTGGCACTTTATACATACCTCACCTTTAGAACATTTAGAACATTTCTCACCTTCAGTTACAGTCATTTGTGTGTATCACTCCATCAGACTAAATTCTTTAAAATCTGATTGTTTTATTTTTATTTCTTGTGCCTAACAACCAGGAGATGCCTAAAAAGTTTGAATGATTACTGAAACAAATTAAAGTACAGTATTTGATTAGTAGGAGTCATGTAAATGTTACCAGTGCATTTCTTTAAGATGTTAACATCAGTCACTGAGCGATTATAGTCAAGTTGAAGTGATTAAACCACAAAGTCAGTTTTAATCTTTCACTGGTAACAAAACAAAAAAATTTCTATTTTATGTAAATGCAATATTTATTCTTAAGATTTTAAGTATAGGCTTAATTTTAAAGAAAATGTACAGGGGCTGGCCTTGTGGCGCAGCAGTTAAGTGCGCGTGCTCTGCTTTGGCAGCCCGGGGTTCACAGGTTCGGATCTTGGGCGTGCACCGACGCATCGCCTGTCAAGCCATGCTGTGGTGGCATCCCGTATAAAGTAGAGGAGGATGGGCACGGATGTTAGCCCAGGGCCAATGTTCCTTGGCAAAAAGAGGAGGATTGGCATCAGATGTTAGCTCAGGGCTGATCTTCCTCTCACACACACAAAAGAAAATGTACAATATACCTAGTGATTTAAAATTCAGATCAGTTTTCAGTATGAGAAAATGGGATCGTTACCAATGCAAGTTGAAGTATTTGCTGGTAAAAGCATTGGAGTTATTGAATTATAGATGGATAAGTAAGTTACTTTTGCAATAAAATGTTAGAGTGACAGCCGCCATCAGAAAAAAAGACTTGAATGATTTTGACTAAAATTATAAGCTGAGCATTTGTGTGTGTCTGTGTGTGCATAGCACTGAATTAGATTGGGTGGAGATATAGATGTGTGATAGATGCTCTCAACAAAATGACATAAAATAGGCAGTGAACAAGACACTATATAAATATATAAGGTTCATCAGTCATATAAATTTGTTTATGGTTTTTATCATAATTCCTTTTCATCTAAACCGTATGTCACGTGATGGCAGTGATTTCCAGTCCTGTCCCTGTCCCAGCACACCTGAGGAAGAGAGAAGCCCATCTGTAGCTGGGGCTTACTCTCAGTAATGGCGGTGGAGGGGAAGAGAGATGAGCAAATTTACCTGGGGGCTAGGGAAGGGGGGGACAAAAGCCCTCCAGCGATTCTGACAAGCTCTGGATTGGGGTTGGTAGTAGCCTGAGGGGCAGAACCTCCCTCTTTTCTTCCTTGAGATGAAATGAGGGAAAGAAGTGCTGAAGTGGGAGGGTGTACCAATTTAGGGAGTAGAAGGGAAAGGTAGAGAGGCCTTTGAAAGATGGGAACTGAGCTAAGGTGCAGGAAAGAATTGAAGAAGGGAAAGGGGGCTAGAAGAGAGATTATATATTTCTGGAGGTTAGAAATGGAGTTTTGTTTGTTTTTCCCCACAGGCTTAATTTGTTACTTTGTACAAATAAGAAACATCTGCAAGAGAAGCAGAGACAAGGAGAAACTCCTCCTCCAGAGAGTTTGTGACCATTAGCATGGATTCATTGGCTCTGCTGCGCTTGGGTTTCTAGGAGGAACCTCCGAGTTTGCCATTATTTCAGAATTTCTGTAGAGAGGCCCTGGCATTTTAAGAATATGGACGTGCTACGTGTTTTTCTTCCTCCTCCTCTCCTTTTTGTTACCTACCTAGCTACACACCTAGAATTTTGGCTCTAGACAATTTAAAAGATTATTATTTTTTTTTTTTTTGAGGAAGATCAGCCTTGAGCTAAAATCTGTGCTAATCCTCCTCATTTTTGCTGAGGAAGACCAGCTCTGAGCTAACATCTATTGCCAATCCTCCTCCTTTTTTCCTCAAAGCCCCAGTAGATGGTTGTATGTCATAGCTGCACATCCTTCTAGTTGCTGTATGTGGGGCACGGCCTCAGCATGGCCAGAGAAGTGGTGTGTCAGTGTGCGCCCAGGATCCAAACCCGGGCCGCCAGTAGTGGAGCGTGTGCACTTAACCGCTAAGCCACGGGGCTGGCCTTAAAAGATGTTTTTTGCCAAGAAATTATCTTTGGAAAAAATCATGTATATATGATTTTTTAACAACTACTTCTTGGCCCTTTAGAACTCTATTTCTTATTTTCTTTCTTTTTGAGATATAATATACAACATTATATTAGTTTTGGGTATACAACATAATGATTTGATATTTGTATATATATTGCAAAATGATCATCACAAAAAGTCTAGTTAACGTTTGTCACCATACATAGTTACAGAATTTTTTTTCTTGTGATGAGATTTTAAGATTTACTCTCAGCAACTTTCAAATATGCAGTACAGTATTATTAACTATAGTTGCCATGCTGTGCACTACATCCCCATGATTTTATTTATTTTATAATTGGAAGTTTGTACCTTTTGACTCCCTTCACCCATTTTGCCCACCCTCCAACCCCCCACCTCTGGCAGCCATCAATCTGTTTTCCGTATCTGTGAGCTTGGTTGTTTTTTTAGATTTCACATATAAGTGAGATCATGTGTTATTTGTCTTTCTCTCTCTGACTTATTTCACTTAGCTTAATGCCCTCAAGGTCCATCCATGCTGTCACAAATGAAAAAAGATTTCATTCTTTTTTTATGGCTGAATAATATTCCATTGTGTGTGTGGTGTGTGTGTGTGTATCACATTTTCTTTATCCATTCATCCATTGATGGATACTTAGGTTGTCTCCATATCTTGGCTATTGTAAATAATGCTGTGTGAACATGGGGGTGCAGCTATCTTTTCAAATTAGTGTTTTCTTCAGATAAATACCCAGCAGTGGAATAGCTGAATCATATGGTAGTTGTATTTTTAATTTTTTGAGGAACCTCCATGCTGTTTTCCATAGTGGCTGCACCAATTTATGTTGCTACCAAGAGTGCACAAGGTAGAACCCTCTATTTCTTAAGTGCAGGTGCTTGATCTGGGCTGTATTTAGTCCTAGGTCAGTGAGCCTTTCAGGATGGTGTTCAAATTTATTCTAAACCTTTACATGAAGTCTTCTAATTTCCCCTTGACAGGACATCAGTGGGTATAGAGAGTCTTGGTCATTACATATTATAAATAGATTTAGGGTTCACAAACGTCAGTAGCCTTCTTGCCCAATCTCCATTACACACAAAAATAAAAATCACAAATAGTGAAGAATTGTAAGGTTTATACCAGTTAAGGAGTAATTTTTTTGGCAAGCTGAAATCATCTGTTGAATCGAAAAACATGTAAAAATCTTAGGTTTAGAAAACGAACAGAGCTGAAGGAAGAGCGGTGTGACTAAATACTGGAGTGGGGGCAAGTGTGGGGTTTTGGCTGTGCAGAAGCTCCTTATGAGCGAACAGTGCGATGCCTGGAGCTGTGCATTACCCAGCACTGCCTTTTTTCCTCTCCCTTGCCTGTTACTTTTCTCTGTTCACCTAGATGTGGAACCTGCCCCTCCTTGAGTGTGGCGTTGCCCTTGCTCTCTCCCTGTGTCCTGCAGTGGGGAATGTGTGGAGCCAGATGACTGGTCACAGTTGGAGCATCAGCAAATAAGAGCATTAGGTCCCCCGCTGAGGTATTGGTAATGGAACAACAAAAGCAGTAATAGCCAACTCCTGTTAGGCGGTTACTGTGGGTCAAGCTTTGTTCTGAGGCTTTTAAATGTGGAAACGCATTTAAAATTTAAACCATCCCTATTGATGGGGTTCTGTTATCCTCATTTTACAGATGATGAAATCAAGGCATAGGTTCTAGATAGCTAGTAAATGGAGGAGCCCTGAGAGGAACCCAGTGTGGCTCCAGAGCCGATGTTCTCAGTCACTCCACTTTGGGGAGAGTTGGGGAGTTCAGTCTGACACCATTTTTATTAGTTAAGACTCTTTATGTTGCAAGTAACAAAAGTCTAATTCTAACTAATATAATTTAAAACATGATATTATTATAAGGATATGTGAGTATGTGACTGATAAGAAGTGAAATGTTCTGTGTAACAGAAACAGCAGAAGCTAGGGATTTGTTCCACCTCTCATCTCGCTTCTCTGCACGTGTGCTTTATCGCTTCTCACGTTGCAGACTGCTGCTGCCTGCCCCGCAGCTTGCCTGAAGGAACGTGACCACAGACACCCGGAAAGAAACTGACTTTTTCTTGCCACTTCTAAAACTCCTGGGTGAGGGGCCAGTTATTGCAGCTTGACTGACTTCTGGACAAGCCAGCTAGTTTGGTAATTGAAGTGAGAGGATCCAAGTGACACTAATGTTGATAGTTAATTTAACAAAATGGAAACTGGTTTCTACAGGAAGAAACCTTATTTATTTAGATTTTAATAACTAGCCATTTGAGTTTCTTCAGTACTCTGAGCTCTGTGAGAATAGGGACTCTGCCAGCCACCTAGCACAGTGCTTGGAAAATGGTAACTGCTCAGATGTTCACTGAATGAATGAAGGAATAAATGAATAATTTTCCTGAAAAAGGAACACTTATAAAAATAGAATTCAGTTTTCTGATCGTTGTCCAGGGAATGGCGTAGATACAAATAGTCTGTTGGAACAGAACATACGTTTTTAGCAAGGTAGAAGGGACTGTTTTTTTCCTGGGGTATAGAGACCCAAAGGGAAAAATATAAAATATTAAAGTTTATTTTAACTATATAGCACCATGTCTCCTTTTGTCTCTTTTTTACTGCTGCTTTTCTTTTTTCTCCCCTTTTTCCTCACTGTCTGTATGTTTGTCTCTCAGCACTTTTTTATTCTCTGTAACTTCTTTAAATCTCTCAGCAGAGTATAGAATGGAGATTTTTATTTTGTATTTTTTAAATACAGGTTTTGTGCTGCCTGTTCCTAACCTTAAAAATGAGTGGTGTTTGGAGCCAGCCCTGATGGCCTAGTGGTTAAAGTTCCGCACTTTCCCCCTCAGTGGCCCAGGTTTGGTTGCCGGGCATGGAACCACACCACCCATCTGTCAGTTGCCATGCTGTGGTGGCGGCTCCCATAGAAGAACTAGAAAGACTTACAACTAGGATATACAACCATGCACTGGGGCTTTGGGGAGAAGAAAAAAAAAAAAAAAGAGGAAGATTGGCAACAGATGTTAGCTCAGGGCGAATCCTTCCCTGCAAAAAAAAAAAGAAATAGTGGCGTGTGGTCTGTGCCTCCCTTGAAAGTGAACCATTTGATAGTCGTATATAAAAAAGTAGGAATTATAGACAATCCCATTGGGGAAGATTTGTTTCCTAGACCCCTTTGGAAGCAGCTACATTAATGAATTTAATTTGGCTTATTATTTTATTTTATTTTTTAATAATTTTATTTATTTACTTAATTTTTTCCCCAAAGCCCCAGTAGATAGTTGTATGTCATAGCTGCACATTCTTCTAGTTGCTGTATGTGGGACGTGGCCTCAGCAAGGCCGGAGAAGCTGTGCGTCGGTGCGCGCCCGGGATCTAAACCTGGGCCGCCAGCACCAGAGCGCGCGCACTTAACCGCTAAGCCATGGAGCCGGCCCATGGCTTATTATTTTAGATAATGAATTGTTTTCCCCCATTTTTAGAATATTAATACAGAGTTAGATTAGACGATACAAATAAACAGTGATTCAGAAAGCCACATGAGGTCTGAAAGTCATCCTGAAGCAGTAGTTCAAGTTTAAATTTAATGCAGTGGAGAAGGATGTTGGAAAGCAGTGGCAACGTTAGCAAAGCTAGAAGGGTAATTTCTTGTATTTTAAAGCAAATTTTGTTGTCTATATAAAGAAAATTATAGGTGTGATGTGAAGAAAGAAGCTGATTTAAGATGCCAAAAGTTTTATATCAGAAAACTTCAACTTTTGATAGATGACTTAACAGGTTAACTCTTGCTCTATGTGCAGAATTTTTTGAAATGTCTTTGGGCAAGCCCTTTACAGCTGATTTATGAGCCCACACAGCTTCATAATTATATGGTCATGCAGTTATCTTTGCTATAATAAAAGCTTGGTTTTGAGTCTCACAAATGTAAATTCAGATCTTAACTCTGCTTCTTACTAGCGCTTTAACCTTGGGCAGATCATTTAACCTCTCGCAACTTTATTTCCTCATCTATAAATTGGGGATAATAACCCCTATCAAATTCTCCTTCAGAGGGCAAGTATTTGTCACTATTTAGGACGATATTTCTAAAACATGTCAAATTATTTTACTTTCTCACTTAAAATCCTTCCTGTCCACTTCAGAAACCTCTTTAGCTCTTCTGTATTCACCGCTAACCTTCCTTCCTCCGAGTCTACTGTTCACTTTGAGATTAGAAATTGGATTTTTTTTCTTACAGTTTTATTTTATAAATGTTTTAACTTAAAATATTTATATAATGGGAGAATTCACTTTGGGGAAAATTTCTCCAAATATGATAATATCTGGATGTTCACTGAATATAATGCCCATAGCTTTTTGGTTGTGAGTCAGTATGTCTTTACCTAATATGTAAGCAGGAAAATAGACCAGGGACGGTACCTGTTTCTTTTCTGACTGTAATGTATGAGGAGGGTATATTTGAAACACTCAGTTTTGAGGGTTACTATGGCCAGGTGTAGTTAGTTGGCTTTGGGTTTCCTAAAGACTTTGATTTCTGCCCACTTTCATAGGAGCTTTAAAAAGGAGATACACAATCCCCTTTCTCTTCCCTTTAAGTTATGGAATTTTTTTTCTAAAATTAAAGTGAATTTATATTGAATTTTGTTTTAAGACTTGTGGTATTCTCTGCAGTGCATACAAATCAGTGTGTGGAATTACTGCTCCAACTGATAATATTTAAAATTTACAAAAAGAACACAGAAAAAGATACTGGACCAGTTGTGTAATGTTTTACCATTTTTAGATTTTGCGTATTGAGTGAGTTACTTATAGTAATCACTTAAAGCAATCTGGCATTAAGTGCTCTATGTTTAGTGCAGTAGTTCTCAACCCTGGCTGCTCTCTGTTATATGTAGTATTTTTAAAAAGTACAGATGCCAGGGTCCACTCCACTGAATCATCATCTCCAGGGGAAGGCTCAGGCATCTGCATTAAAACAAGATGCAGAAGCCAGGGGTGAGAACCAAGGAAGTAATGTATATTTTGCATATAGTATACATCTAGTCCTAATTTCTGGTTTTGTGACATAATCATAAACTATTAAAACAAAGTAAAAAGATGGTCATTCAATTTTAGAAACTTTTTTTTTCATTTTTCAGACTTTTAGAAGGAAAACTTGGGGTAAAGATGAGTATAGCTTTATCAATTCATAAATTATTGTTTGAAGAACCCTGGTGAATTGAGACTCCATTAAATTTCAGTGCGTTGTTCTGTGCATAATCTACAGAAATAATCCTCAAAGTTCATTTCAGCCTGTAGTAGCTTTATACTTAAAGGCACTAGGAAGAGGAGGGAAGGCTTTAGCATCTGTTTGCTCTGAGTTGTAAACTATTTCTAATAACCTCTTTTCAGCTGCTGCTTTTATGATCTAGTTGTAGCACAGACAAGATAGATATTTCAGAAAAAAGTTTTGAGCTTTTACTACTGATATTAAGATTACTTTTTATGTTACATGTGCCTTTTTGGAACAAAAGCTGTTTAGGGTGTACATTGGTGAAATATATTGAAACAGCAAGAACTAAATCATTTTCAAGTCTTGTAAGTCTTTAAAGCACAGTTTTTGTAACTGAAGTAAATAGAAATAACTAAAATGAATATCCAGCTAATAAAATTAGCCATCCATTTATGAAATTTAGGAAAGAACTGATTTAGAGTGCTACATAAAAAATACTGTCTCATTTCAGTTACTGCTCACAAGTTTTCACCCATATGCATTCACTCATTAAACACCAGCTATCTTCCACGTGTCAGGTACTGGACTGGGGGAGTACATGTGAATGAGACAGACGAGGTCCAGGCTCTGCTGGAACTCAGTCTGGGGGAGCAAGGGATTTTAAACAGGAAATAAAAGGGCTCTAAGTGTTACTCTGAGAACTGCAAGGTGTTTCGATTCTATTGGTCAGAGGCAACTCTTTTGTTCTGTCTCCAAAAGAGCGATATTGGCTTTTCTTGGAAATTAGGAAACTTAGAATCTAGTTCAATTCCTCATTTTACAAATGAGAACACTCAGGTCTAGGGAGGTGATGTGACTTTCCTAAAATGGCATTGCTGAGGACCTGTATGGTTGGGGATAGAAGACCAGTTTTCTGATTCCTACCCATGTACGGGTAAGTGACATGACAAACAGCATGATGCCCAGAATCTATTCATTCAGCCGACTTTCATTGATCTGCTTTATGCTCTCTTTGTGCTAGATGCTGGGATTACTCAAAATGAAGAAGATAAAGCTCTTATCGTTCAGTAGTTCACAGTCTAGAGCAAAAGACAGGCAATTTTGAAAAAAAAAATCTATAAAGGAGTTACTTGTATAGCATATTGATTAAGATGACAGGGTCTGGAATCAGACTGAGTTCAAATCCTAGCCTCCCCACTTTATAGATACGTAAATTTGGGGGAACATAAATCTCTGTACCTCAGTTTCCTTATCTGTAAAATGGAGATAAGAATGCTTACCTCATAGGTTTTTAGGATTTAAAAATGTATTGTACGTAAAGCACTTGGAACAGTGCCCTGCTTGTGGTAAGCACTCAATACCATAATAGCTATTATTACTATAAAAAGCATTATTTAAAAAAAGTTATACTATTGTTTTTTTCCCCTGTTTTACAGATGACGAAGTTGAAGCATAAAGAAGTTAAGTAACTTGCCCATGATTACACAGCTAGAAAGTTTGGGAGCCAGGATTTAAAAATGGGGAGTCTAACCAAGTGCTCTGTTAGATTTAGGGGGCTGAGCTGGAGAGTGTGTTCTAAACCTACCACCAATACCAGAAGAGCTCTCAAAATTCTAAGCATCCCAAGAAAGTGGCATCACAAAAACATAGTAACGTGTTAACTGTGAAATATTTAGTGATACGTTGGTTTTCTTCTGAAGAGAGGAGGGCCAAAATTCTGGGAATGTTGCCCACTTCATCCAAGTGCAACTTGCCATGTATTTTTAATTTTAGCCATTGGCTGACCCCAACTTGAAATTCAAAGGAGTTGTGATGTGTTAAAAATCACAAGTGTCTTGCTGCATTTATATCGCATTGACATAGTGATTGGTTGGTTGGTTTTGGCTCTGGCGTTTTTTTTGTTTGTTTTTTAATTAGGGGAGTAGCCTCCATCTGATTTGCGTGAGAATGGTTTGCTTGATAAGCAGCATTTTTACCAACCTCAACCTTTTGAGGAATTTTTGACATATAGAGAATTAAATAATACATGGTATATACTTTCAATAGAAGACAGACTCTGGTAATATGGAGAATATCATTCTGTTGAAAATTTCCCTTCCTTTCCACCTGTCCATTAATCTGTGTTGGTACTTTTAAGTTCCTGCAGGAGAAGCTTTTCATATTGATTATGAAAGTGTCTAATAAGTGACAGCTGGTAAATGACTTTTTAAATATTTAAAATAGATTTCTTTTAAGCAGCCTATAGTTGGAACATGCTTCTTTTCCAGTCTGACAATCTTTGTCTTGAAATTAGGATGTATATCTCATTTACATTAAATGTTATTGTTGATGTGATTGGGTTTAAATGTACTATCTTACTGTTTGTTTTATATCTGTCCCATCTGTTCTTTATTCCCTGTTTCCTTTTTTCATGCTTTCTTTTGGGTTGAGTTTAGTTTAGTTTTGTATTAATCACATATGCTTTGTTGGATTACCAGCTATAACTTTTTGTTTTGTTTTTTAGTGGTTGCTTTAGAGTTTATAGAATACATCTTGAGCATATCATAGTCTACCTTCAAGTCATATTATGCCCTTTCCTTATATAGTAAAGGATCCTTCAACATTTCTTCCTCTCAGCCAATGTGCTATATTGTTGTCATAAATTTTATTTCTACACGTTATAAACCCCACAATATATTGTTACTATTTTTGCTTTAAACACTTAATTATCTTTTAAAGAGATTTAAGACATGAGAAAAAAATGGTATTTTCCACAAATTTATTACCTCTTCTGTTGTTATTTCTTTGTGTAGTTCTAGATACACACCTGTCATCATTTCCTTCCACCTAAGAGACTGCCTTTAACATTTCTTACAATCAAGTCTGCTGGTGATGAATTCTTTCAGTTTTTATATGTCAGAAAAAAAATCTTTATTTTGCCCTTGTTTTTGAAACATTTGTGTTGGGTATAGAATTCTAGGGTGACAGTTTTTTTTCTTTCAGTACTTAAGTATATTGCTCAACTGTCTCTGGCTTGCATTGTTTCCTTTAAGAAGTCTGCCATCATCCTTATCTTTGTTCTATATGTTTTTTTCCCCTTTGGCTGCTTTTAAGATTTACTCTTTTTCACTGGTTTTACACAATTTGATTATGATCTGCCTTGGTGTAGTTTTCTTCATGTTTCTTGTGCTTGGGGATTGTTGAGCTTTTTGGATTTATGAGTTTATAGTTTTCATCAGATTTGGAAAATTTTTTGGCCATTAATTCCTTCAAATATTTTTTCTTCCCCTTCCCCCTTTATATATTAGGCTGTTGGAAGTTGTTCCACAGCTCACTGGTGCTCTGTTCAGTCTTTTTTTTTTTTTTTGTCTGTTTAATTTTGGATTTTCTGTATTTTTTTTCTTTTTCTTTTTGTGAGGAAGATCAGCCCTGAGCTAACATCCATGCCAATCCTCCTCTTTTTGCTGAGGAAGACTGGCCCTGAGCCAACATCCGTGCCCATCTTCCTCCACTTTATGTGGGACGCCGCCACAGCATGGCCTGACAAGTGGTGCGTCGGTGTGCCCTTGGGATCTGAACCGGTGAACCCTGGGCCGCCGCAGTGGAGCGCGTGCATTTAACCGCTTGCGCCACCGGGCCAGCCCTGGGTTCTGGATATTTTTGTATTCTTAAATATATTCTTGAGCTTTGCAGTTAGGTTGAGATGCTGTTAAGTTACTTAGAAATAGTCTGATCCTTTTGAGACCTGCTTAAGCTTTGTTAAGAGTGATCAGAACAGCTATTAAGGCTAACTTTTCCCCTCTGCTGAGGCAATAGCATTCTGACGATTTTATCCAATGCCCTGAAAATGATGAGATTTTTCTTCTCTGACTAGTGGGAACACGAACTATTCTTAATCCTGGAGGAGCCCTGGAGATTGTTCCCTCTGTTCCTTTTGAATGTTCTTTCCCTGGCATTGGGTAGTGTTGTGTGCTGATCAGTACTCAGCCAGGTACTTGAGGGGGACCATCTATAGATCTCTGGAGATCCTCCCTGTGCCCCTCTTCCTTTTCCAGTATTTGCGAGCTCTAGCTACCTGGGTTCTTCCTCCCTGTACCAGAGGGACAATTGTAGGTCTCCCTGTGTTTGATTTTGCTTTCTCAGGAATCACTGCCCTGAGTTGCCTGATGCCCAGTGTCTACATACGATTGTTTCATATATTTTGTTCTTTTTTTTCAGTTGTTTTAAGGTGGTGGGGGTAAATTTGGTCCTTGTTATGCCATCAAGTGACTTAAAAGGCCCATAACATTTTTTTGTATATAAAAGTTAATCATCAGAAAACAGTACTTTTATGTTATTCCAACTTGTATACATTTATAATGATAATGTTTACTTTTAGGAATGTGGGTGAACTGTTTGAAAAGATTGAAAAGATATAAAGAGTTCTTGGATTTTTGCCATAGTTAGTGGAGGGGGTATTAAGCTCATCTTAGATGGCTTCTATTTCAAATTTTATCTGCTATAAATGAGTAAGAGATTTTATTTAAAATTCATCTTGACATTTAGAGACTGATACTATTTCTGGCCATATCAGCTGCACTTAACAATTAGAATTTTTAATTGTTTTAGACTATTGATTTTTTTTTTTTTTTTTTTTACTCTCTGCTCTTATTAATTTAGAATTAGGTGTGCTTTGAGTATATGTTAATTCTAATACGATTACAGGTCAAGCCACATCAGAAAAATGTATTATATGTGTTGATTATAGTAGAATTTAAATGGCCACATTGTTACAGATTACATTTCCACTTTCTGCAAATTTCTGTTCAATTTGCAAATGAAATATTTTGAGTCTAATAGGAAGAAAATGTAAATGTCATATTCATCTCGCACACTTTTTCATTTTTAAAAACTGCCTTTTCTAAACCAGTACCATTCAGTTCTGGGATTCTGGAGCCACATTTGTAGTCACCATTAACCAGAAAAACCACATGACTACTACCTTTGAACACAGTATCATACTGTACCATTCTGACACAAATTTGAACTCCTATGGGTTGGTGAGTGAAAGAGCCACATGCAGCCGAGAGTCCCAGTTTTATATCGTTGTCCTAGATCTTCCTGTTTTGTAGAACTGTGTTTGGGTGGTAGTGGTTTGGAGTTCTGGTAGGAGAGGGGTGAAGGTGTTCTGGGTGGGTGGTGAGGGAATAACTGCTGTTGGAGGGCAAAAAAGAAGAGTCTCTTTTTAAAGACTTTAGGCACACAATTTAGTGCTTTGATTATTCTAGTGTTAGTTACACTGGATCAGAAAATTACCCTAAAACATTTGTAACTAGATAAAAGTAAATATGATAAACCTTTTAGTTTTACTGTAATGGATGGTAAATCTGAGATTTAATAGGCTTTATGTAGGCTCAGGTAAGAAGGTAGATTTAACTATTTCATGGTCCATTGAGGTTTTTTTTGGCTTTGGGGTGTTTTTTAGAATAAACCTCTTCGTTTCAGTATCTTACATCTGCTTTAAATATTACTAAACTTTCTCATCTTGAGTGAAATAGTGAGGCAAAAGATGTTTTTAGGCCTCCTTTTGTTGCATAAACGAATGCAGAACTTGAGGAAATAAATCTGAGTCTCTTCTTATGTGCACTTTTGTGTCAAAACTTAGCAGTGTTTGTGACATAAAATCTTATTACCGTAAGTTACAAGTGTATTTTTGGATTTTTAAAATTTTTATCCTTGAAGTCATGCATAAGATTTTATTCTTATTTGAGGGAATGAAGATTCCTCATTGTAGAGCACTAAGTGGAATAGATATTTATAACTTATTCAAATTCTTCTGGAATAAATACTCAAAAGCTTGCTTTTTTCCTTACTTGATATATAACTTTGACCTCTGAGAAGAGCAATGGCTTATTTTGTTTAAAGAACCCTATAGTAGTATAGTTATGTTATAACTGCCATAAAGTGTTAACCATGTACTACTATAACATAGACTATATACTATATATATAAAAATATGCATAAGTATATATAAATATAATACTACTATATACTACCATGTATACCACTATTTACTACGATAATACGCCATACTATATACACTCTATATATAGTATATAAATGGATATTAAAAATATACGTTATTGGGCCGGCCCCGTGGCGTAGCGGTTAAGTGCGCGCGCTCCACTACTGGCAGCCCGGGTTCGGATCCCGGGTGTGCACCGATGTGCCGCTTCTCCGGCCATGCTGAGGCCGAGTCCCACATACAGCAACTAGAAGGACGTGCAACTATGACATACAGCTATCTACTGGGGCTTTGGGGGGAAAATATATGTATATACACATTATAGTAGTATATAGTATGGCATAAAGTTGTTTTTCTGGCAAGAGCATAGTTTGAGGACAACTTCCTTCAGATTTCTAAGACTAAAATTGACTTTCTTTGGGAAGCTATCACCCCCCGACTATGTTTTGTTGGAGGTGAAGAGGGGACAGAGGGGAGGATGTTAGGTGACCATAATACCTTGATCTCGTCTGTGTACTTATGAGGTTAATGCCAGTCTTGTTAACCACAGGCTATGCATATTACCTAACATATTATCTAGCACATAATAGATGTTAAGTATTTATTGATTGACATTCTGAACTGTGCACAGTATTTTGCTATTAATGAAAACAAGTCAGGGCTACTGAATTGCACTACTCTGTGGAGCACCATTCACATAGTGACACCCTAGATTTTCTCAGTTCTATATTTGCTTGCAGAAATTTATGTTAAATCTTTGGTGCCTACAGATGTTAGAGCAGAATATAATGGTATTTGAACACAAAGTTATGTATTTAGTTTTTAATACACATAGTTAACTTTCAATAAAAGCTATAATAATTTACTCCCTACTTTCTCCACTCTCACCTTCCACAGTCATTTCCCCCTCTGCTTCCTACTGGTTTATTTTGTTTTAAACCAGCACATTTCTACTTTCCCCAGAGCATCCATATCATCACCACCATATACATCTTCCACACCACAGTCATCTTTAATAACTGTGGCAGTTAGAACAATGGACAATCCAGATGACTCGCATCTATCTCCAGCCATCCTTGACTGCCCTCTGGAGTCAGCGTTTTCAGCCAAACACTGGAACTTAAAAACGAAACATGTCTAAAACCTAATTTTTCTTTCACTCAAATGCTTTTCTTGTGTTTTTCTCCTTAATGGTATCATTTTTTTTACTGAAGTTACACAGCCATCTTTATATCCTGCATTCTGGTTGTAACAATTCAAGATGTCATCTTGATGTTTCTTTCACCATTTATAATTTTTTATGCTTAGGGCTCCTTTAATAAAGGTCTGTTATATGTAAAACTGGAACATGTAAAAATAATCAGTGGTAGAGCCGTGTGTGTGTGTGTGTGTGTGTGTGTGTGTGTAGGCTACAGTAGCTCGCATGGTGTGTGTTAGTGTTCCCTCCACCAAAAAAAAATAAAGTTGGGACTTTGATAAACCAAGTTTCTTTTTCTCCTCTTTCCTACTTGCTTGTTTATGCCATTTTATCCTCATTTTCCACTCCTATTAACCCCTAAAGCACCCATTTTGATGTGTTTCAAAATATTATTTGTATGTGTTATTGCTAGTGTATTTAGTGTTTTTGTATTTTTGACTTGCATAAATGATGTTATCTCATTTTGTTTCCTAATTTTTTGCTATGCATAATGTTTTAAGCTCTCTTCCTGTTGCTCTGCAAAAGTCTAATTCATTGCTTTGAACTGCTAAATAGTATTCCATGGAGTGTATCCATTCTATCTGCAGAAGCCCAGGTTACTTCCACCTTTCCATCACCACTGGCAGAGCAACAGCGAGCATTCTAGTATACATCCTTTTATGGACTTCTGTTAGAATTGAGCCAAATTGCAGGGGATTATTGGGTTTGCTTAAATTTAATTTGACTTAAGTTGTGCCAGATAGCTCCCTAGAATGGCTGTACTCCCATCTCCATGCCCACCAGTAGCAAGGCATGAGAGTCTTTACATCCTTATATCATCTTGGTATGTTCTGATTTTCTAAGTTTTGACAATCTATAGGTATAAAGTGGTATGTTGTAATTTGATTTGCATTTCTTGGATTATACCACTTGTTAGCCTCTTGTCATATACTTGTTAGATTTTTGTGTATCTTGTTCTGTATATTGCCTAATCATGTATCATTTACCCACTTTTCTATTGGCTACGTTAGATATTAAACCTTTGTTCTAGATTTTGCAAATATCTTCTCCCTCTCTGCACTGTCTGTTAACTTTTGGTGTAAAGATGTTAATTTTCCTCGTTATAAATTTAATTCAATCCCAATCTAAATTCCAGTAGGATTTTTCTTTTTTGAGGCAAGTCTGTAAACTTACTTTAGACTTACAGGGAGTTTATGTCCATGAATAGGTACGTCAGTCTTAGAAAAAGAATAGGTTTGAATTGGGAGGTTGTTGCTTTACCAGATATGAAGGTGTGTCCCAGTACACACTGTGTTTATTGCCATGGTCTTGTGATAAGGTAAACAGACCAATGAAGTAGACTTAGAATGCTCAGAGATAAATACATGTATATATAGGATTTTAATCCAGAAAAACAGTGGGGGAAAGGATGGATTGTTTATGGTGTATGGAAAACTGACTCACCATACAGAGGTAAATAAAACTGGATTCCTACCTAATACCATATATGAAAAAGATCTAGATAGATTAAAGATCTACATGTGAAAGGTAAAACTATAAAGTTAAAAAAGAAAATGTGATCCATAGGCTAACAAGGACTTTTTAAATGTATCTTCAAAAGCACAAATCTTAAGTTAAAATGAAATGAAATTACTACATGAAATTAAAATGTTCTGTTTAATGGACTTCTTTTTACTTTTTATCTCAGGATCTAAATGTCTGGCAGTGCGCATTGTGTGCTGTTAAGGGGAGGGGAGGCTGAGTATGGCTGTGCATGTATGTATTGTGTTGGCAGAAGGAAGGAAGGTTCTGTACTAAGTTGCTCCTGTCTCGCTCAGCTATGAAATTAGAAACTTCCACATGACAAGTCTCCCTTTTCCCGAGCATCTGTAGAGGAAGAGAGTCTAGATCAATGTTTTCTGAATATATTGTGTACAACAGAATGACTTGGGGTGGTTGTTAAAAATGGAAATTCCTCTTTTCTCTCTCTCTCCCTCCCCTGTTGTTTCAATATGTGGAGTGGAGAGGAATCTGCCTTTTTCTGAAAGCCTCTGGAGCAGGGGTTGGCAAACTTTTTCAGTAAAGGTCCAATGGTACATATTTTAGGCTTTGCAGGCCGTGTGGTCTCTATTACAACTATTCAACTCTACCTATAGTACAAAAGCAGCCATAGACAATACATAAATGAAGGAGCATGGTGGTTCCAATAAAACTTTATTTATGGACACTTATAAAATATTAGTGTCACAAAATATTATTTTCTTTGTTTTTTTTGATTATTTAAAAAATTTAAAATTTACCGTTCTTAGCTTACAGACTGGACAAAACAGGCAGTAGGCCTGATTTTGCCCCACGTGAGTCATAGTTCGCCAGCCCTGCTCCATAATGGTCCGTAGGCAACTGAAGTTTGAAAACCAACATTCTAGATTATCTGATATTATTGTTATTCTCTATATTATTTTAGGAAATTTCTTGTTTCATAATAACAAGAACTTCCATTACCTATGAGGGAAAGTAGTTCTCAGTGCTCAGGAAGGAGTGATTGAATAAATGTCTTAACTGTCTAATGTAACATTTGATTTTTTTTATTGCTTCTTAAACATGTTCAAGAATGGATGACCGGGGGCCAGCCCGGGGGCGCAGCGGTTAAGTGCGCGCTCTGTGCTTTGGCGGCCCGGGTTTTGCAGGTTCGGATCCTGGGCACGCACCGACACGCTGCTTGTCAAGCCATGCTGTGGTGGTGTCCCATATAAAGTAGAGGAAGATGGGCATGGATGTTAGCCCAGGGCCAGTCTTCCTCAGCAAAAAAGAGGAGCATTGGCATTGGATGTTAGCTCAGGGCTGGTCTTCCTCACACACATACAAAAAGAATGGATGATGGAAAGGAAAACTGGAATGTTTAAGCTATATTTACTGTGTCCTGAAGTATACCATTCAAGATGGAATTGTTAGAGATGAGACATAGAAAACGGCCTTTTTTTTTCTTTTTTGCTATCTAAAATAATGATAGAGATCCAGCAATGTTTATTTAAATTGATTTATCAAGATGAATAAACAACTGCTACCTTGAAATATTCTAAGGGCAGGGAACAGATCAAAACGTTAATCATGTTGTTATATACTTCTGGAAACTTCCAAAAGAGGAATTTACAAACATCATAATTTCTTCCATAAGTTGGTAGAATGGTCTTTCTGATTGATGTTACAAGAAAACTAAACTTCTTTTCCCTTTGCTTCATAAATAGGGTGACCAAACAATTATCATTCGTAATTATGCCAGGGCAGTAGGCATAAACCAGGATCACCCTGGACAAACCAGGATGTGTAGTGACCTTGTTCACCAGGCACATACAGTACTATTAAAATAAAGGATGGATCAGTCTTTCAACTTCTTAAATGAAAAGAAGACATCCATTAATGTCACATTTGAGTAGAACATGATGATGTCAAAATGAGCACTTTCAAAGAAAGTAAGGGTGGTGATAAATATTAGTAAGATAACTACAAGTGAAATGAAGTTTATTTTTACCCCCAAGGGTAGAAATACCCTGTGGTATTAATATTTTTTAAAATATATTTCATACATCTGTATATGTGTTTCTGGGTGTGTACACACAATTTTTTTTTTATTTTGGAGGCAATGAATGCACATGATAGACAATTCTAACAGTAGAAAAGGGTATATAGAAAAAGTAAGTTTTCCTGTTTCCAGCCCCAAAGACAATTGCTGTTGCCAGTTTCCCGTGAATCCTGTGCAAGTTACTTTAGTGTATTTAATCTATAGAAACACACACACGTCCCCTACCTCCATTTTTTATAAACATAAATGGTAATATGTTACACACTGTTCCATACCTTGCTTTTTTTACTTAAAGATAGTTTGGACTTTTCCCACTGTTTTCACAACAGACCTTTGTAGTAGTAATCTGATTTATAAGTGAAGAAACTCAGGATCAGAGTTTAAAACTTGTTTTAAGGTAATATATATTACATATTTAGCTAAGCAGGTACTTCATTAATGTTAGGTCCCATCATGTTCCCTTGCCCAAGTATGTCCTTATCCTTAAGGAGCTTGGAGGAAAATAATCACAAGACAACTTAGGAAAAGTAATAAGACAATTAATTAAATGTCCAGATATGTGATATAATCAGTAACTGCCCTGGCAGGTCAGACATGGGAGAAATCAAAATGTAGTAAGGGAAAACTTTATAAATGAATGTAGGGAGAATGGGGAAGGATTTAAACAGAAGGCCAAAAAGAGGAGGACATTTAAGAAGGGAAGGGAGGGTAGCATGAGCTAGAAAGTCCCAACTGGAGCCAGAGGGGGAGGTGTTGGTTAACTAGGGGGACCAAATAAGCATTGGAGTGCGGTGAATGCTCATGTGAGTTTTTTGTGACTGGCTTCTTTCACTTAGCACAATGATCACAAAGTTCATCCATGTTGTAGCATGTATCAGTACTTACTTAATCCCTTTTTATGGCTGAATAATATTCCACTGTAGTGATATACCACATTTTGTTTATCTGTTCGCCATTTGACAGATATCTGGGCTATTTCTACCTTTGGCTATTATGAATAATATTGCTATGAATATTCATGTGTAAGTTTTTGTATGGACATATATTTGATTTCTCCTGGGTTTATAACTACAAGTGGAATTGGTGGGTCAAATGGTAACTCTATGTTTAACATTTTGAGGAATTGCAAAATTGTTTGCTGAAGCGGCTGCACTTTTTACAGCCAACATTCCCATCTAGCCAACACTTGTTATTATTATCTGTGTTTTATTATAGCCAACCTAGTGGGGGTGAAGTGGTAGCTCATTATGGCTTTGATTTGCATTTTTCTAATACTTAATGATGTTGAGCATCTTTTCATGTGCTTATTGGTCATTTGTATATCTTCCTTGCAGAAGTGTCTATTTGATATACTTTGCTGATTTAAATATTTGGTTTATCTTTTCATGACTGAGATTTAAGAGTTTTTTATGTTCCAGATCAAAGTCCCTTATCAGATATATGATTTGCAAATATTTTCTCCCATTCTGTGGGTTGTCTTTTCATTTTCTTGTTGATATTTACAGCGCAGAAGTTTGTGATTTTGATCAAGTCCAATTTATCTATTTTTTCTTTTGTTGCTTGTGCTTTTGGAGTTGTGTCTAAGAAACCATTATCTAACCTAAAGTCACAATATTTATTCCTTTGTTTTCTAAGAGTTTTTTAGTTTTAGTTCTTACATTTTAGGTCAGTGATCTATTTTGAGTTAATTTTTGTATATGGTATGAGGAAGGGATCCAACTTCATTCTTTGGCATATGGCTATCCCATTGTCCCAGCACCATTTGGTAAAAAGACTATTCTTTCCTCATTGAGTGATTTTGGCATTCTTGTCAAAA
The DNA here is from genome assembly GCF_020826845.1 of Diceros bicornis minor. Classification (NCBI taxonomy): domain Eukaryota; kingdom Metazoa; phylum Chordata; class Mammalia; order Perissodactyla; family Rhinocerotidae; genus Diceros; species Diceros bicornis. The sequence goes on from NC_080741.1 coordinate 29,018,275, forward strand.
ATCAATTGACCATAAATGTAAGGATTTATTTCTGGACACTCAGTTCTGTCCCATTGATCTATATGTCTATCCTTAGGCCAGTACCACACTGCCTTAATTTCTGTAGCTTTCTAGTAAGTTTTGAAATTGAGAAGTGTGATTCTTCAACCTTACTTTTTTTTTCAAGATTATTTTGGCACTTCTGGGTCCCTTGCATTTTCATATGAAATTTAGGATGAGCTTGTCAAAAATTCCAGCTGGGGGGCCGGCCCAGTGGCTTACTGGTTAAGTGCGCGTGCACCGCTACTGGCGGCCCAGGTTCAGATCCCGGGCGCACACCAACTCACCGCTTGTCCAGCCATGCTGAGGTGGCGTCCCACATACAGCAACTAGAAGGATGTGCAACTATGACATACAACTGTCTACTGGGGGTTTGGGGAGAAAAAGGGAAAAAAAAGGGAGGAAGATTGGCAATAGATGTTAGCTCAGGGTCGGTCTTCCTCACAAAAACAAAAAAAAATTCCAGCTGGAATTTTTATAGGGATTGATTGAATCTGTAGAACAATCTTAGAAGTATTTCTATCTTCATGTTAAATTTTGATCCATGAACATGAGATGTCTTTTCCGTTTATTTAGGTCTTGTTTAATTTCTTTCAATGATGTTTTGTAGTTTCCAGTATACATATTTGCACTTATTTTTTTTTGGTGAGGAAGATTAGCCCTGAGGTTAACATCTGTTGCCAATCCTCCTCTTTTTGCTGAGGAAGATTGGCCCTGAGCTAACATCTGTGCCCATCTTCCTCCACTTTATATGTGGGATGCTGCCACAGCATGGCTTGATAAGTAGCGCGTAGGTCCACACCTGGGATTTGAACCTGCAAACCCCGGGCTGCCAAAAGCAGAGCGGGTGAACTTAACCACTATGCCACTGGGCCGGCCCTGTTAAATTTATTCTTACGTATTTTATTCTTTTTGATGCTATTATAAATGGAATTTAAAAAAAAGTTTTTTTCCAATTATTCATTGGTAGTGTATATAGAAATACAGTTGATTTTTGTATATTGATTTTGTACCTTGCAGCCTTGCTCAGCTCATTTATTAGTTCTAATAGTTTTTTAGTGGATTCCTTAGGGATTTTCTGTATACAAGATCATGTCATCTGCAAATAGAGATGGTTTTACTTCTTTTCTAATCTGGATGCCTTTTTTTTTTCCTCCTTGCCTAATTGACCTGGCTAGAACTTCCAATACAATATTAATTAGAAGTAGCGACAGTGGACATGTTTGTGTTGTTCCTGATCTTGGGGGGAAAGCATTCACTCTCTCACCATTAAGTATGATGTTAGCTGTGAGTTTTTCAATAGTGTCTTTTTAAGGAACCAAACTTTTTTATTTTCATTAAGTCCCGTTTGTCAGTTTTTTCATGTATCGTTCATGCTTTTTGTGTCCTGGGAATTCTTTGCCTATCCCAGAATTATAAAGAGTTTCTCCTATGCTTTCTTCTAGAAGTTTTATAGTTTTAACTCTTAAATTTAGGTCTGTTACTCATTTCTGTTCATGATTCATTTTTTAAGATTAAATGCATATAGCAGAATTGGCAGGGGAAGGGAGGCACTTGCCGCTGATTACTTGTTTCTTGGTAATGAGTAAATTGATGAGAATAACTACATGTAAACCTGTTGCCCTGCTTTGTACGATTTTTGCTTTTGATAGTCTGCCAGTGCTCCTCAAAAACCCAGGTGGTGGTTTTTGAGGAACGCTATCCTATTACCGTCTATGATGATCATATGTTATTTGTCCACCTAACATCCCCTTAGGGTACCAACACCCCTTATTTTATAATAATCCTTTCCATTCCATCAAGAGTCTGCCCTTACCCCCCAGGAGTGGTACATAATTCAAGCCCAGCCCACCAGAGTTCTGCATCCTTCTAGCAACAGTGATTGTTTCAGAGCAGGGTATTTGACCTAGTCTGAACTGATCGCAGCTATGGCAAAAGCATTGGGGAGGGCTGTTGTAAAAGGTTATCCCTTTTCCTGAGGTAGCTGTTAGTTGGATGTGAATTTTAAGCTTCTGATATCAATGTGTCTTTTCCAAGCCATCGTGTGTGGAGAGCCTGTCTCAAAATGAAGTCAACCCAAAGTTGAGGTGAGGAGCTCATAATGACACTGTTTATCTATTTGGGTCCATCCTTGCCTGAAGCCCTCCATTGCCATTTTCAATTATGTGGGCCAATAAATTCTTTTGGCTCGGGCTCATTTAAGCTACGTGTCTGCACTTATAACTGAAAAAGTCCTAACTAATAAGATATTAATCTTCTCAAATAGGGGTCCTAATATGTAGGAATTTCAAGTAAATTAGGATCTATTTTATTAATAGATAGTAAAGGAACAGTAACTTGTGTGTATGTGCTGTGGGAGGAAGCAGCTCCTTATGGCTTTTACAAAAGCTAGGAAATTCTGTGAAAAACCTAGGATCATGGTACTGCTTTTGTGAAAGACTGAATTTAAGTCCTAAGGTTAAATGAGAATTAACTGAGAGGTATATCTTTAAATGTCTGCTTTTAATGAATATATGGATTAATTATTCATTTGACCAACTTCTTGATGGTATTTTATGGGGGAATTAATGCATAATAGAGGATTCACATTTATGAAAGCAGATTGTTCCCTAAGCAGGTTAAGATTTTCAAGTGTAATTTTTATTACTTTAATTATTTTGTGAGATTATAGTTTTGAAATTAAAATAAGGAATATTTTTCAACTTACAGATTCACAGAGCAGTTATTTCAGGTCTGTATCTAATGCAAAAATAGAGTTCATTGTGTAGTGGTGAAATTAAAGCAGGCTTAAAGCAATCTTAGGGCTTAACAAGGTAGATCTCTAAAACATCTCTTTTTCCTTATTTGGTTAACCAAGGGATACAAATACACAACCTTCTAGAGGAAGCACTTCCACCGTTCTTACTAGTTTATGTTTTTAATTTTAAATTTTATTAGTACATATCTTAGTAATTGTGATGTTATTTTTTGTATTTTTTTATTTCAGTATAATACCTTCATTAATTATGTGGAATTTTACTATATTAATTTTGACCTTTAAAATGAAAAGATGAACTTGATTATTGAAAAGCCAAAATGTGGCTTTAGGTTTTTGTCACAGCTGTTATTGATACTCAAGTTGAACCTTCTGTGCACATGGAAATTGCTTCCAGTGTGTGTTCCTCACAGGCATGAGTCTTAGTGATAAAGGTGCCAGTGGGCCCTGAGAGGGAGGCCTTGGCCTTGCCTGGGTTCCTTTGAGAGGCTGGGAGCCTGAGGACAGTTGAGAGGTGCTGGGCCAGAAACTGCTATGGCAGATAGCAGCAGGGCTACAGAAGCTGTTACTGCAGTAGTAAATTTGGAATTTCAACACATAGAGGGCTGATATAGGGCTGCTAATTTGGTCTTTCAAGGACATTGAAAACGAAATCACCATCTACTATCAGCATGTCACAAAAAGGAGGATAATTTTTTTTATTACAAAATAGGAAGAACTTGATATCAGAACGAAGGACAAACCTTTATATTGAATAAATTAAAATATGAAAATCATAATACTTTATCCTTTTCCACTTATTCTTTAGCATTTGGTGAAAACTTTGTCTTAGACTTTGTGTAAGAACCACTGACCTACATCACGGAGGTGTTCCTTTTGGGAAACTTGTTCTAAATACTTGTCTTCCTTTTCCCCACCTCACAAGTGAAAGAAAGGGAACTCTTCTTGAGGTTGAAAGCTGGTGTGTGTGCACGTATGTCTGTGAGAGGGAAGGGGAGAGAGGATTGCCCATACGAAATTTTTATATTGGGCCCATTTCTAAGCCAGCCTCACTTGAGCTCACATCCAGTCCTTTGCCTTTATGTCTGCTAACAATTTACCTTGTATTTTAATCATTTGTTCTTGGCCCTCCTCTTAGCTGGGAGTTTTATGAGAGTAGGCACTACTTTTACCATTTTTGTGAATCTTGTAAGATTTTTGTACCTAGCATAATATTGAACAAATATTAAGGTCTAAATAGGTATTTTTAGATTGGTTTATTGTACTATCATAAAACACAGGATTTTTTAATAGTGTCATTGTTCCATGCGTAGCAGCCCCAACTGCCGGAGCCACTGAAATTTTCCTTGACTTGGTTTTGAGGAGGCAGTTCTCCTGAACCATGTCCTGTGTGTAGGTTTTGCACCAAGCAGATGTGTAAGGGTGTCCTGAAGTGAGGATGGCTCTGACTAACGTTACTGCTCCTGAAGAAGAAAGGTGTTTGACTCTACCAGACTGACCTCAGAGGCTGACCCTGCTCCGGCGGCTGTCTGCCCCTTGGCCCCTGGGTGCTTTCACCTTGGCTGAGTGTGGATGAACGTTTTGTCCCCTGATCAGGTTTCTGTGGGGCTGGGAATAGTGCTGCAGCTGCCGCTCCTCCACCGCTACTGACTGCACCTCACTAACTTGGTTGTTTTGATAAACAAATCTTGACTGCTCTGATTTTATTTTTTTAGCAATGTCTTAGTTGGTCTGCCTCCTCATGGCTTTGTGTGGTGCTCATTGTTAATGTAAGCGCGTACTAACAAAACACTAAAAATGGCTAAATATTGACAGTGCCTTTGGTTAACAAAATTCTGGTAGAGGTGTAATTAGTGGTCAGAAATGCACTGGATTTTAGTGGCTATGCCAGGAGTTTATGTTGGTATTTATTTTACCTCATGCTTACGTGGTGTTGAATGTGCCTGTTTGTGAGTCTTTAAACTTGTGAGTTCTGGTTCTTAAAAGAAGCACAACCCAACCACACTGCCAGATAAACTGATTAAAAGTATTCATTTTGCTTAATTGTGTTTCCTTCCAATATACTTCCACCTTTGTTTGCCGTAAGGCTATAATGCCATTTAAATCATGTTTTAAAAAGAATATTAAACCTGGTATTTTTTAACTTCTTGAAATAAACCTAGACAATACCTAAAATAGCATGTATACTGTATTTTTAAACTATTGCATGTAATAGCAAACAAATCAATTAGGCATATAATTAATGATAAATATTTCCTGAACTAAAATCAAGATATATGGTTTGATAGTTTTCTGACATATTAATGTGTTAAACATACAAGATTATATACATAAACTCACATTTTGTTCATTTAGCAAATGATGATGTAACTAAGTGCTACATGGTGGTGCTCGGAAAGGTGCTTGGGATGTCTGGTTAAATACTGCTGGGAAACTGGGCAGGCCAGGGACAGACCGTTGGAAAGTTCTTCTCTGCTCATTGAGGACTGAGTGTAGACGTCTTATTTGTGTATGTGTCAATGTATTCAGAGGATTTATGGTTTATTGATAACTCCTTAGGATTATTACCATGAAGTACTCAGAATTTCCCGAGACAACTGGGTTCTCACTGTCACTGCTCTAATCCAGCTTGTTAGATTTCCATAGCCTCTTAATTTGCCTCTCTGCTTCATTCATTGAAGGTTGAATGTGTAGCTTCCTATTTCTGAATAGGTTGATGTTTTCAGTGTTTGGGGTTTTCCACTTCTTAAAACAGTGACTGTTATTTGACTTCACTCCTACTGTAGGCAGCGCAAAGCTATTAAAATCTAAATTGCTTGGTAGGCATTTAAGGTCCTCTATGATCTGTTCTCATTTTGTCTTTCCAGTCCATTTTCAGCTGCATTCCTGCAAGAGACACACATCTCTGTACCAAAAGTTCTCCATTTTGGTCACCCTTTCCCCCGAAAAAAGCCTGTTCAGCTCTCTAAGCATAACTTAGATACCATTACACTATGAAACCTTCCCAGTTCCCCTTAGAATAAATTTCTGTACCATATCTGTTCCTGTATTATTTTTGTTAACATTTTAGTTTGCATTGTATTATATGTAGTACAGTGTGCATTAAACTATATGCAGTGAATCCATAATTTTAGGCCAGTATTTTATGCTTAATTTCTGGGAACCAAGTGAAGGATTCTTTGGAAAGATTGCTAACACACATACTGTTGAACTTGAGGCACTTGAATTAGTAAAAAGAGTTGTCATGTGGTTTAAGATACCTGTTTTTCCTCCATCTTTTCTCTTTTGTTTTTATTAAAATTAAAGAATCTGATATTTCTTTAAGGTTTGTTACAAAGAAACAGCTTGTTCCTAGCAGCCTTCCTCACATTTTGCTTTCTAGAGGCAACTACTTGCATCTCTGTTTATTTTGCTGTTTACCTCCCTGTTTGTAGGTAGCATATCCATATTACTTGCTGTTTCAATTTTTGGCAGTATTACTCGATTCACAACAATGAATGATTAAGATTTAGTTATTTCCTCCCCAGGTACCCTCCCCCATACTACTTTGGTTATATTACTGTTATATCATTGTTTATATTATGTGAACATTATTTACAGCTGTACATAGTACCATGGTACTCTGTACCACAGCAGCAAACTCGGATTACTTTTCCTTTCCTGCATAACTTTTTTTCCTCCTCTGGAGTTAATTTTTCTCTCTTTCCTTTTCTCTTCTTCCTCTCTCCAAGCTGCCTCCTTCCCTTTCCACCCCATAGTTTTCCATACTTATCACTAATTTAACCTCAAGTGCTTTCATAATGTCAAAAGACATCCAAATGCATTGGGTATTATCTGAATTTCATACTTTTTGAAGTCTCTCCTGAAGCCATTCTGACCTGTTACAGGCTGGACAGAGTACCACTAAGTCTAGACACAGCTGTCATACTAGGCTTTCTTTACACTGTCTTTTTGGGGATTCTCTCAATTCTCTCTACCTTCCATTGAATCTTGTTTCCTTTATCTTTCTTTACGTCTTTGTTTTGTAGAATGTGTCCCCCACTAACTTGCTGAAAAAGAATTCTTGGAAGATAAATTTTAGAAACGTCAAATGTCTGAAAAGATCTCTATTCTCTCCTCACTCTTGATTGATAGTTTGTCTGGGTATGGAATTTGTGTTGGGCATCATTTTGAAGACATTCCTCCAGTGCCAACTCACTCCTAGGGTCGCTGTTGAAATCCAAAGCCAAGCTGATTGATTCCTTGTATGTTATCTCTTTTTTCCCCTGCCTGGATACTTGATGTGTCTGTTTTCCTCCAATGTACTGTGCCCTTTCAATCTGGAAACTTAGGTCCTGGGAAGTTTTCTTAAATTACTTTTTGACTTCTCTGTTCACCCCTTCTGGATCACTGCTGCTATTCAAATCTTGGGCCCTCTTATGGTCCTTTAATTTTTCTATATTTTCTCTCCTATTTTTGTATCTTTTTTCTACTTTCTTATGAGATTTTTTTACCGTTCATTGAATTTTTGAAAACTTTTTTGTTTGCTTTTCATTTTTAATTTCCAAAAGCTTCTTTTTTCTTTTCCTTTTTCCCCCTAGTTTTGAGATATAACTGACATATAACATTGTATTAGTTAAGGTGTACAACATAATGATTTGATATATGTATATGTTGCATAATGATCACCACAATAAGTTTAGTTAATATCCATCTCCTCACGTAGTTACAATTTTGTTCTTGTGATGAGAACTTTTAAGATCTACCTCTTAGCAACTTAGAAATATACAATACAATATTATTAACTATTGTCACTATGCGCTTTACATTACATCCCCAGAACTTATTTATCTTATAACTGGCAGTTCGTACTTTCTGACCACCTTCAAACATTATTCCCATCCCCCCACCTCCTTTTTCTTTTCTGAATGTTGTTTGGTTTTAGCCATATTCTTGTGTATCATATCTGCTATCTCTGTAAACTTAATGATGTTTATTTTGAAATTTTCTTTGTAATTTCTGTTTTCTCTAATTAGCCATCTTCTAGTTTGTTTTGATCTTTGTTTGCCATGTTAGAGAGGAACTGTGTTTCTTGGTTATCTGTTACTTACTTAGGGAGGCTTTAATGTCAGTATGTTGAGGTCTTTCTTCTGGGTGGGCTATTCATGTTCCCACAAAGGAGACTGCCTGGAGGATGAAGGCCCAGGCTGTGTTCTGGGAGCTAAGGAAGAAAACTGGGGATCTTATTGTCTGGCATGCATAAGCTCATTTTCACTACAGCACCTCTGCCCTCATCCATATTAATGTCTCCTGGTTCAAGACCCTCAGTTTTAACCTCTCCAGAAAATAAACCTCAGTCTGGCAGGATTTCTATTGCTGTATAACAAATTACCGCAACTTTAGCAACTCAAAACAATTCACACATTTAGTATTTACAGTTAATGTGGGTCAGGAGTTGGGGCACAGCTTAGCTGGGTCCTCTGTTCAGAGTCTAGTCTCTCAAGGCTGCAGTTAAGGATCGGCTGGCCTGTGTACTCATCTGTCACTCAGGGTTCTCTTCCAAGCTCATGTAGTTGTGACACAGAGTTCAGTTCCTTGCAGCTATAGGACTGAAGTCAGCAGCTCCTGGAGACCACCTGCAGTTCTCTAGCCCTTTCCACAGGCAGCTTACATCATAGCAGCTTGCTCCTTCAAGGCTAGCAGGAGAGTCTCTTCCTCCAGTCAGCCAAGACTGAGTCTTAACACAGCACAGCATTTTATAGAAAACATAACTTGACCTAAGGAGTGGTATCCCATCAACTTTGCTGTATTCTTTTTTTTGCTGAGGAAGATTCGCCCTGAGCTAACATCTGTGCCAATCTTCCTCTGTGTGGGTCGCCACCACAGCGTGGCCACCAGTGAGTGGTGTAGGTCTGTGCCCGGGAACCAAACCCTGGCCGCCAAAGCAGAGTGTGCCAAACTTAACCACTAGGCCATGGGGCCGGCCCCATCTTTGCCTTATTCTCTTGGTGAGAAGCAAGTCACAGCTTTTGCCCACACACACGTGGAGCTCATACAGGGTGTAACACTAGGGGGAGGAGATCATGCTGCCCATCTTAGAATTCTGTCTATGACAGAGGGTCTTGGAAATTGACGGCTGCTTATACACACTTTTAACCAATCCTCATTTTAGAACCTTCCCTTATTTTCAACTTTACAGGTACCACAAATTCCTAAGTTTTTAGGGGGATTATGTGGTGTACCTGGTCTTGATCTTAGGTTTCTTCACAGCCAGTTTAAGATTCATTTTTCTTGGATATGTCAAATCCTTTACCAGTTGTCCATTTGCCTTTTAGCTTCCAAGCTTCTGTTAATGTTGTCTCCTTTCCTTTTCTTCCCGTCTTTGTAGGTTTATGCCTTTTTAAAAAACCCCTTAAGTGTCTTGTTGGTGGAGTTGGGAGAAGGAGTAAAAGTTGGTACATGTAGTCAGTCTACCATCTTTTTTTATGCATGTGTTCTGAGACAGCTTTTTTCCTCTCTCTGATCCAATACTTAAATTAGGTTTTTTTTTTTTTTCCCGTTTAAGAAGGAAAAAAATAAGAGATTAAAATTTTGTAACTTATTTCATTTTTCATATCCTTCTGTTGTTTAACTTTATTTTCTGGTTATGTATGTGGGCTCCTAGCCACATTCTGTACCTCTAAGCCAAACTCCTCACCTTAGGCTTGGAGCAACTGTCTCCTTCTCTCTTCATCGAACTTTTCTTGCCTTTTGGCATTTTCCATAAAACTTATCCTAAATAGGGATATACCTTAGCGATTAGTTCTCTGAGAGTTTGTTTCATTTAAAGTTGGAAATTACTAGCTGACATTTTTGTTAGGACTCTTTTCTGTTTGGGGATAATGCTTTACACTCCCTTTGGTATTAAATATTAAATGACTATTAGAATCATTTTAGGAAGCAACTAATAATAACATGAGGTAGCATATGCACTGCATGTGTTAATTTGCAAGCCAGAATGGTAGCTGGCAAATGGCCACTGGTGAAGGTCCTGTGTTTCTGCTTACCAGTCCCAGTACTAGACCTGTTAGACTTGGGCAGCTGTGAAATATCACATATGAATGCTCCAACTTGGCCCTCTTTAGGAGCTGCTGCAACACCTAGCTTTGTTAAAGCTGTTGTCTCTACTGCTTAGTAAGAAGGGTGTGTGTAGACAGCAGGAGAGAGATTTGGCGATGAGATTTAGCAGTGATAAAAAAGCCAGACCCTCCCCTCCAAGCCCAGCCCTATATTTGACATACGGGGCATAGCCTCACTCATTCAGTCTCTCAGCCCTTTGCAAATATAAACAGCCTTCTCCTTTCTCTCCTAGCCAGCTGGGGCCAAGAAAGAAACCAATGACTCTCCAAGTGCAGTAAATAGCTCTCCTCACCTCCTGACCCTGTGATTTCCTGATGGTTCTGAGTTGTAGTTCTTGCAATGGAGAGGGAGGGAACAAAGAGGTTGCAGAGGCCTCAGCTTCACAGAGCACTGAGCAGTGGGTGATATTGTATCCTCAGGCAGGGGTTGACCTCCATTTCAGTGCAGGTCATTCCAGTGATTGCTGGACCTCCCAGTGCCATTGTGAACGAGAATGGAACGGGGTGGAGCGGATCTGAATTCCTGGACTATGTCTGGGACCAAACTAACTTCTGAGCTGGGGAAATAGGTGTCATGTTCTATACCTGCTTTTTTTTTTTCTTTTTTTTTTTTGTGCAGAAGATTCACCGAGCTAACATCTGTTGGCAGTCTTCCTCTTTTTTTTTTTTTTTTTTTTTTTTTGTGCTTACGGAAGATTAGACCTGGGCTAACATCTGTGCCAGTCTTCCTCTATTTTGTATGCGGGATGGCTGATGAGTGGAGTAGGTCCGCGCCCAGGATCTGAACCCATGAACCCGGGCCGCTGCAGTGGAGCGCGTGGAACTTCAACCACTCTGCCATGGGACCGGCCCCTATACCTGCTTTTTAGCCTTTTTTTTTCCCTAGACAAATTCTTTTCTTGTTCTTTTTCTTGTTCTCTTTGCAATTTAGGAGCCTAACATTTGGACTGTTACTCAGTTGAACTGATGCTTGTTTCCCAAAACCATCTTCGGTTTTCATTAAGCTGGAGGCTCTCATCATTTTTGGAGTTGTCACATTATTATTGAAATCTCTTCTCCTCCACACTAAGTACTCTGTATGGTATGTGTTTATTTTCAGTTAATTCATTTCTACAAATAAAGTAGATCAATTTTTGTTTTAAGAAATTTTTTTAAAAGATTTTATTTATTTATTTTTTTCCCCCCCAAAGCCCCAGTAGATAGTTGTATGTCATAGCTGCACAGAGGCCCCACCTGTGCATGCGTGTGTGACCTGCCAAGCAGCTGCGGGTAGCCCACGCAAATGTAGAGCAGCCCTACTGGCACAACTTCCAGCAGACGGGGTGGGATCAGAAAACACAGCTCCTGCCCCCTCTCAGCGGTGGCAGGCGGAATCTGCAACCTGATACTACTACAGATGTACTGGCAAAGAATCAATTCATCCTTGAAGAACTACAGTAACACTTGAGAGCAGAAAGAAGATGACAAGTCTCCAGAAACCAATCCTGAAGTCACAGAAATTTCCAATCTAAATGACAGAGAATTAAAAATAGTTGTCATAAGGAAACTCAGCAAGTTACAAGAAAATTCAGAAAGACAGTTCAGTCAGCTCAGGAATAAAATTAATGAGCAGAAGGAATACTTCACCAAAGAGATTGAAGCTCTAAAAAAAAAAAACCAAACAGAAATTCTGGATATGAAGAACACAATTAGTGAGATAAATAATCTAGAAAACATAAAAAATAGAGCTGACTTTATGGAGGACAGAATTAGTGATTTAGAGGGTAGAAATATAGAAATGCTTCATATGGAGGAGGAGAGAGAACTAAGATTTTTAATAAATTAAGAAATTCTTTGAGGAATATCCAACTCAATTAGGAAAAGCAACATAAGGATTATAGGTATTCCAGAGGAGAAAGGAGCACAGAACTTATTTAAAGAAATAATAGCAGAGAACTTCCCAAACCTGGGGAAGGAACTGACCTTCAAATACATGTAGCCAGTAGAACTCCTAATTATATCAATGCAAAAAGACCTTCTCCAAGGTATGTAATATTAAAACTGGCAAAAATCAGTGACAAAAAATATTAAGGGCATCAAGGCAGAAGATACAAAGGAACCCCTATCAGGCTTTATCAGCAGATTTCTCAGCAGAAACCTTATGGGCTAGGAGAGAATGGAATGATATATTCAGAATACTGAAAGACAAAAACTTGCAGCCAAGAATACTTTATCCAGTGAAACTATCCTTCAGATACGATGGAGAAATAAAAGCTTTCCCAGATAAACAAAAACTGAGCGAGTTCATTGCTACTAGGCCTTCCTTACAAGAAACATTGAAAGAAGCCGCCCTATCTGAAACTAAAAAGCAAAGGTTTACAAAACGTTGAGCAAGGAGATAAATAGAAAATTGCAGCTCTATATCAGAATAGGTTAGTAAACACTAGTTATAACGTAAAAGATAAAGGGAAGGAAAGCATCAAAAATAACTATCATCACTTGAATTTAGTCACAAACTCACAAGAGAAAAGAATAATTTGTGACAACAATAACTCAGAAGGGGAAGAGGAAAGAGATGGAATCTGCTTAGGCTAATGGAGATAAAAGGCTATCAGAAAATGGACTGTCTCATTTATGAGATCTTTTATACAAACCTCATGGTAGCCACTAAACAAAAAGAGCAGAGCAACAAATCATAAATAAAGAGAAAACTGAGAAAACCACCAAACTGAAATGGCAGTCAGAAATACAAGGGAAGAGAAACAATAGAAATGTAGAAGAACCTGAAAACGAGATAAAACGGCAGTATTAAACCCTCAGATATCAATAATCACTCTAAATGTAAATGGACTGAATTCTCCATTTGGAGAATTGTGGAGAATGATGGATTAAAAAACAAGACCCAACAAGACCCAACAATATGCTGCCTCCAGGAAACACATCTCAGCTCTAAAGACAAAGATAGGCTCAGAGTGAAGGGATAGAAGATGATATCCAAGCAAATGGCAAGCAGAAGAAAGCAGGTGTTGCCATACTTATATCAGACGAAGCAGACTTCAAAATAAAAAAAGATGAGAGACAAAGAAGGGCGGTACATATTGATAAAAGGCTCATTCCACCAAGAGGACATAACACTTATGAATATATATGCACCTAACACAGGAGCACTACAGTATATAAAGCAACTATTAACAGACCTAAAGGGAGAAATTGACAGCAACACAGTAATAATAGGGGACCTCAACACCCCACTTACATCAATGGATAGATCATCCAGACAGAAAGTCAACAAAGAAACAGTGGCCTTAAATGAAATACTAGACCAGATGGACTTAATAGACAGACAGAGAGTATTCCATCCCAAAACAGCAGAATACACATTCTTCTCAAGTGCACATGGAACATTCTCAAAGATAGACCATATGTTGAGAAACAAATCAAGCCTCTATAAATTTTAGAAGATTGAAATCATCTCAAGTATCTTTTCTGACCACAGTGGTATGAAACTAGAAATCAACTACAAGAAAAAGGCTGAGAAAGTCACAAATATGTGGAGACTAAACAACGTACTACTGAACAACCATTGGATCAATGAAGAAGTCAAAGGAGAAATCAAAAAATACCTGGAGACAAACGAAAATGAAAATTACAACATAGCAACTCTTATGGCATGCAGCAAAAGAGTTGCTAAGAGGGAAATTTATAGCAATACAGGCCTACCTCAACAAACAAAAATCTCAAATAAGTAAACTACACATAACAGAACTAGAAAAAGAAGAACAAAGCCCGAAAGTCAGCAGGAGGGAAATAATAAAAATCAGAGCAGAAATAAATGAAATTAAGACTAAAAAAACAATAAAAATGATCAGTGAAACTAAGAGCTGGTTGTTTGAGAAGATAAACAAAATTGACAAACCCTTAGCCAGACTCACTAAGAAAAAGAGAAGGCTCAAATAAATAAAATTAAAAATGAAAGAGGAGAAATTACAATGGATACCACAGAAATATGAAGGATTATAAGAGAAGACTATGAAAAGCTATATGCCGACAAATTGGATAACTCAGAAGAAATGGATAAATTCTTAGACTTATACAACTTCCCAAAACTGAATCAAGAAATAGAGAATCTGAATAGACCAATCACAAGTAAAGAGATTGAAACAGTAATAAAAAACCTCCCAAAAAACAAAAGTCCGGGACCAGATGGCTTCTCTGGAGAATTCTACCAAACATTCAAAGAAGATTTAATACCTGTCCTTCTCAAACTATTCCAAAAAACTGAAGAAGATGGAATGCTTCCTAACTCATTCTATGAAGCCAACATTACCCTGATACCAAAACCAGACAAGGACAACATAAAGAAGGAAAATTACAGGCCAATATTGCTGATGAACATGGATGCAAAAGTCCTCAACAAAATATTGGCAAATCAAATACATCAGTACATGAAAAGGATCATACACCATGATCAGGTGGGATTTATACTATGGACGCAAGGATGGTTTAGCATCTGCAAATCAATCAGTGTGTTACACCACATTAAGAAAATGAGGAATAAAAATCACATGATCATCTCAATAGATGCAGAGAAAGCATTTGACAAGATCTAATATCCATTTATGTATTAAAAACCCTTAATAAAATGGGTCTAGAAAGAAAGTACCTCAACATAATAAAGCCCACATACGACAAACCCACTGAGCCCTTAAAGCACTGGCTTTCTAGACAGAAATCCTACTTACCCCATGGTAACCATAGTTTCTATTACTTTCTCTATTAGTTTACTTTCTCTATTACTAGGTAGATTAGATTCCATTTCTTTTACCCTTTGTTATATTCTTCAGAATGAAAATACATTATTATAAAATTTAAACATGATCATTATTTTTAAAAATCCCAGTAATTTAGATCTGTTAAAAGGAGAAAATAAATCCGCTGCATCTCATCCTGAAGGTATCACCACTATTAACAGTTTGGTTATATGGTATGTCTTATAAAAATGAGGTTGTTTTGCATACTGTTATGGAAACAGCTTTTTTCAGTTAACAGTACATTATGGATTTCTTTAAACCCGTTCAGTATGCATACCTCATCTCATTTAAAAGCTGTTGTATGGTTGTACCACAATTTATTTAACCCATCTCCCACTGATAATTTAGCTCATTCCAAAATTTTTCGTCATACATAAGGTCCTTATAAATATCCTTATACTATAGCCCTATGCACATGTCCAGTTATTTCCTTAGGCTAAGTTCTGAGACGCAGAATTTCTGTGTGAAAGGGTATATACTGGATTTATGTTTGAGTATGTTATACCTAATCGCAATCTAGAAGGACTACTAATTTACTCTCCCACCAGCAGTGGAAGAGTGCCTATTTCCTCATACAATTGACACATAAGATTTTTTAGTGTTTTTTTTTTTAATTTTTTAAGATTTTATTTATTTATTTATTTTCCCCCCAAAGCCCCAGTGATTGTTGAATGTCATAGCTGCACATCCTTCTAGTTGCTGTATGTGGGACGCGGCCTCAGCATGGCCGGAGAAGCGGTGCATCGGTGTGCGCCCGGGATGTGAACCCCGGGCCGCCAGCAGCGGAGCGCGCGCACTTAACTGCTAAGCCATGGGGCCGGCCCGATTTTTTAGTGTTTTAAATTTTTACCAGTCTGATAGGTAAAATGTGCCTCAGTGTTTAATTTGCATTTCTTTGAATCTAAGTAAAATTGAGAATGTGTTTATTGGCCATATGTGTTTCTTTTGAAAAATACCTGCGTATTTTATCCATTGTTTTTAGTATGTTTAGTTTTTTCACAGTCAAGATATTAACCCTTAGTCGTGTACTGCAAATATCTTTCCCCTACCCTTTTATTAAATGTTTATGATGTCTTTCTTTTAAGGATTTTAAATTTCATCTGTGTCTGTAGTCACATCTGTTCATCTTTTCCTGTGCGTATGTGTTTAACTTCGGTGGTGTCTCAGCTTTGGTTCCCCCAGAAGGAGACTCTTGAGATGAGAATTCTGAATATAAGTAGTTTCTGTAGTGGTGTAAGGAACAAAGGGAGAGATGGGAAGTAAGACAGGGAAGGAGGAAAGACTGTCAATAAAGGATGCTTTACGAGCAATCCTCCA
This sequence comes from Diceros bicornis minor, assembly GCF_020826845.1. NCBI lineage: Eukaryota > Metazoa > Chordata > Mammalia > Perissodactyla > Rhinocerotidae > Diceros > Diceros bicornis. The sequence continues at coordinate 29,034,273 of NC_080741.1, forward strand.
GAGTGAAAGTTGCCCAAGGGCAAACTCTGGGGAATTGCGTAAAACTTGCCTCAGAATTGTCCCATCCAACAGTCAGCTATTGGTTGAGGGCTGCTTTTGGAGAGTGTTCCAGTTATTTATGCTGCCTTACAGAACCCCTTAAACTAAGTAGTGTAAAACAACTACTACCATTTATTATAACCTCTTTTATATCTGGGGGCTGACTGGGGCTGGGCTCGGGTGCCGTTACAGAGGCTGGGGCTGGAGTCATCTAAAGGCTTCCTCACTCACCTGTCTGGGAGGCTGGGAAGACTCAACTGGCTGAGGGCTGGAACACCTGGGGCTTCTCTGGCATCCTTCACTCTCTATATAGTCTTTCCACGCGATCTTTCCAGTATGTGGGCTTCAGGGTAGTCAGACTTCTTACGTGGTGCTTAGGGTTTCCAAGGCACATAGAAACAGCTGCCCACGAGCCAGGGGAAAACCATCTCTCTCTAAAAAAAAAAGGACCTAGGTTGGGGAATCACACTGCATCACTTAGATGTCATTATGACCCGACCATATTCAGAGGGAAGGGAATTACACTCTACCTCTTGGAGGAATGTCTAAGAATCTGTAGATTGTGTTGTAAAATCACTACAGGGAGTTAATTTACTTGCGCTTCTTGCCTGTTGCCATGGACAGAGCAGCTTTTAGACACAGAGATGCAGATAGGGGCAGCTGGCTGTTGACAGGACCTTGCTTAGAATCTTGAGGTGTCAGGGATGTGGATGAGGCATTGACAGCCTCTGCTACAGGCTAAGATAAGAATGGCTTTCCCCACTCCCTCAAAATATAAAACTGTTCACTTTTTTCTTCTAGTTCCTGTTTAAAGCTTTTAGTTCTTTTCTTTTTTAATATCTGATGGGAGTAAGAGCCAAACACTTATTTTAATGGTTGGCCAATTGTGCTAATATCATTTAAAAATCATCTACCTAACAGTTCTCAAACTTTTTTGTTTCGGGATCCCATTACACTCTTAAAAATTATTCTGCACTCCAAAGAGCTTGTATTTATATGGTTAATAATTATGGATTTTTACTCTATTCAAAATTAAAGCTGAAACATTTAAAATATTTATAATTCATTAGAAAATAAAAACGTGTTAACATATTTTTAATGAAAAATAACTATTTTCTAAATGTAAAACACTTAGAAAAGTGGCACTGTTTTACATATTTGCAAATTGTTTTTAATGTCTGACTTAAGACAGCTGGATTTTCATATCTGTTTCTGCATTCAGTCTGTTGCCATATCACACCTCATGTAGTCTCAGGAAAACTGCAGTACAAATGTGAGAGAATGAGAGTAAAAAAAGCAAATAATATTTTAGAATTATGAAAATAGCTTTGACCTGTGGGCTTGATGAAAGGGTCTTGGGAGAACCGCTGATCTAGCCTTTCCCTGATAATGTGAATGCCAGCTTTAGCTGAAGGCGTCTTTATCCTCCAAATCCACGTGAGTTCTGTACTGAGGGAACTTGTAGGGAGCTAGACCTAGGAAGAGAGACACCTGCTTGGGGTGTTTACTGAAAGCCATGGAAGGAGGATGCAGATTGAGGACCAAGAACTAGCAAGATTGCTAGAATTAAAAGATTGGCAGGGGAGTTCCAGGGTGATTGGGCAGTGCAGGAACGTCTTTTGAGATCCCCTCATAAATAGGTTAACAATATAACATCCAAATTGGAACACTTTTAAGAGCAAAAAGAGGCAATAAAAAATTTAAAATTATTATTACTAAAGTTTTATCAAACAATAAAAGTATATAATTCACACCACATAACAAGTGACCAAAAAAAATCACTGCAGCAAGATATTCAGTAAACTTTTTCTCTGCTCTGGCAAGACATTGAACCCGTTTCTTGCGCATTGACACTTAATGAGAGAGACTTCCCGCATTTCCCACTGCCTGTGCGCTCCCTGCCTGCCCGCCTGCAGTCTGAGACTGGCTGCAGTTGTAGTGGCGGCTGCGCAGGAGGGGAGTATGAGTGAAGGGGAAACCTTTAACTCTGGCAAGTTCATAGTCAAAGATGTGTTCTAGAATTTTTTCTTAGAATTGAGTAAAACCTGATAAGTTCTTTTTTGAGAATTTTGGAATCCTTTTAAATAGCTGTTTCTTGTGACACTATTGCTTTTGATGATCAGCACTATAAATGTGTGGAGCATACAAGTGTTAACTGCACCTTATCCCCTCAAAAAGTCTAAACAAGATACTGTACTTTTCCTTAACTGCCTCTCACTTATCCACAATACAGTTATCATGTGCTTCTCAACCAATAGAAGAGTTAATTGTGCTTAGTATTAGTATGCCTTGTGAACTGATTACTGTAAGAACCAGAGACTAATTATTGGTTTCTGTTTGCTCACTTAGCAGTTTTATATATGCTAATATAAGCATTGCAACTAAAAAATCAGGACTCTACAACTTGACTCTAAGGCAGATACCCTGGCTCTGGATTATTTAGTAGGAGTAGAGGAGCAGTCACCTTGGAACTTGATCCTCCTCTGACCCTGTTTTTCTGACTTCTCTGAGGAAAGAGCAACTTAGAATTGTTGTAAGTCAGGCTTGTGTAGTTACTGCAGAAAAGAGCTATTGTCTGATCCACCTTTATCTTGAATATCTAGCTGTGCAACCTTGTATGGGAAAATGACTTTTGAGATACAAGGCATGTTGATCTTTTAATTCTCACTAGTTGGTCCTGTCATTCCCCCCACCCCCGCACCCCAGTTTCTTCTAGACCTTGACATGGAGCTAGTTCGTCATTTCACTTGCTTGCTACTACCCCCAGTTCTGTACCAACAGTCCAGAAGTTAAAGCATAATTCTTAGCTCAGTGTACTAAAAATTCTCATTGCTCAGCCACCCCTAGTTGAGAGTAAGGATCCCTGATGTCCATGAATTTTTAGGTCTGCTCTCCTTTTCACCTTCCCTACTGGAGTCTCTTTCAAATTATCTTGAAAGTAGTTTTCTTATAAAAATTGTGTCCTTACTCTCGGTGCTTCTAATTTTTTTCAATATTGGAAAGTAAATTTCCAGAAGGGATTGATTGTTGCTTTTTTCTAAAGCCACCACAGGTGAGGTAAAACTACAATTGAATGGCTAGCTGGGCAAGATTGAGCTTTTGTGGTGTTTTGTTATTTCACCTAATTTGGAAACATTGTCATGTAATTCTAAACAGTGGTACACATTTTGACCAGCTAATTGAATATTGTTAGTTAGTATTATGCCAAGCCCTGTAGGATATGTGGGAAATATACTCTCTAGAGATTGAAAATCTGATGTAAGAGAGATTGTGCACTGTGTAAATATCTTCAGACAAATTTGTTTTTTCTGGTTTGCAAGAAATTTCAAAAATGAACTTCACAGCTTCCATAGGCCTCAAATCAGCCTTGTGCTTCATGAAAAGTTATATCATAAATTCCTTTGAAGGTTTATCTACTTTCTGCTGGAGGCAGACAGTAGGCACCCTTTCAATGTTGGCGTAACAGGACTTTTGGGTGCTTTGTGGGAAGGCCATTCTTAGTGAACATGGATTGTTTTATTTTAGATTTTACGTGTCTGAGTTAGTCTCCTTCCCATATGTAGGAAAATGTGCCCCCTATTTGGGCCCACTCTGTTCTAGGGTAACTGCTTGGATACACTGGATACCACTGATGTGAATTCTTATGTGGGCACCAGCTTTTCTGGGGAGTCCTTTAGGTTGACTCTTGGTCTAAAACTGCTTTCCAAGGGACAGGAACCTTAATGGTACATCCCTAGCCAGTACCACCTTTGTATGAGGAGGCTTTTCTAACTTGGTTATTAGGACTATGGCAGTGATTGCCCCACTTTTTTTTTTTTTTTTTTTGGTGAGGATCAGCCCTGAGCTAACATCCATGCTAATCCTCCTCTTTTTGCTGAGGAAGACTGGCTCTGAGCTAACATCTATTGCCAATCCGCCTCCTTTTTCTCCCCAAAGCCCCGGTAGATAGTTGTATGTCATAGCTGCACATCCCTCTAGTTGCTGTATGTGGGACGCGGCCTCAGAATGGCCAGAGAAGCGGTGCGTCAGTGCGCGCCCGGGATCCGAACCCGGGGCTGCCAGTAGCGGAGCACGCGCACTTAACCACTAAGCGACGGGGCTGGCCCTGCCCCACTTTTTAATAGCATCACCAAGCCATGTCACTAGCCTGTTAGTCACTTCAGTGAGGGTGTCTGATTTTTCAAGTTCCTTCTGCCACTCACTTCTAGGTTACAAATGGCTACTGTTTTATGAGGGGATGCTGAAGACAAGTTTTTTGTTTTTCTGTAAAATTCCTCTGGATGTACTAAGTAGATCTCATGGAGAAGGCAGCTTTCATTCCCTACAGAGTGTATCTATTGGGAGTTCATTGTGGGAGATGAGGATTCCCTCTGGTAGATTGCTACATTCATACTATTTTATCATATTCTCTTTTAATTTCTTAGCAAAAGAGTAAATTAAGAATGAATTTCAAGGGCCGGCCCTGTGGCTTAGCGGTTAAGTGCGCATGCTCCGCTACTGGCGGCCCGGGTTTGGATCCCGGGTGCGCACCGACACACTGCTTCTCCGGCCATGCTGAGGCCGCGTCCCACATACAGCAACTAGAAGGATGTGCAACTATGACATAGAACTACCTACTGGGTCTTTGGGGGGAAAAAAGGAGGAGGATTGGCAATAGATGTTAACTCAGAGCCCGTCTTCCTCAGCAAAAAGAGGAGGATTAGCATGGATGTTAGCTTAGGGCTGATCTTCCTCACCAAAAAAAAAAAAAAAAAAACCAAAAAAAAAACCAGGATGGATTTCTAGTAGTGTGTATGTTGTAGGAAATATAGATTTGATTGTGGATCTCTTCCTTTTAGCATTTTCTAAGTTCTATGTATGATATTGATTTTAGTCCTAACAGAGCTAAGCATTACCAGGGTTGATATACTTGTTTCTTACTGCAAAGAATTATAGACAGTGAAGGAGAGAGCTAGATAACACAAATGGTAATTTGAATCTAGAAGATTAGAAGAAGTTGGTATTCATTGCCACTTAATGTTCTCTATAGCTGGCTTCTCAAACTTCAATGTGCATAGGAATCATTTGGGGATCTTGTTAAAATGCAAATTCCGATGCATTAGGTCTAGGGTGTGGAGTCTGAGAGTCTGCATTTCTAACCACCAGGGGAAGCTGATGTTGCTTTGTCCAGGGACCACATTTTGAGTAGCAAGGGTCTATAGAACATTTAGGGCATATGCAAATCTAACTTTTAATAGAAACAACCATGTATATTGAATGCTTTTTTCTGTAGCAGGCACAGACAATGGGCTCTGGAGTCTGATGACAGGGATTCAAACTGAAGCTCTTTACTAGCTTAACCTTGAGCAAATTTTCTCTAAGGCAGGATTCTCAGACTTGACACTACGGACATTTTGGGCCAAGAGAATTCTGTTCTGAGGGCTGTCAGGTGCCTTGTAGGATGTTTAACTGCATCCCTGGCCTCTACCCACTAGGTGCCAGCAGCACTCTCCCTCCTAGTTCTAACACCCAAAAAGGTCTCCACATGTTGCCAAGTGTCTTTTTGGGGGAAAAGCATCCCCAGTTGAGAACCACTGCTCTAAGGCTACTGTTGAAATGTGAGAGCTTTGGGGATTTTGTGATGTGAGTAATGCACTTTATATAAACAACTGGTGTTTTTTTCTTTATCATGAAGCTTCTACAAAGAAGAGAAGGAACATAGACATGGACTAGCCAATGAGCAGTCTTTGCCACACCTGTTTTGCTGGGGATGATGATAAAGCGTACTCCAAGTGCCAGTTCTTTATTTTTATGGAACATAAGTCATTGTACTGTGGGATAATATCAGGGTTTACTTGGGGTTTTTAGGTGGGTAGAACTGAACTTCTGAGTTCATCTTGAGTTTCTACCCTTGTGTGAAAGATGCTGGCACACTTTGCTACCCTGCCTTTTTTCAGTCTCACTTCCTGCTACTGCTGCTTTCCATCCAAATGCTTATTTGTAGCATGTTTCTTATCTTTCCATCTTCCCAACCTCTCATCTCTCTTTTCTCTAGGGTATGAGACCAGATAATTTAGGTTTTTTATTTTTTTGTGTGAGGAAGATCGTCCCTGAGCTAACATCTGCCAATCCTCCTCTTTTTTGCTGAGGAAGAGTGGCCCTGGGATAACATCCGTGTCCATTCCCCCTTACTTTATGTGGGATGCCGCCACAGCATAGCTTGACAAGTGGTGCGTCGGTGAGCACCCAGGATCCGAACCGGCGGCCCTCGCCGCAGTGGAGCGCAGGCACTTAACCACTTGTGCCACCAAGCCAGCCCCGCAATTAGGCTTTTTAGAATTATGCCTAAAATAACATCTGAGTTACGGTTTTCTATGTTTGTAAGTAATGGTCGTCATCTCTCCGAATAAAAATTTTAAAAATTGATCAGATAGAAATATAATTTTTTAAAAAACTGATTATAATTTTCACCTTGCTTCCAGGATGTTCTTTGTAAGAAATCAGTGATTCTATTTGAAAATTGAAATGCAGCTTTGGTTTCCAACTGTTGAAATGGAAGAATAGTAAAGCAGTCTGTATCAAGTTTGTATTGAGGATGAGAATAGGGGAAGACTCACAAAAACACGATGTTAAAACAAAATGAAGATTAAACATCAGCTTATGTGGTTATCTTGGAAATTTTTAAGTCAGTCCAGAGAGCACATCAAATTCTAGTAAGACTACTCTAATGACAGTTTTTCAAATTTGGTGTTATTAATTTCTTAGGATTATACCTTAAATGACTTGTATTGATTACATTTTATACTGTTTGAATTCTGTTTAAAACCGTATGTGTTAAGCAGAAGTTACTACCAATTGATAGTTCTTTGCTGTGTGTAATTACCGGTATAGTACTGACGAGGCGTAAGAACTATGACCTGTAGCTGCCCTGTCCAGTGGTCACTGGAGAGAAGACAGGTCTTTAGGACTGTAGGAAAGGCTGCTGAAAGTGCGAGTTTACTCAGTGGAGACAGTGCCTATTATTAGTCAACAGACAGACTTTCCTGTACTGATAGGAGTGTTGTGATTCATGACAGTACCTGCTCCTAATGTTAACCTATCTGTATGAAGTCAGAAACCATTACAGAAATAAGAAAATATTGTATCAAAAGTAGAAATGACTATTATTTTTCTTAAAATGTTTGCCACAGCTATAATTTAGTTGACTAGAAGGGGGTGAAAAAACTGAATTAAGGGCACAATTCTTTTTTCTTTTGGCTTTGTACAGAGTTCTGTGTTACACTTTTATTTTGAAAAGTGTTTTTGTTACAGATAACCTTAAATCTCTAAGAAAATCTGAAAGGCAAAGGCATGGTGTCATTTTGCCTTCTCAGTCTCCACCTCATGCAAAGATTCTCATCACAGTTAATAATGTTTCAACATCTTTAAACCAGGGATATGTATTTTTTTGTCCCCATCTTTCCTTAGTACCTTAATTTAAACCCCCTATCTCCCAATTTAGGACTTTCCATACTTTCTGATCACTTAGATTAATTAACTAAATTATATGCCACTCTAAAGGGTACTCAACCAGTGTTTGCAGTTGAAGTTATATTTCTTATCGTGGAACCCAAAGTATCTTCTGTTAAAGGGAGAGGACAGAAGGCTGGTAAAGGCACACACTGATGTGCGGGTAAACCTGTTAGTTAAGTCCTTTTATAGAGAAATGGGTGGCGTGCTTGAACAGACCTTTCCTGAACAGCTCATGGAAAGATTCTCTTGTTCCCTGTTCTCCTTGACAGTGGCCTTCTGCGAGTTGTGAACTTTTACCCTGACACAACCCACCCACCCAACCCACCCCACTGCCATACATACACACATTGGGTCTGTCTACTCACCTTCTAGACAAGTAGATCCTAACTTTTCCAGTGAAAACTTGAAAAAAAAAAGTTTTGTAGCCCCCCCATATCATAATTTTTATTCTACGATTAAGGAAATGCATTTGACAAAAAGCTACATGAATTCATCCTTAGATAACAGCTGTAAAGTGAGTATCTAAAGTTTTTATTCAAGCAGCAATGCTTCATATCTTTCCAGTGAGTTCTCAGACCATTCACAGTAATTCTCAAGCCCTGCTGGTTGAGGACCCACAGTTAGGGATCCACACTGTTGAGTCTTCTCCGGGGTTCCTGTTGCGTGCTTTATTTTTCAGCTGTTTGATATTATTTTACTTAGTATTAATTTTCTTATTATAACTCACCTTTAGTCTCCATTTTTGAAGTGTAACAGAAGTACAGAACATTCTTTTTGTTTTGTTTTTTGAGGAAGATGGGCCCTGAGCTAACTTCTGTTGCCAACCTTCCTCCTCTTTTTTTCTCCCCAAAGCCCCAGTACATAGTTGCATATCATAGTTGCAGAATTGTAGCTCTTCTATATGGCACCCCGCCACAGCATGGCTTGATGAGCGGTGATTAGGCCTGAACCCAGGATCCGAACTGGCGAACCCTGGGCTGCTGAAGCGGAACGCTTGAACTTAACTGCTACGCCACTGGGCCGGCCCCTGGAACATTTCTTCTTTGTTATTACATGGTTGTGTTTATGTTGTGTAGTTCATTCCTTAACTCCTTTCTGCATACTTTTTTCTGAACTTTCAGAAAAGTTTACAGCCAAACTGAAAGCTGATTACAAACAAGTAGCGATCTTGATTTGGATTCCTAGTTATATCACAGGTGACAAGCTGTAAAATGTTAAAGCTTGTGTTCTAAACTGGTCGTCCTACTTCCAGTAACCTCTATGAGTGGTTCCCAAATGCAAACTGCCTGCTTTAAGATGACCAGGGGAGCTTTTTAAATATATAGCATCTTGGGTCCCCCTCTGGATATTCTAAACTCAGTAGGTCTGGGATTGAGGGATCAGGAATCTTTTTTTAAAGTTCCATAGATGATTTTGATGAACAATGAAATTTGGAAACGAATTTTCTGTACAATCCATAAAATCTGCTTGTAGTGGCATATTGTTAAATCTTTATTATTTTTTTTTTACTATACCAAGGGGCCAGCAGAACTGGGCCCATGCCAACGTGTCACCTCTAGGTTTAGACTGACTTTGCTGTTAGTTTTTTCTGGGTCTCTTTCTTGGCATCACCAAGCTGACTACGAGGAAAACAGTTGGCTACTGATCACTAGTGTTATGGGAGGCAGCTTGGAATGCTGCCAATACTGGGTTTTAAACGGCCTGCCTAGCTTCTCCTTTTACCCTTGGTTCCTCCTCTGCAAAAAGAGGGGTTTAGAGTGGACGATAGCCTTTTGCTTTTAAGTCTTAGATATCATGAACTAGATAAAAGTCCATCTTTATCTTCAACCTCTGTATTAGTGTTGTCTTCATCTACTTAGTCCACTTTTGAGTTTACTCCAGTCTGGTAAACTGCATCAACCAGTGTCTGTAGACTTTCTGCCCAAGTACATATGCTGGATGCAAACGTGTAGGCAGGTAGGCAAACTCCAGATGACCAAGGACCAGCTCTAACCTCAGGATATGAAGCAGTAATCAGGGTGGTATCCTTTTTTCTAGAGAGGTTACTGTGTGTTCCTAGAGGGCTGATTGAGAGCTCCTCCTACATCCTACCTTGTGAAAATTATGGTCAGAAGTCATGTAAAAGTAGGAAGTCATTTTTTTTTTTTAACTCAAAGATGGTCTCTGCATATTACTTCATATTACGGACAGTGTTATATGACCTCTCTCTGTACATATATATCCAATCTAAAACAAATTTTTACTAGTTCTTGGCAATACTCATCACAAAGAGATATTAAAGGACCATACTATTTGAGTCAGTGTGGATAACTAGTAGGAATAGTGATCACTGTCATTTAATGAGAAACTAGTGTGTGGCTCTCTTGCTCTACACAGGTTTCCTCCTCCACCCCTGTGATTTTAATTAAAACATTCCTGTGAGATAGGTGGTTCAGGCTTAGTAACTTGCTCCAGGTCACACAGCTAGTAAGTGCTCAAGTCACTGAGCTCTTTCTGCCTCTTGGCCACTTTGGGCCCTCCCCTCCCCTTCCCATTAGCCCCCTTTCATTTGTCAATATTTTCTCCCTTTTTTTTTGCCACATCATGTTTTCTTCCCCAACTTTTGATTCTTTATGGTTTTCTTCTGTAAGCTCATTCCCCTAACCTATATTTCTGTTGTTTCCCCCACTCCAAATTTCAGACTGAAGGGAAAAAAAACTATGGTGGGTTTGAGGAAAGTATAGGGCCATGGGTAGGTGTTTTTTTTTTCTTTTTTATTTCTTTTTCCTCTTCATCTCCTCTTTCTCTTAAATGAAGGAACTGAACCTCATCTCTAACCAGTTGGCAGAGGGCATCTTGAAGACAAGAAGCTTTTGTCTGCTTCATTATCAAAACGCCTGACATTTAGCACTCTGCCTAGTACATGGGCCTTCAATAAGTGTTTAGGTGAACGAATCCAGTTCACACCATACATTTATTTAACAGAGCAGTTTTTGCCTGCTCTGGAGAAATTATTCTGTGTATTGACTGGGATATACAGTTCTCTCCAAGTAAAGACATTTTTTGTTGTTTGGCTGACACACATCATTCATTATCCTTGAAGCAGCTGTTAACAGGTTTCAGAAAGCAGAGATAAAAACATGTAAGTTAACCACTCTATACCACCCATGTTATCACCATGCTGTGGGAAGTTCTCTTCAAATTAATAACCTAGACCATTTCCCAAACTGTCTTTTTTCTCTCTTCTCATTACCAGAGTACTACACTTTCTTGTTTAGGCTGGTATATTAATAAGCTCTTCATAGGTCTTGGAGGGTAAATATTTTTATATTTTTATTTATTAATGTACTTGAATACAGAGCACTCTGTAAGCCAACACAATGCTTTGGAAGGGTATTATGGCCAAATTATGGTATAACTAAGTGAGAATAACAGTGATTTAACAGATAAGGGATAGATTAATGTCCCAACTATCATATTTAGAGAACCTGATTATAGAATTTAATATATATTGAAATGAAAATTGAATAACTTGTAATTGGATACTTGTCATCATTCTCCTCCTCCCACCCAACATGGTTTATAATGTAAAAAGTACTGCAATCTATTGGACTCCTTTTTAGGGTAAGATTATGGAGATACAAAACAAGGAAGAAGAACCCCAGTCAGTGGGGCAGAAATGAAACTTTTTTGTGCTTAAAATGGTCATCAGAAATGATGTAGCTGTGAGCAAAACCTGCTGTGCTTTGTCACTAATTACATGTAATTCTATGTGATGAGAAGTGTTTCTTTTTTAAAGTACTGTTTACATTTTTTTATGCTGTGTCAAGGACAGGTTTGAGAATTCAGGAGTTTCTTGCTTATTCTCAGCTAAGCAGGCTTAGAATGGTTTCAACATACTTTTCTTATTCAATTTACTAGACGGGAAAGCTGTGATGAGTTTGTTGCAGTCCTGCATCACATTGTGTCTGAAAGATACTTCTGTTTTGTGGAGAGAATCTACACATTAAACAAAAAAAAGGAGAGGAGTGGCGATCTTTTTCCCTTTTTTGATACACTGTAAAAATTGGGATGGTGCCACTATCTACTTATCTTTTGATATATTATTTCACAGTGCTGGTCCCAAAGGTGATAACATCTATGAATGGAGATCAACCATTCTAGGGCCTCCAGGATCCGTGTATGAGGGTGGTGTATTCTTCCTTGATATCACTTTTACACCAGAATATCCTTTCAAGCCTCCAAAGGTAAGAAATTCCTGATGTATGCTAAAATTTACATATTCCCATGAGAGACTCTTTTTTTAAACATTGAGTTTTTAATCACAAAAAGGAGATTTCTGTTATACCTTCATCTCTAAGAATGCTTGAACATACACAAAACACTTGTTTGGGTTGACTTTGCCTTATCTGGTAGACCTCATTTCTAGGAGTAAGTGCTTTGTTTTGATGGCATTTACCCTGCTATTTATAGTAACATAGCAACCCAGAATTAATCCCCTATTTCCCATTCAACAGAAAAAGTTTCTGAACAGTTAAATATGGCGTCAAAATATCCATACACTAAAACAATTACAGAATCAGAATCTCCTACCAAAAGCCTTTGATTCTGCTTTCTGTCATCTTTTGGTCTTGTTCAAGTCCTTACCTCCAGACTTTGGTTTTCTCATCTAGGATAGGTGAAGACTGCCCAAATCACCTGTCTCCTGTAACACTCAACAAGCTATGATTCTCATTCCCCCTGTCAGAAGGAAAACCTCTGCTTGGGGATGGGGTAGATTGCTAGATGTACTGCAGCAGCAAGAAGTGATTGAAAAGTCTGTCATTAAAAACGAAAGTGGTAAAGTTATATGTATTTCACAAATAAAAATTAAAAATTAGGAGACCAAACAAAATAACCCAAGCTCACGTGGCTCATGTTGATTTGTCTACTGCTGTAGTCCTTACCCATTTCTGGCTCCTCACCTGTAGAGGCTCCTTTATAGTGAATTCTGTGATTTAGGTAGATAGGATATCTGCAGGATCTGATGTAAAAGTCAGAAAAAGCAGAAAAAAATCTCATCTTCAAAACTTTCTTACAGCTTTTTGGGTGTGTGATTATTGTTTGCTAAGCATTTTGTTTATGTACCCAGTATGTTGTACCTCACTTTGAATTTATGATTCTAAAGCTTAGGTTGAGGCTGTGTAGTACTAACCAGCTAACACAAGAGGTCAGCAAACAATTAACTATTCAAACTTGGAAATGCTGGGAAAATATTTAAAATATTAAAACTGCTAAAGATGAATTTGAGAAATACTGATGTTACCTTGCTTTTTGTTGATGGGATATGACTTTTGAAATGAAACTGACAGTCCCTGAGATTGTATCAACCAACACTTTGTAATCTCATTTATTACATGTTTTTTTAACCTCTCATCAGCTTTGAACTGTTACTTTATTCACTTTTTTAAAACTAAATGTCTGTTTCTTTAAGAGTTGTTAATTAGGGCCACTCAATTGAAAAGGTAATTTAGTAAAAAGTTTCATTGTTTGCTGTGTAAACTTTAACACTATTATTTTTTAGGTTACGTTTCGGACAAGAATCTATCACTGTAATATTAACAGTCAAGGAGTTATTTGCTTGGACATATTGAAAGATAATTGGAGTCCAGCACTAACCATTTCTAAAGTCCTCCTTTCCATCTGCTCACTTCTTACAGATTGTAATCCTGGTAAGGTTAATAATTCTTTACCTTGTTTTATTCTTGTCCCTCAGAAAAATACTTGTTTTCCATATAAACTAAGATTTTTCTAAAGTACAGATTTTATTTTTCTAAGAGCTTTCAAAGGACAAAAACTAATCACTTTTCAAAGAAAGTTTTAATCAAGAAAAGTTCAGTCTACTATTTTAAAAATGCAGCAACTTCACCATTGACATGTTCTAGGACTTACATGTTTGCCTTAGCTTACCTTTTTACATTTTCAATCCTTTTCCCTCCTCTATTCCTCCCCTCCCTTTGCATATTTCTCATACACTTCTCTTAAAACAAACCACATACTTCTAAATGTTGAGTCATCTGCCTGTGTAACCTTACCTGTGCCAGCAGGTTCACTGAGCCACCTGCATCACACAGCTGGTTACTGAGGTGGTGGTCAGTTTTTTCTTAGTAATTACTAGACTGATTTTGGGGGGAGACAATTTCATTTTATTAAAATAATTTTTCTAGATAAACCAATATTTAGGTTTCAAAGAAATACTATACTTAATTGGAGGTCCAGGTTTTGACCTGGCAGCCTGAGTCTTTCTAGATAAACAGTGTGGAGGTAAAAAGTGTTCAACTACAACAGCCTCAAGGACTTCACAGGGATGTTCGTTATAGTCTGGAGCCTTGAACATGCTGGTTTCTATTGAACTTACCTCCAATTGGGTGGTTTTTGTTGGGAGAGAAATGAAATGAACTAAGGAAATGAACTAAGGAAATAGAGCCAGACCAGTAGTAAAGCCTGGGCATTCTATTCTGATAAGAATTTCCCCCTCTGCATGCTACGTTTGTTAAAGTCTAGAAGGAAAAGTACCCAGAATGGTGGAATGGTGTTTCAAAGATGGATTTGATCACAAGTACTTTGTATTTCTTCCCCAGTCACTAATTTATTTGTTAAAACCTAAAATGTTATTTTCCTTTCTCCAAAGTAATCTACATTCTTTTCTTCCAGCCGATCCCTTGGTAGGAAGTATTGCCACTCAGTACATGACCAACAGAGCAGAACATGACAGAATGGCCAGACAGTGGACCAAGAGATACGCTACATAAATTGGGTTTTCACGATTCTTACCTTATTTGTCTGTCACAGAGAGAGCTGCTTATGATTTTGAAGGGGTGGGGGAGGGTGGGAGTTGGTAAAGAGTAGGGTATTTCTATAACAGATATTATTCAGTCTTATTTCCTAAGATTTTGTTGTAACTTAAGGTATCTTGCTACAGTAGACAGAATTGGTAATAGTACCTTTTAAAACTGTCATTAGTTCTGCAATATTAGCTGAAATGTAGTACAGAGAAGAATAGACATTTGGGTTCAGTTGCTTGTAG